>NW_003852437.1:12665725-12675178 GCF_000181295.1 Otolemur garnettii | reverse complement strand
GCCATGCTGCAGCATTATAAAAATCAAAGTTCTGTGGAGTGATGTCCAGTACACTGTGCAGGGTCAGGGATTTCAACAAACCTAAGTGAAGGCTCTGTCCTTCACTGGATGATGGACAGGGGCAAGTTTCCCACAGTGGGCCTCAGTGACTGCAGCAGGAAACAAGGTCCTTTAACTCCAGAAATCTGTGACTTCTTAGAGGAATCACATGCGGTAAATTAAAATGACCCTAAAGATCTGAATTCCAAAAATCACTCAGAGACCATCAACGGTTTCTCCCAGATTGACCGCCTGGTTCTCTGCTGATTAAGGACCACACAATTTAGATTGTTTGTGAGGCATTTCCAGAATCCCACCTGTTGTAACCTAGAGGCAGGCCTGTTGCACAGGGAATGCTTGCCTGTGGAATTCCCTGCCACTCTTGATTCACATCTTTCACGTGGCCTTTATGTTTTGACATTTGTCTTCCCCACTCCACCATGGCAGCTGCACCCTGACTTCTCAGTTCATTCATTTAATGTGGATGCTGCTTTAACCCGGACTACATGCCCATTTTCATATCCAAAACTTTTAGACTCTGTCCACAAACAATTTTTCACAGGTCATAATTTGTCAAAGATGTGGAAGTATTTAACAGTATTTCAATGTCTGGTGTGTATTATGGTGACACAAAACTTCTCTTCAAATCAGAACTCATTCTGTAATTTACATGGCAGAGATTTACTTACTTTCTCCAAATGTGCTTTACTTATCAGAGCACCCATGCTGGCTGATGGATCAGAAGGAACGCTGACTTTCCACTTTCTGGTAGCTTCCACAAATCTCTTTAAAAATTCACTATAGATGCTCTTTTGGACAAAGATCCTGCTGGTACAGAGGCAGATTTCACCCTGCCAAAAATGCAAACAACGACAAAGCTAGACCTCTCCCCCTAGATAGGTCACCCTGTACTTCGGAGCACCTGCCGTGTGTCCGGCACTGGTCTAGGCAGTGGATTACAGTGGAGAACAAGACCAGGTGCCCACCGTGTGGAATGCACAATCTTATAGGAAAGACAGGAAAAAACACAAAGAATAAATTCATAAAATAATAGAACTTGGGGCTGTAGTCAAAGCAAGAAAAGAAAAATATCCAGAGGATGGGACTAGAAATAGAGAGGCAGGAGTCGTGGAGGCACCTGCAAACAGGATATGTGAAGTGGCTCTTGATTTAAGTGAGGGAGCCGGACAAGCAAAGATCTGGAGTGGGGAATTCTCTGCAGCGAGCACAGGGCCCTGCAGCAGGAGCAGGAGAGAGCTAGCATGTGTGGAAAGGCAAGGACGTATGTGTGGTTGGGGACAGGGTGGGGACAGGCACAGGAGGTGCAGAGAGCAAGGCGGTATCATGCAGTCTCACAGGCTCATAAGGAGCTTACATCGAATTCCTTGTATCATGAAGAGATGATAGCCGAGTGCAGTGGCTCACACCTATAATCCTAGCACTTTAGGAATCTGAGGCAGGAGGATCTCATGAGCCCAGGAGTCTGAGGTTATGGTGAGCTATGATGATGCCACTGCACACTCCAGCCTGGGCAACAGAACAAGACCCTGTCTCCAAAACAATGATTATGGAATGTTTTAAGCAGTGGAGCAATATGACTAGATTTACATTTTTAAGTCATCATCCTAACTGCTGTGTGGAAAATAGAATGGAAGGAAAGAGAAGTGGGAATAGAGTGGAGAGTTGACAGAACATTCCAGAAGTCCAGAGCTGTGACAGTAGGTAGCTTGGACCCAGATGGCACCAAGGGAGAGGGAGAGGAGTGATAGGGATCCACTGAGTCCAACAGATTCTAATAGGGACACGGGAACCCCCAAAGTATAAGGAAACTGACATAGGTTCTGTGGAGAAGTGGCAGGAGTCAGGGTGCCCCTTAAAGGCAGAACCAACAGGGCCTGAGAGGGATTAGACGCAGGTTATGAGGAAAAGAGAAGGCAAAGGCAAGGGTGAGCAGGTTCCTGGCCTGAGCCATGGAGCAGATGGTGGTGCTATTCCCTGAAGAGACAACCACGATGGCGGCTGCTGCAGGGAAGGAAAGGAAGGAAAATTACGAGTTCTGCTTTGGACCTGCTGGGTTTCAGATGCTAATTGACATCCCAGCAGAGGGGCTGAGTGTTCAGGGGAGAGGGCCTAGCAAGTTCCCGAGTGAAAAATAATCCTAACTATCATTTGAATTCCTCCTGTAAGAGTTTACCAGCCACACTGTAGACACTTCATAGCGTGATGTATGTGTGACAAGTATAAACGCATAAATATTTCATCCTGTTTACATCTGGGCTTCACAACATCCTAGGAAACAGAATGGGTCTAATTATCTTGGTATTTGTACGAAGGTTCATTGTCCAAGTCCAAAACTTAATGTTTTGAAATAATAAATTCAACCAGGATCACTATTAGAATCATCTGCATATCTGCCTTGGGAAATGTCCAGACATCTGAAAGTTTCATTAACACAAGTGCCCTGAGTCATAGTGGGAAGGAGGACATGATAAAGAGACTTGAGGTGGCCAGGCATGGTGGCACATGCCTATAATCCTAACACGCTGGGAGGCTGAGGCAGGAGGATCACTCGAACTCAAGAGTTGGAGGTTGCTGTGCTAGGTTGACATCACTCTAGCCTGGGCAATAGAGGGAGACTGTGTCTCAGAAAAAGAAGAAGAAGGAGAAGAAGAACTTGCTGGGAACAGAAGCTGGGACTCCATAAGGCCATTCATTGATGATGGGATTGAACAGCAGCAGAAAGACAATGTTCTGACTGACCCTCCTTCCACTGACATGACAGCGGGTTGACCTGCTCACTCCTAGGCTTTGCACTGTGATGAAACAGAAAAGTCTTGACAGAGCCACAGGGGACGGGGATAGAATGGGAGTGGAAAAGCCCCAGAGGACACACCTGGTTAGCAAAGCTGGACCTGACAGTGGCTGGAATGCACTCGTCCAGGTTGGCGTCCTCAAAGATGATGGCAGGATTCTTGCCTCCCAGCTCCAGGGAGAGCTTCTTGCAGTGGGGAGCACTAAGCTGGGTGATCCGCTCAGCTGTGGGCTGGCTCCCGGTGAAGGAGATGAGCGGCACCTCTGGGTGGGACACCAGGGCCTCCCCGACCCTGGGCCCCGTTCCAAACACAATATTGACCACACCTGGTGGAACACCTGGATAGGAAACAGTTACAGTAATTTTCTGCGTATTGAGAAGATTCTCCTTGAAAGTCCAATAACTTAGATGGGTTGAGTGGGGGTGGGGAAGCACGTGAGTTGACCACACTTGGAACTTTTCTGGCTCCCTCTGGTTTAACAGCAAAGTGAAGACTACAGAGTCACCTCTGCCCATAGTACAGGAGGTAGGTAGGATTTCTCTAGACACTTTGCCCCAGAGACATGCAGAGTAGAACACATTCTGGGGCAAAGTGTCTAGAGAAATCCTACCTACCCCCTGTACTATGGGTAATTCTGGGTAATTCATTCCCTAGTATCAACCAGGCCTTAGGGGCTGAGATGCAGAGAGAGCCTCAGGCAGGTCAGGCCCAGGTGGGAGCAGTGCCCAGCTCCAAGCTGGTATCCAGCAGTCACAGGGCAGTGTGAAACATCGGTTGGTGGGGTGTGTAACTGCTGCCAAGGTGCAGAGAAGGAGTTGACTACTCAACCCAGGGGAGCAGGGAAAGCCTCCCCAGGGAGGGTGGGTTTGAAGTGGCAGTCACGTGCTTCAGATTATCGACACCACCCTAGAACTCCAGGGCCACCTGCAAGTGCTGAGGACAGCTATAAGTGGTGCCTAATCTTTTCTATCGAAAGCCCCTACCACCCTGTGTCTGCACGCAGTTATTCAGGTTTTCTGGATTTACTTGTCTCTTACCTCCCTCTGCTGGCGGGTACCCTAGCCAAGGGTGGAAATGGTGTCTGATTCTTGCTCTGTGCTGTATACTCTGTGCCACATTCCAGTTTGGCATAAGACTAATGCCAGCTAAGGTACATCCATTAGGCCTTACTGAGGCCCAGCTATTGCTCACAGGAACACTGTGAAGTTAGTGGGACTGCCCTTATTTCACCCTGAGAAACTTGGGGCACAATGAGATTGAATCGCAACCAGGAAGCAGCAGAGCTGGTCATAGGAGATTAATAAACAATTGCAAACAAATAGTGTTTGGTGTACATTATCCAAATTAGAAGTGGTTCATGAATTTGAGAAGCTTTGAGAATCCCCAAAGAAAATTATATGTATCATTGTGTTGTGTCTGGAAACTTCTTAGGCTTTGCCTGGAGGGAGCTGAATTTATTCCCTCAGTTTCTTCAGGCTTGAACTCTGGTAGGTCAGCGGTCACTCATCTTTCTGGCACCAGGGACTGGTTTCATGGAAGACCATTTTTCCACAGACTGGGGGTGAGGGGATGATTTGGGATAGTTCAAGCATATTCCATTGACCTCAGCTCATTGGGCAGTAACTCTCATAAGGAACAAAACCTGGATCCTTGCCCGTGCAGTCCACAGTAGGGTTCCGGCCCCTGTGAGAATCGAATCCCCTGCTCATCTCACAGGAGGCCGAGCTCAGGCGGTGAGGGGAGCACTGGGGAGCGGCTGTGAACACAGATGACGCTTTGCTTGCTCACCAGCTGCTCAGTCCTGCTGTCCAACCTGGTTCCTAAGGGACACCGACCGGCCTGTCTGTGGCCTGGGACTGGGGACTGCAGTGGCAGGTGCAGACATTTCCAGCATTTAAGCTTTTTCAGCCGCTTCCTTCCAGTATTCGTCCCTTGCCCCAGGTTAGACATTGTCTCCTCATCAGAAACATACTCTCTTGATTCAAACTGTCTCTTTAGAAATCCACTTTTAAAGTATAAGTAATAATACAGAGACACAGCCCTGCCCAACTACCGTGGGGGACAACGACAGCCCCATCCAGGTGAACCCTCCAGGAGACAGGTGAGAAAATTTCATAAGTTGTGACACTGTCTGGCACAGTCCCACTACGAATGGCTGCACCTTTGTACCCTGCACGCACATCTGTTGACATCTGTTTTAGGTCGTCAGCCCTGGATTGTAGGCGACTGCCAGAGGGTTGCCTGGCACCATGTGAGAGCACCTGGGCCTTGGGTTGGGGCAAAGAAGTAAGTGGGAGGAGAGGCCCTCCCAGCAGTTGATGGGAGGAAAACAAGGACCAGTTTCCCACTGTTTCCTAGATGGCTCTGCTGCTCCAGCAAACAGCAGGTGTGCGAGGGGGTGGATAGGTGGGTGGGCAGGAGGAGGTGGACTATCAGCCTTTATAAATCCACCCCCCCCCAAAAAAAACCCCAAATCCAATCACTTCTAATGCCTATGGCTACATTTTGGCAGGAGGTGAAAGACCACATCGTTACTGCAGGGAAACAGGCTGATGGCCTCCCCTGCAATAGCATTACATTTCCTTGGGCTCTGAGGTTCATGTCTGCTGGCCGTCATTTCTCAGTACCACGTCACCATTTTATCCAGACCCCGATGACGTTCTTTTAGAGATACTGCTCCCTGGCCCTTAAGAGGTTCTGATTGTAAGAGAAGGAAAGCAGTTTAATTGGCAAATAGCAATTTGGGAAAACTCAGGATAGTCGGCTAAAAGGCCAAGTAGCAGCAGATGAGGATGGACAAGAAGGAATTCCCTCCGATGCTATGGCTTAAATCGAATTTCAAACTTAAACAGAGCATGAAAGGAAACTAACAAGAAGGAGAGGATCACACAGTCGGTGGACACAGGCAAACAGTCGCTGCCCCCAAGAAGAAAATGCATGTTTTAGGGCTCCCAAAGAGATATTCCCTGTGTACTTTTAAAAATGATTTAATTTTGAAGGAAGGTCAAATCTGTTTGAACACCCAGGACTAGAGGAGCTCTTTAAACATCCAGAGTATTAGCAATTTGTCTTTTATTCCCTTCACACTATTAAAATTTCCTCTTACGTTGCTCTAAAGCAAGATTACATAGATATGGTTCACTCTTCTTCCCACACCCATGAGGAACTGAGGGCTTAATAGAGGTGCAACGTGAGGATTACCCTCTTGGTGTCTGTCAGGGGAGGAAGTTTGGCAAAGCCAGCCCAGGGAGGAAAGAGAAGGGTTTTCCGGCTGTCACAGGCCTGCTAGGTCATGAGAAATAAGATCAACGCTGAGCGAAGTGACAGGAGTGGAAACTGTCATGCAGACCAGGTTCTGTGTAGACCGGTTAGGAAAGATAACTCGGCCCACATCAAGATGTGTTTGGTTTCGGAAGAGAGCGGCTTCAGAGACACAGCTCCGCAGAGCCCCCTCCACCTCCACATGGGATTAAAGTAGAACAAAAGACCAAATCCTGGCCCATGCAGAGGAACCTGCAGTCACCAGACAGGGAAGACATGTCTTGAGCCTTCACCGACACCAGAGCCTTGATTTCACAGAGCAGGATTAGAACGTGGTCTCTTTTGTAAGGGACAGGAGAGGGGTAGGCACATCTCTGTCATGGACCTCCAGAGGCCCAGGGTCTCCACAGACATCACCCCAAGGAGGGGTACTGAGAAATAATGGCCACCAGATACCTAAGCAAGGAGGCTCATTTCTCTGTAGGATGCAAGGTTTGGAAGGCCTGATGCGTATCCTAACCAGCCTCCATTGTAACCTGCCATCTCAATCGTGGCGTGAAGAACTGGCTAAACTTCACAGGAAGCGAATGTGTATTTGCTTTGAGAGAAAGGTATCCAGAAGAGAGAAAGATGGACTCTTACTACCAGCTATTCTGGGCACAGGAGAGAGGAAGAAGTACCTTCTCTGTGGGCTAAAAGGCAGTGTACACATGGCTAGAAAGGGTGGGAGGTCTGTCCCCACCACCCTGCCATCATTCCTTCCCATGCCATGGGGGATCTGAGCCAGGGGACATAACACAAGGGGCCTTCTTGTAGGTTACCAGCTGGGCCTTCCTCGTCCTGCCTGTTACCTTCCAACACTGGTGTAGCGCCAGACCATGCCTGTGCAGGTACCACCCCAGGACAGAACCAGGAAGGCACCCTGAATGCAGCCATGAAACCACTGGCAAAAAGAGGACATGGGGCAAATGTGTGAACCTCTGTGTGCTGATAAGAGGCCATATTGTGTTAGCTGCCAGTAGTGGCCCCCAAAGGACTCAAATCTCAATAAAAAATGGGCTATTTCTACTAGGTGTGTTACACCTATGCAAACTATAGGTGTACCTAGCAATATTCTTATTGTCATCAACATTAACATGTACTTCAACCAAAAGATTTAAATTGACTACTGAAGATTCTATCTGGAGCAGGCTGGTGTCTTTGATTCGATGGGACCCTTCAAGCCTGTGTCACTGTTGTGTTCTAACTGCACTGCCAGTCTGTGCCTGGGGGTAGTCCTGTTCGGCATAGCTCTAGCCTTGGAGAGAGGAAGCAGTGTGAGGGGGCCCTGTGGGTGACAGGGGCTTGCTCAGAAAAGGAGCAGGGCGACAAAATCCATAGATGTCACTGGAATCAATGTTGTGGCTGAGTGAAAGATTTCTCTCTACTGTAACTTTGCTCCAACTCTGTGCCTCCCCCAACCCCAGTGCCTAATTACCGGCTTTATCCAGGAGTTTACACAACATCCACGCAGTCACTGAAGTCAGCTCGCTGGGCTTGGCGATTACAGTATTCCCTGCAGCAATGGCCGGAGCAATCTTCCAGGTCAGCAAGTAGAGTGGCAAATTCCAAGGACTGATCAGACCAGCTAAGGGACGAGAGTGGAAGCATCGCCAGGGCTGTGTGCCCCTCAGAAGCAGACCAGCCGAGCGGGGCTATTAATGCATCACGCCTTCAGCTGCATGAAACTTAGTTCTCTCTTCTAACTCTTTCCCAAACTGTATTTATCTGTAGCTACCTTCAGGGAAATAATTCTAAAATGCATTACGAGCAGCCATACTTTTTAAAAACAGAGTAAAATCAATATAATTTACCCATTTCTTGATGGGTCATGATTATAGCTATGAACAACAGCAACATGAGCTCCAGAGGGACGAGCTGGTAGCCGTCACCAGCTCTAGAAAGTGAGGTGATTAAGACTCTTAGACTGAGCTTTACTTTTTTTTTAACGTCTCCCGCCTCATGATCACCCTGTCCAGCTGTTATTTCTTCTAATAAGTTTCTCCACCTCTGTGTCAAATCTGTTGAAACAAAATCTCCAAGTTCATAGAATTATAGGTAAAATAGGGCAAAAATGTCCTGAGTGTTCCTTGCAGAGGCCCTCATATCAGGAAAGCCCTTGAACTTCGAGGCATAGATGCTCAGATTCTTATATCCATCCTGAGCAGCTAGTTTTGCTGGATAAGTAATGTAACTAATAGCTACACTGTGTAACATTCTGGAACTATGTAGCTTTCCAACCACAAAACATACAAACATAAAATCTACCTTATGAATAAGGAAATGAATTCTCCTTATTTTGTACTCTGCCCTCAAGCCTGGGCTATGAAAGTAAATGTATAGTTTATATTATTAAATTTCTCCTTGAAAACTCTTTTCCTTAGGGGATAACAATATTTTTTGCAACAAAGTACGTTAGCCTACTTCTTAAGAGGTGGCTTAAGATTTCCATAAAGACTGGCAAATATTATTCCTGAAGGGTTCAAAGACCCAAAGCAGTAAAATGTCCTGTTTTCTTACCTTTTAACTTACATTCATCAACTGTAACTAGTGAAAGAAAAAAAAGATGGCTGGTGCTTTTTCTCAGAGGAAACAGTGACATCTAGTGGATAATTTCAGTCATCACAGACATTTATATGTTCCAAAAGGCAAAAAAAAGAAAGGTAAAGGAATGAATGAGGGAAGTAGGTAATTCTCATCTAGGCTTATATACCACA
The DNA here is from genome assembly GCF_000181295.1 of Otolemur garnettii. NCBI lineage: Eukaryota > Metazoa > Chordata > Mammalia > Primates > Galagidae > Otolemur > Otolemur garnettii. Next base: position 12,666,309 of record NW_003852437.1, on the reverse strand, counting down.
CACTTGGCACTATTCTGAATGCCTACATTTATTAATTTATTTAATTTATATGAAATAAAATCCTGATTGACCTGCCATGACATAAGCACCGTTCCTGCCCATCCCTGCTGTATGATTTACTCTTAGCGTGACTCTTTTCCCTTTGATTTTCCAAGACAATATTCCAGGAATAAGTAGAGAATTTGACATGAAGGAAATAAACTAGATATAGATTGTTGAGGCCAATGAGTTTTATGTAAAAGTAAAAAAAAAAAATCACTTCTTCCTTTTCCTTTGTCTGTTCCTTGAGATCAATGCTATGAAACATGAGCACCCCTGTGCATGAGCGCGACACAGACGGCCTCCACCCAGCGCCTACCGATCCCCACTGGGGTCCGCACAGTGTAGTGCATGCAGCCAAGGTGGTCCATCTGTGTGCACTCTGATGTGTAGTGCAGGACAGAAGATGCAAAGAACCGGAAGTTCTGCACAGACCGGGGAATGTCCATGGTTCTCGCCAGTGTTAAGGTTTTTCCTGTAAGACGTAAACAATGTAAAGCACTGTCAGTTAGTGGAGAGACCCTGCCAGACAACTGTCATCACAC
>NW_003852437.1:12661259-12664282 GCF_000181295.1 Otolemur garnettii | reverse complement strand
GTGCATCCCAGCTCACACCCCTTCTGCCTGTCCACTTTCATCACTCGTGTATCCCAGCTCACACTGAAAGAGCCTTGGCTCCTTCCAGCCTGGGGTAGGTGTTCCTTGACTACACAGAAAGCCGATCATGGTTTGCTGAAGCTATGAAATAATTACATATTATTATGAGGTGACAAAGCGAGCTGAGGAGTAACATTGAGTTAAACAATCTTTGCTTTGTGGACTAAACAAAGCTCTCATCATGAATTTAGCAGGTGCTACCACTTCACTCACACAAACTCTTACAATACAAAATCACCAGGCTTTGTACACGTGATGAAAAGCCACACTTGCACATCACAAAAACCCATTTTTATGAATATGTGATGTATATTGAGAGTCCTCCCAACACACAGTGGAGTCATAAGAAGGGCTGTTGGGAACCAGGGACAGGAGGCTGTGTGTTACTTGCTCACCTCTCTCACCCCATTTACATCTTAGCTCCTGGATCAGAGACACATGAGCTTACCCAGACTGTCGCCCGAGTTATCTTAGCAATGCAGGGAAACTCTACAGTCAAGAACAACAGCTGAGGGAACATTTTCTCCTAAAATGGCTTAAACTCAGCCTGCTTCCTAAATTTAGATTGGTTTACAGCATGCATAGAATCTTAAAAGCCCTTGGCTTTTCCTACCAGATACTACCTCAAGAATTTAGATGTGTACACTATTACCCTGAGCTCTGTCTGGGAAGGAGTTGGGAAAAAAAAAAAAAAACAGGAAATTGTGTTGGAAATGGAGTGGTGACTGACATAACAAAAAACTTCCTAAATAACCTGACTACACAACTGCTCTTCTAGCTCCCTTTGCTTTGAAATGCTCTACTTAGAAGGCGTGGAAGATGGCACGATGAGCCCAAGGTCTGCATCCCTCCCCATACCCATGCCCTTCCTTTGCCACGTATCTTTTCAGTTTTTTTCCACCAAATAGAATATATTTCCCTGCCCATTGGCTTTGGTCATCAGAAGGAGGCAAAAGTGTAACAGCTGCAAGCCTCAGCCTGATAAGCCTTTGGGGACGCTGCTCTCCACTTTCACCACTGCCATGAGGAGGAGCGTGTGCATGGGCTGGCTGATGCCCCCAGAAGTGTCCTGAATCCCATCCCGTACAGGTAAGAGGCACATCTCACCCTGGTCTCGAGATTCTGCCTGGGCCAACTCCTCCAGGGACTGCTCCAGCAAATCTGCCAGCTTGTTGAGGACCTGTGAGCGCTCCTGGGGGCTCCGTGATGACCAGCCAGGAAAGGCTCTTCTGGCAGCCTGGACTGCAGCGTCGATCTTGGAGGAGTAAATGAGAGAGGATCACCTTAAAGCTATGGGCCCTGAGGGATGAATCCGGAAGCCACAGGTTCCTACAAATGTATTACTTTTTCTGTCTAATTTCAATCATTCAACATGTCCTGATCCTGAGCTACCCACAGGAATTTATGTGACTGGCAAAGCAAGAACACCACAAAAACATAGTAAGACATTCTATTGGAGAACTAAAACTCCTAAGTCCCCAGGCCAAGGGAACCCTAGAGAAACATTAAAAACTGAGCTCCGGACCAGGACAGGATGGAGGTTGGACACGACCCATTACAAACATTCCCTCTTGCAGTTTAGACACAATTGACCAAGACTAATGTTAAAACAGATATCATAAGACTGATAGAACAGACTCTGGCAGTTAAGACAGAAATTATAAACAGGACCTAAGGCCATGTTAGGCAAGGCCTAAGTCACCCACCCCTACACTTAGAGAATAAACTATGTTGTAACTGCCACAAGTTTTCTCTCAAGCACTGGCCACATGATAAGCACATTAAAACCATCAGATCTCACCCAAGTAACTTTCTAGAGTTTACACAGCTCATAAGTGGCAGGATCAGGATTCAGATCCATCTTTGTGGTTCCCACTGCCAAATTTGACCTGCAATGACACAAACAACCATTCCTGCTCCAGCCCAGCTCTGCCCAGTGGAAGAAACCTATATTGGCGAGGAGGGGATCTCTGGCTGAACAGATAGCTTGGGTACCGGGTTTGGGAGTTACATCCAAAAGGAAACAATATATGAGAGAGTATCAGCAAGGCCAACTCTCGGCCAAAGTGCCAAGTAGGCAAAATGAATTTTCAAGTTCTCTTCTTTCTCTCAGGCAATGTCTAAGCAATTCCTTTTCCAAAGCAGAAAATCCCTAGTCTGCATCTCACTCCTCTCCTCTTTGACACGGTCATGACAAATATTTATAATCACTTACAGCTCTCTTCCACCACTGGGCCCTGGCTCAGCCTCAGAGCCCTGGCTCACCCATAGGCATCTTTCTTGTGGCCCGTGATCTAACAACTGTCCAGCCACCTGAGCCTCCATTAGCCTCTCACACAAACCCTAACTCACACCGCTCCTGTATTTTCCTCATGCGAGCAAGGTCAATTTCAGCAGAGCTACAGTAAGTATAAAATGATTTCATCTTCGTTAGAAATTTCTGAAAAGATGGTAGCTTCACCCCATAAACTGAATCTCAGATGTGGACCTACAGACAGCATGAGGGATATGGTGGGTATAAAATGATTTCATCTTCGTTAGAAATTTCTGAAAAGATGGTAGATTCACCCCATAAACTAAATCTCAGATGTAGACCTACAGACAGCATGAGGGAAGAGATGGGGGATTTGCTGATCTCCACCACAAGGGAAAGCCATGGGGAAGCCTCAGGGCCAGCTAGCAGTAGGAGGGCAAATTTCTACAGTAAATGTTAAAATCTAATCTTCTTGTTATTCGGAAAATATGAGTCCATTCTTATGTTCTAAGTTGTCTTATGTCACATGTCATATGTTCAAGTAAAATCAAATATATATTAATCTATTATATATAAAAATATTAGCATAAGTTAATACTTAGGAAGTATTTAGTACATGCTAGATTCTTTTTTTTTATTGAATGGTAACTGTATACATCAATGCACTTTGGGGGTACATAGCCTTCATGTAACTTTCTTAGTTATTGTG
>NW_003852437.1:12527536-12659555 GCF_000181295.1 Otolemur garnettii | reverse complement strand
GTATATATAAAGGCTACAGATTTATGAGTGTTGATTTTGTAACCTGAGACGCTGCTGTATTCCTTGATCACTTCTAGGAGTTTTGTAGTAGAATCCCTTGTGTTTTCCAGATATACTATCATATCATTACATGCCAGATTCTAAAGGCTTTGTGTTATTTGTCTGTTTAATTGTCAGAACAACATTATCAAGTATTATTACCCCCATTTTACAGATAAGGAGACTGAGGCACACAGATGTTCAACTCTAAGTTAAGGTCAAAGATACCAAGTGGTCTTTGAAGCAGGCAGTCTGACTCCAGCCTGGGCTTATGACTAATGTTATAATGGAAATGTGCCCCACAAACACGTGTGTGTCCATGGAGCTAAGCATCAGAGATGAGAGCATTAGCACACTGTCCCCTATAAAATAAGGATGATGATAGAGTCTAATTTCTAACTTGTCATAATTCACTATTTGAGACAATCATATTAAAGAGCTTAGTGAATGAATGCTGCCAGACTTCCAAATATACTACAAAACTATAGTAAGCAAACTAGCATAATCCTGGCATAAAACAGACATGTAGTGCAAGGAACATAATAGAAAATCCAGAAATACGTTTATGTGTCTAAAGGCAACTCATTTTCAACAAAGATGCCAAAAACATTCACTGGGGAAAGGGCAGTGCCTGCAGTAAATGGTGCTGGGGAAACCAGACATCCATGTGCAGAAGAATGAAAGTAAACCCTCGACTCTCACCGTATACAAAAATTAAACCAAAAGGGACTAAAGTCCTAAAGGTAAGACTTAAAACTATGCAACTACTAAAAGAAAACATAGGGAAAACACTTCAGGACATTGAAGTTAACAGTTCTACTGACTTTTTATGACCTTTACTGAGTAAAGAGTTTTGGGGTAAGATCCCAAAAGCACAGGCAACAAAAGCAAAAACAGAAAACAGGATCCTATCAAGCTAAAAATCTTCTTCAAACAAAGGAAACAATCAACAAATTGAAGAGACAACCCACAGAATGGGAGAAAAATATTTGAAAACCATCCATCTGACAAGGGATGGATAACCAGAACTCAAATAACTCAATAGCCAACAAAACAAAACAAATCCAAGTAAAAAATGGGCCAATAATAATCTGGATAGACATTTCACAAAAGAAGACATACAAATAAACACAGAAAAAATGGTCAACAGCACTCATCATGAGGGCAATGCAAATCCAAATCACAATAAGATAGATATCTCAGCCCAGCTAGAATGGCTATTATCAAAAAAATAAAAAATAACACATGCCGGTACAGGGATGCAGAGAAAGAGGAGCACCCTTAGACTGCTGGTGAGAAGGTAGATTAGTACAGCCACTGTGGGAAGCAGAAAGGAGGCTCCCCAGTAAACTACAAATAAGTCTACCACATGATTCAGCAATCCCACCCCTGGGCATTTACCCAAAGAAAAGGAAATCAATATATCAAAGAGATGCCTGCACCGCTGGGTTTTCATACATCATTCAAAATACTCAAGATATGGAGTCAACTTAATGTCCAGCAACAGACGAGTGAATAAAGCAAATGTGAGATATATACACAATGGAATATTGCTCAGCCAAATGACGAATGAAATCCGTCATTTGCAGAACATGGATAGAACTGGAGAACTCTCTAGGACCCCATGTTAAGCGAAATGAGCCAGGCCCAGAAAGACCAACGCTCCATGATCTCACTCGTGTGGGAGCTAAAAAAGTTGATCTCATGAGGATTGAGAGCAGGACAGTGGGAGGGAAAGTGGAGGGGAGAAGAAGGAGCAGTTGGTTAATGGGTACAAAAATAGTTAGAGGGAATAAGTCCTCGCGTTCAATTAGCACAGAAGAATGACAATAATCAGCAATAATTCATTATGTACAGCAGAACCTCCACTGTTGACCATCTTCTTACCTTGACCTAAGGTCCGGTTGGCTGGACATGCACCACATGTACATATCAGTACACGTGTACAATACTAGTTCCTTATGTTGATCACCTCCATATATGGCCAGTTAGTTCAGTCCTTCGGGTGGCTAACTTACAGAGGTTCTACTGTATATCAATAATTTTTTATTGAAAAAAATGCCTTAGTGAATGCAAATCACATAGCAAAAGCTAAATAAATGGGAGCCACTGTTGGCAGCACCAGCAACATTTTCTGGGAGCGACTTTTTGGGAAATTGAGCATGTAATTTGTATGGTGGCTGTATTTTTCAAGCCAGAAAAAATAATGGGACTTATGGGATCAGATGGGACATTTGTAAGTTAGATTGCTGAAAAATCGAAAATATCTATGATTCTACTAGTGGTTACTATCTATTATTATACTAATAGATACATCCATACCTCATTCTGTTTTCTAAAAAGGCATGAGATATTAGCTGCAGGACATATTTCAACTGCATTTGGCAGACTTGTCAGTTTTAACTTTACCCAACACTCTGGGACAAGGAAAACGCCAGGCTGCATTCCCCACATCTAACATAGGTCACTCGAAGCAAACAAAATTGCAGGTTACAGTTTAACCAACAAATTAGCTAACATTTGCAAACATTAATCTTTAAGTCTAAAGATTTTTTTAATGAGAGATAGATTTGAAATATTAACAAAAAAGAAAAATACCTGAGTTCTTTAAAAAAAAAAAAACTTTACAGATGCTATATATTCATATAGGAAGGGTACGATTATAAATATTTTAATTCTTTGTGCCTTAGGGAGAATAAATTATAATCCAGTAGGCATTAGATGACTACACATACATCGGCCAAATTTATCACCCCAGATATATTTACATTCTTAGTGCAATACCCGAGAACTAATCAAATATGTCTCAAACATTTTACAAAATTCCCCAGGTAAAATTAACTCTATATCACTAAAAAAAAAAAATGTGATGCATGTGCAATTAAGTATTTTGATAAGAAAAAGAATGGCATTAAATCTAACTCCAAAAATACAGAGGAATTTGACTGAGGTCCATCATTCAAATGATCGATTTTATTTTATTAGGTATTTAGAAGACAGGAATTCTTGCAAGACAACCTAAAGATCAGAGTTTTCGTTCTTTCATTTTGTGTGTGTGTAAAGTGATATATTTTTTAGAAATTCATGAATATAGTGGTAAATTTTTCTCTTGGTAGAGAAAAGAGAGTGCTTAACAGTGACAGATTTTACAAATAATATTTTGTACTAGACCCTTATTAGAGAATATCCAAGAATTACTAAAAAGACTGCACACATGGCTGTGGGTTAGACTGGCTAAAATAATTGCTTGCTTTTGAATGTGGTAACCTGACATTTGTTCTATCACACATGTGCCCTGCCTGAGGGTAAACTTCTTAACCAGAATCTTCCTTCTGCTAATGGTCAGCAATTCTACACCTTCTCCCAACCCCTTCTGCTTACAGAACATCAAGTCCCCCATAATTTGCCAATGATTTAAATACAGTTTAGTCTTCTTTGAGCGAATGTACTCACCTCTTCTTTTCCACTGTCTGGCACTCTGCAATACACCTCCCCTGTCGACGGGTCATAAGAATCTATATATGAGTTACAAGGTAAAAATTTTCCATCTATGAAGTTTTCCAGCATCAAAAGTTCCTTTGTTCCAGCCATAGCTAGGAAAAAGTCTGCCTTCCCCCTTCACAGCTTCACAGTAGCTCTCAGGCTCTCCCTGCCACTTACTCTCCCTACTGCTCCCTGGTCTCCTTGCTCCCAGCCCCAATCATTTGCTAGTCAGTAGAAGTGGGAGGTGACCTGACAGGGAGAATTCTAGTTTCCAAACTCTGAAGAGAGCTCTGGAATGTTTCACAGACTTACAGGACGTTATGTGTGTCACACGAACACCAACGTGTGTGTTCAGAGCCCTTTCAAACTGTCAGAAGGCATCCTCTGTATGATTTCGTTAGGTTTACACCATAAAGTGTTCATTGCTTAAACATTGGCAGAGCGCCAGGCCCCAAAGCAAGCCCTTGGCATGAATTGACCTGTTTATTCCACACAGCAATCCTGTATATCATTCTGTCCTTTATTTTATAGAAGAAACAGAGCCTTGGAGAGGTCAATTTGCTCATGGTCACACACCTGGCAACAAATGAACTCTAGTCCTTTAGTCTCCAAATCATGTGCTTTTTCTTTTTTTCTTTCTTTGTTTTTGATGAGACAGAGTTCTACCCTATGCCCTGAGCAGAGTGCAATGGCCTCGTAGTTCACTGCAACCTCAGATTTGGGCTGTGGGCATCCTGCTGCCTCAGCCTCCGAAGCTACTGGAGGGGGCTCAGTGCAGCATCAGCTGGGTTTTTCCATTTCTTTCATGAGTTGGGGTCTCACTCTCGCTCAAGCAATCTTCCTGCCTCAGCTTCCCACAGTGCTGGGATTACAGGCGTGAGCCACCGTGCCCCGCAATCACATGCTTTTTCTTCAGTGCATGACTGCTCCCCCCACAGAGGAGACTGAAGACAGCACCCTCTCTCCATCATTCATCTTTTATGCCTTACTTGGCTGCCTTCTCTGGGAAGAGCTGTCTCTCCATCACCCCAAACCAGGGCCACAGCAGCAGCTCACATCTTCCCAGACGTGCATGAAGATACAAGCCCCAAATGAGCACAGCACATACAGCAAGCAAGGGATTCACGGTGCAGGGGAGCATTTCCATATATGGGTCAGAGAAATGAGGGACCCAGCAGAAAAGATAAGCAAAGGATATTTAAAAAGCAACTTATAGCCAAGGGAGCACACTTGCCTAAAGAACATATCAGCAGCTGCTCAGCCTCACTGTTAGTCAAGGAATGTGAAATACGAAGAGGTGCCCAGATCGGCCAGTCACACTGGAGAGCGTTTTTAAAGATTGATAACATCCACTCTGGGGATGTGAGAAGCACACATTCTCCCACCCCACCTATCGGAGGATCCCAGAACACTGCATTGGGCAATCTTCCAGTGTCACCATTTAAATGTTGCTTCTCTGGTCTAGCAATTCCCTTTCCAAGACCTGGCTACTACAGAATTGCTCACAGGACATCGTTTTTTAAATCAATTAAAATTTTAATAATTAAAAAATTAAACACAACCTATATCATCAATTTGAGAATATTAATTACAATATAATTCATTGTTACAGCCATAGTAAGGAATATTATTTAGGCATTAGAACAGTGGTTCTCAACCTTCCTCATACCATGATGTATTTTCATTGTTACAAAGGGGTTGTGACCCACAGGTTGAGAACCACTGCTTTAGAAGGATGAATTAATTAGGGAGTTGGTGCAATCTCTTTGGATTGCACATAGTTGAGAAGGTTGAAAGGGAGCATATTTTACTCTGTATATCCTTAAATGGCTTGAATATTTCATGACAAGCCTACATTTTATATTTCATATTTCTGTTATTTTCATGGTTATAATTTATAGTTATAATTAAGTCAATGTTAGAAATAACTATTCTAAAATTCATGATCACATGGGGACATTCACAAACTGTGCACCTCCCACTTCATCTTAATTGATCTCTCTCTGGATAGTCTCTAAAATTCTTCCTAATCACTGATGCAAAATTATAGGCAATCCATTCCCTCCAAGCCTCTCTTTGCAATCTGAAAATTATGTCTGATGCTCTGCAGAACAAAAGACCAATTTCCTAGTCTTTTCTTGTTTGAAGTTTAAAACCTCTGCAAAAACTTCGGAAATATCTCATTTTATTATAAACCCCATTTTGGGGAAAAGCTCCTTCTCCTTACCTAGCAACAAGCAAAAAAGCAGTATAAAGATACACATTTTATTCCCTTCCGCTTAATATTCTTAACATTTTCTTTCCAGATTACTTTTTTCCCTTTTATTCTTGTGTTAATGATTTTGGGTCATACTGCTGTGTTTTTGTTGAAAACCTCTTCTGACTTTTTTAAAAAATTGGTCACATATAAATCAATAGTCATGTGCTATATAATGCCATTTCAGTCAACAATGTACCACATATACCACAGCAGTCCCATGAGATTATAACAGCTGAAAAACCATCAGCTAGTGGCATTATAGTTGTCCAAACATCATAGCATAACACATTATTCATGTGTTTGCAGTGATGCTGGTGAAAACAGACCTACTGTGCGCACCAGTCATATAAAAGTATAGCATACATAATTATGTACAGCACATGATACTTGATAATAAAGGACCATGCTAGTGGTTTATGTATTTATTATTCTATATTTTTTATCATTACTTTAAACTGTATTCCTTCTACTTATTAAAAAAAAAAAAAAGGTTAACTGTAAAAGAGTCTCAGGCAGGTCCTTCAGGAGACATTCCAGAAGAAGGCATTGATATCACAGGAGATGTGTCATTGTCCCTAAAGACCTTCCAGTGGGACAGGACATGGAGGTGGAAGACAGTGATGCTGATGATCCTGACCCTGTGTAGGCCTAGGCTGATGTGCGTGTTAGTGTCTTAGTTTTTAACAAAAATATTTAAAAAGTTAAAAATAAGAAATTTTAAAGTGGAAGAAAGCATATAGAATAAAGGTATAAAAAGAGAAAATATTTTTATATACTTGTACAATGTGTTTAAGTTAAGCATTATTACAAGTCACAAAGTTTTAAAACATTAAAAGGTTTACAAAGTAAAAAAGTTCTAGCAAGCTTTACTATAGAAATAAGAAAAAAATTATTAAAGAAGAGAGAAAAAAATTATACATTTAGTGAGCCGGTAAACAGTGTGTATAAAGTCTCCAACAGAGCGTCATACTGTCCTCGGCCTTCTCATTCATTTGCTACTCACTGACCCACAGGGCAATTTCCAGTCCTGCAAACTCCATTCATGGTGAGTGTCCTATACAGGTGTGCTATTTTTTATCTTTTATACTGTGCCTTTCTGTTTAGATATATTTAGATACACAAATACTTACCATTGGGTCCCAAGTGCCTACAGGAGTCAGCACAGTAACAGGCCGTGTAGGCTTGCCACAGGCACGCCCTCAGCCTAGGTGTGATGTAGGCGCACCACCTAGATGTGTGAGTAGACTCTGCGTCCGTGATGTTCACACGGCAAAGTCGCCTAACAACGCAGAAGCGTCCTCGTCCGTTAAGCGAGGCGTGACTGCATGTACCTATAAGGACAAATAAATGCAATATAAACAGTCAGGGTCCATTCAGGAAAACAGAAACCACGGTAGGTTTTTCCAAGTTTAATACCAGGAAACATTTACATAGATCTGTTGGAGGCTGCAACAGCATAAACCAGCTGCTGAGGTAACCCAGAAACCAGCAACTGTAAAATGCAGCTACTATTCTACAGCCTGGGGGACAGAAAGGAAAAGGAGAGCAACCAGAGCTCAGGAGCTGGCAGGAGAGACTCTGCCGGCCAGCCCCGCTGGCGCTGGCACACCACGCCCTTGAGAAGTGGCTGATACAGGAAGGCCAAGAGCAGCTGGAGGCTGGACCAGGAGCGGTCACCTGCTGCTGGAGAGACGCCGACAGGGACCGGCATCTGGAAGCGGGAGCCTCTCCCTCCCCGCCTTCCGGGGCTCTCTCTGGCGCCCCCCAGTGGCACAAAGCCAGCTGGCAGTGGAAGGTGAGGAATATGGACGGCAGATCCCAGCTCTGGCTCCCCAGAGCAATGTACCAAGAAGTCAGCTTGTAGCTGAGAGACAGTGGGCAGACACCCTGCCTGTGCATACGACTTTTGCAGCACGGGTCCCGGACCTCCCACTCCTAGCTCCCGAGGGCTCTTTGCCCCTTGAGAGCCTCTTAGAAGCCGGCCCGTGTCCCAAGCACTATATCTTGTAAAGTAGGCATCACCCTTCCTTTCTCCAGCCCACTTAATTGCGATTTATCTCACCCAAGCTATTAAGAAAAAAAAATCTGTTTATTATTATCAGACTAATATTGATACTTTCCCTCCACATTTGCTTTTTTATTTTTGTATAGTTCTTAATAATCCCAAAAATTCTAATTAGAGGATTATGGGAGAAAGTTTTTTTGAAGAGAGGGCCTTTCCGAGAACAGCATGTGGGAGGCTTTTTTTTGCCACGTGACAGCAGTAGCGGGTCATAAACTGGACTTGGTACTTCTAAGAGTGCCTGGTGCTTATCTAACCCCAGCAAGAGCAGCCTGGACTGCTGAGTTACTGCAGGGAGTGCAGCTATAGTATGTGGTGATGCTGTGTACGTTTTGTGATGCCACTGTATTTGAAGGTCAATTTCTAACCAATCACAACATAAACCCGCCTAGCCTGGTTAGCAAACATAGAACATTAGCCAGCCAAAATTTTAGACTTTCTCGTTGATTCTCTGCCCTTCAGGTACCCATCCCTGGGTACTGACCTCACATCTGGAGAGGGATGGAGCCCTCTGGAGGTGTAGGGTCCCCTTTCTTTAAGAAAAGATCGTGGCCAAATGCCTGAGGCCCTGCGGTCCTACTCACTCCATTGATGATGCAATCCTAGGCTCCTTCCCCAGCCAAGAAAGAGAAAGCCCCATGCCCCACACTCTTAGCGGGAAGACAGGCAGTGGAGGGAGCTGGGAGCTTCGCAGGGCTAAGATACGCACCTCTTCCAGCAGGGGATCACTGCTCTGAGATTGTAAAGGCCAAGTTTAAGGATATTACAAAGGTCACAAGCTGTGGAAGCAGCTATTAGCATTTAACTTCACAGTCTCTCACTGGTGTTTGTGACTGGATCTTGAGGGGGATCAGACAGTAGAATCAGTCAAGGTTTAGTTGTTCTGGGCCCATGGCCAAGGACAATGAGAGAAAATGATACTGTACATCAATACAGTAAGTGGAAAGAATTGCTTGACAAAGTAGACTATTCAGACAGGATTCTGACCCACATCACCGTAGATTAGGTGTGACTTTTGTTTTTTTTCTTTTCAAAACCTACCAGAATATCAGACCCCTCAGCTCTCAGCTCCCACACAGCAGTGGATCCTTCAGGGTTCCCAACTCCCTGGTCAGATCCCATTTGACCAAAGGAAAGATTTTTAAGGACTGATTTCCACAAGAAGAGCTTTACTTGGAGAGTGACCACTTGTTATTCAAGAGATTCAACAAGATTGTGTTGAGCATATCTGGAATAGAGGAGGTGCAGAGCCTCTAACATGGGCTTCTTGGTTCATGTTTAGTTGACCAGGATCGAGGCCATGTTTTTCACTTATTTCTTCACATTCATTGAGAGGGAGCTCTCTCTGGCTGCCTAGACGATGGCCCTGGCATGACTGAGGGACACAAGCCAAGATTTGCCCAGTACGCAGCTAGAGGGAGAGCACAGTAGGTATCAGAAATCTACACTGACACTCTGTTAAGGTGCCAGGAACACTAAACTGGAGATAAAATGGGGGATTCAGGGGCAACACAGACAAGTCTTCCAGGAAGAGTCCCCTAATTTGAAGTGGATTAAGATTAAATTCATAAGGACTAGCTGGACGCTGAGCCAGAAAAGTTGAGGAAATGTTCTCAACAATCCCCCATCTACTGAAGAACGAGGGCAGCCAGCTGACCTGTGGACAGGAGGACCCCAGGAGCAGTCAGGGACAAAGTGAGGGGGTAGAGGCATTTTGCTTAAGTAAGTGAAATGTCAATAGGGGCGGATCAAGTAGCAGTAATATGTGTGTGTTAATTTCTTGATTTTGATGGTTATATACATATTGGAGTTATGCAGAATATTCTTTGTGGAAATATTATATTCAATTCAGTAATGAAGGGACATCATATAGCAATATACTCTCAAGTAGTTCAAGAAAAAGGTTATTTGTACTGTACTTGGAACTTTTCTATTCATTTATTTGAGATTTTTAAAAAATTCATAATAGAAAAAGTGGAATTGGATTCTTACCTCATATGCTCATATCATACATATACATATGTAAAATTTTAAAAAAGACAAAGGAAATATTTAACATACCCATGGTCAGGGGTGGGGAAAGCAGAATGATGGATTAGGGTAGTTTTAATAGCATTTAGTAGTAGAGTATCTAATTCACTAGCAGAGGTTCATAGGTCTTTCCCTGTTCTTAATTTACATATTAGTTACATCTGTTCTTTGGCTTGTAATAAAAGCTTAAATAACATCTATGTAAAACAGGCTTTATTTTTTAGAACTGTTTTATATTTACAGAAACCCTGCACCCAGTTTCTCCTATTAACATCTTACATTAGTAGAGAACATTTGCCACAATTAATGAACCAGGAGTGATATATTATTGTGACTAAAATCCATAATTCATTCATATGGATGAAGGATCCCATTCATGCATCTTGGTAATGAGTTTTTCAGATTTTCCTTGAGTTTGACTGCCTTCACAGTTTCCATAAGTATCGGTCAAGAATTTTGTAAGATGCCCCTCTCCTGGAGTTTGCCTGATGTTTTTCTCACGACTAGACTGGTGTCATGTGTTTTTGAGAAGACGATCAAAAGGTAAAGTGCCATTTTTACCATATCATTACACAATTACATATAGGAATATAGTATAATCAGTATGATATCATTACTGATATTAACCTCGATCATCTGGCTGAAGTAGTACTTGTCAGGGTTTTCCATTATAAAATTCTTCTTCTTTTTCACATCTTTGGGTGAAAATACTGTACTGCCTGGGAAGAAGTTACTACACTCAGCCCACACTTAAGGAGTGGACCCTCGAGAATGAAGTTATCTACATAAATTTGGAATGCTTCTCCAAAGGAAACTTGTCTTCTTCTCTCTCCTTTTCTTATGAATTCAACTCCCCTTTATTTATTCAATCATTTATTTATATCAGTATGAACTCATGAATGTACTTCTTCAGTCCTCATTTCTAGTTTTTTTAGTTAAATGTCCATTTTTCTATATTGATAAAAAATATTTTTAAAATATTTAATTCTGTGCACAGCGCCTGTAGCTTGGCTAAGGCACCAGCCACATACACCTAAGGTGGCGGGTTCGAATCCAGCCCAGGCTGCCAAACAACAATGATGGCTGCAACCAAAAAAAAAAAAAATAGCCAGGCATTGTGGCGGGCACCTATGGTCCCAGCTACTTGGGGGGCAGAGGCAGAAGACTCGCTTGAGCCCAGGAGTTGGAGGTTGCTGTGAGCTGTAATGCCACAACACTCTACCCAAGGGGATAGCTTGAGGCTCTGTCTCAAAAAAAAAATTATCTTATTTATTTTATTTTGTGGTATTTATATGACTTTGAGAATCTGAAATATGATAAGGGGATTTAAAATGTTTAATTACCTCTTAGCTTTTTAAACCTATTAATTTTATAGTTCTTCAGACCTATGGAAAATGTGTTGCTTCTCTTTTTAAGCAATTAAGATTAAAAACGATACAGCCAGGCGTTGTGGTGGGTGCCTGTAGTCCCAACTACTCGGGAAGCTGAGGCAAGAGAATCACCTAAGCCCAGGAGTTGGAGGTTGCTGTGAGCTGTGATGCCACAGCACCCTACCCAGGGCGACAGCTTGAGGCTCTGTCTCAAAAAAAAAAAAAAAAAAAAAAAGAATATATATATATATATATATAATTCTGGATGAATTAAAATAGTGATCAATTTTAAAAAGCTATACTCTTATTTCATTGTATACATATCTACTGTGCACACAGACAATATGCACATTATATAATATATATATGCATCATATGACATGTGTAACACCTACTATGTATTATACTCCCATACATATTTTTATTGCTACTTTTGCTAATTTATTTACATTATTTTGTATTCCACAAATGATTTGAGATGACTTAACAAAAATACCCAGTTGTATTCAAAAAATACAACTTAAAAAAAAAGGTTGTATATTAAGAAGAATGGAAAATAAGGACTTGCAGAGAGGATAAAACCAAGGATAAGGGTAGTTTACAAATGCCTAAGATCCTGTATGGTGTTGGGGCTGCACCTCAAATCTGACTGTAAGCTTCCTAGCAGCCAAAACAAAGAGGGAAGAAGCAAGGTAGCATGCAGGTATCTGAAGGGTTAGTAAATAGTAGTCTCATTTTCATTTCTTAAAAATAATCCTAAATGTTCTTCTCTCCTTTATTATTTAGAAGACTGTCCTTTAAATTTCAAATGACCAAGGTATTATTTTTTAAAACTCTTATTCTACTTTTATTATATAGAACATTTGAATATTATGTGGTGATAATCTGAGATTTTCTTCACCACTAGGAATGTTCTCAATTTTTGTAAACAGACATTTTAGAAGGTGTTAAAGAAAATAAACCTAACTGCAGGGAAAAGTCCTCAGGTGAAAATGTCAGCATGCTGTCACCATGTGGCTCCACGGGCCATCATCAATCAGTGTTTGGTTGAAGTTACCATGGATCAATATCAGGTTTTTGGGCTTTAAGACCTGATTTTATAAACACATTATGAATAGGTCCATATAACTAAACTCATGAGATGGAAATTTAACACCAAATTTCAAATTTATTTATAGGAGAAGTACATTAAAAACTCAGATACGTGAGATCTCATTCCTGGCATATTTCCTTCCTCTTATCAAACTATTTGAATTGCCAAATAATCATACTTCACATTTATTCTTACAGTAAGCAGAGACTTATGAAGCTCAGATGTAATCAGAAATTTAAAGGACCAACAGGAAACCAGAAAGGATATTGGACAAATAAAAATTCAATAGTATTCGAATTTATCTCAGAGCAATGGATTTACCTTCTTTTGGGCCCTGGTCTGGCCAAGGAAACCAGGGAGCCTTTCTTTTCTAGACATGGTATGAGGATTTCAATGTTTGTGTCCTTCCAAAATTTATGTCGAAATTTAATCCCCAATGCACTAGCATTGAAGGCTGGGGCCTTTTAATTAGGTGATTAGGCAATGATTAGGCCATGAAGACTCTGCCCTCAAGGATGGAATTATAAGAAGGGTTTGAGGGAGTGAATTCGTCCTTTCAGCTCTTTCCACCAGGTGAAGACACAAAAGTAGTAACACTTTTGAAGCAGAGAACTCTCACCAGACACTACATCTGCTGGTGACTTAATCATGGATTTCTCAGCCTCTAAAACCATAATAAATATGTTATCAAAAATTATCCAGTGTAAGGTATTTTGTTATAGCAGCAGGAGTGGACTGAGTCGCAGGGTTTTGAATGGGTAGCATTTGCTGCTGTGAACCTTTTTAAAGACTCTACAGATAACCAAACTCTCAGGATTGGCACAGACTCTAACTCTTCACAGCTATTTTGCTACTTCAGTTTTTGGTAATTCCTGACCTTTTAGAGATTTTTCTGACCAATTTTAGAATCTTTGCCTTTGGTATTCTACAGTTTCACCATAATGCATTTAGAAGTGGATTTCTTTTTATTTACCATATTTGAAATATGCTGTGTTTCTTCTATTTGTGGACTCATGTCTTTTATCAGTTTAAAAAAATTTTCAGCTGGGCAGCGCCTGTGGCTGAGTAGGGTGCCAGCCCCATATACTGAGAGGGTGGTGGGTTCAAACCTAGCCCCGGCCAAACTGCAATAAAAAATAGCTGGGCGTTGTGGTGGGCACCCGTGGTCCCAGTTATTCAGGAGGCTGAGGCAAGAGAATCACCTAAACCTAGGAGCTGGAGGTTGCTGTGAGCTGTGTGACACCATGGCACTCTACCGAGGGTGATAAAGTGAGACTCCATCTCTACAAAATAATAATAATAATAATAATTTTCGGCTAATCTAACTTTGGATATTGTTGTAGATTTGTTTTCCATATCCCAACTTTCTGAAACTTTGATTTTATATAACATACACCTTCCCAGTCCATTCTTCATTCATCATGATTTCAAATCTCAGTGTGCCATATCCTGGGTAAATTTTCTGATCTATGTTCCAAGTCACTCATTTTTTAGTTATACCTAATCTGTTTAATCTGAATTCCAGATTTTTGTTTTAATTATATTTTTCACTTCTAAAAGTTGTATTTGTTTGATTTTAAAACATGTTTAGTCATTTTTATAGTCTCTTTCGGCTTACTCACATTTGCACCTCTCTTTTAAGTAAATACTAAAGATTTAAATATTTCAACCAGCTATGTTATACAACCAATAATTCCAATATTTAGAGAGTCCAAGAGTGGGGAGTTTAATCTGGCTAAGCCATCCTGAAGCTGAAAGATAACGTGTATCTGTGGCCTGATCCACTGAACTGACTTTACAGCATAATTCCTCCAGAGCATTAGTTACCTCATCATCACATTCTTGAAGGAAATTCGACTTCTGTGTATTCTCTTTGTATGTATGTTCATTCTTTCTGCTTTAAATCCTCTATGATCTTTTTTACATGATCTATAAGGCATTATAATGAGAATTCATTAATAATTGTGCTTATATCCCTTAATTTTTAATTTCTAATAAATTTTCACTATGCATTTTTATGCTACTTGGTATATTGTTTCATTTTTGTACACGGTGTGCATTATACCCCTTATCAATATATTAATGTCTTTGCTTGCTTTAAATTCTAAGCCCAATATTGTTACTCCTAATTTCTGGAAAGGCATTGTAGCAAACATGCCTCAGTCAGACTTAAATCCAAATTCAAATCATGGCCCGTAACATATTTACAAGTTTTGGATTGGGTGCTGTCAGCCTCTGAACTTAAGCTTCCTATAGACTAATGTTAATAATGCCTGTCTCATATAATTATAAAAATATCACTGTTCATAAGTGAACTATTGTATGAAAATTGCCTGGCACATGGTAGACACCCAAGTGATCATAGTTATTTTTGCTTCCCCAGGATATCTGTGCCCTTTTTTCTTTCAATCTATGGTTTTGTTTTAGTCATATCTTTTGTAAATAGCATATCATTAGCTTTGCAGTTTAAGTCTACATTTTTTAAAAAATCTACATGATTTTCATTTATTGTAATACTTGCTACTTTGTCTTCATTTGATTAATGTTTCCTTTCCATCTTTTCTGAAACATCTTTCCAGACTATTTCTTTGCTTTTCTCTTTTGCATCAATATGAACAGTTTTACTAATTCCACTAGTGGTTACTGTAAGCATTCTTAAAACTTTGTTTTATGTGATTATCAGAGTAATAAAAAAAATACTGTAGCCCCTTAATGAACTAGAAGTAACTTAATGCTTTTTCTTCTTCTAATTCATATCCCCATATTTGGAGCTATAATTTAATACACTAATTTCATCTTTTGTTTTGCGTTGTATTTTATGCCTATATTTACACTATTAATTTCCTTTTACATGTTTAAAGTTTCACAGTGAACTGGTCTGGTGCTCAGAGCTCGGCCATGATATTCTCCTGTTGAACAGTAACAAATCCCGAATCTCTGATATTAAAGGAGGTCAGTCTCTGATCCTGATAAGGGAAGTACTGTAATCATGCCTGAGCCCAGACAAAAGCAAAGTCACCATGTAAACCATCACAATGACTAACCAGACCCTTCTCTCTATGGCTAACGTTGAGAGACTGCTGCTGCTTCCCAGTTCTCCCAATCCTTACTTAAAAATTGATACCAAATTGCAAAGTCAACCTTTTATTATTTTAAAAAATGTAGGAGGTACAAATATTGTTATATGGGTGAATTGTATCATGCTGAAGTCATGACACCTGTTGACAGAACAGTATGCATTTTACCTGATAGGTAGAGATCACCCTTTCTGATAGCACCCAATCCAGAAGAAATCTTCACTCAGTGCACACCCCTTCAAAGTATCTACATGTGCTCAAATTCTCTAACAAGCCCCTTCCTACACCTTTTTACTGAGAAGCACCTACAAGACCCCAATGATGTGCAGTCTCTCTTGCTACAACAAAAATCAATATAACTAATTTTGACTACATTTGTGCCCTCGTAGTTTCTGACTGACACCAGCAAATGATAAAACATCAACAAATGGTTGTTTTAGAACTTTCTACCATTGCTTTTCCAGTCTTAAATTCTGAATTATCTCTTTATGGTCTGAGCATTTTTAAATCCTGCCTTCCACACTCCCATCAGCCCATTCCCAGAAAACCTTCTGAAACTTTCTTACCTTCACCTATAAACAATGCTATAGCTAAGTATTAAATTTATGGGTTATAGTCCCTCTAACTTAAAGTTTTACACATTTTATTCTTGTGTACTTTTATCATTTGGAATTCAGTGCTGCAAAAAAAGCCTGCAGCTGGGCAATGCCTGTGGCTCGGTGAGTGGGGCGCTGGCCCCATATACCGAGGGTGGTGGGTTCAAACCCCGTCCCGGCCAAACTGCAACAAAAAAATAGCTGGGCGCTCAGGAGGCTGAGGCAGGAGAATCACCTAAGCCCAGGAGTTGGAAGTTGCTGTGAGCTGTGACACCACAACTCTCTACCAAGGGCAATAAAGTGAGACTCTATCTCTTAAAAAAAAAAAAAAAAAAGCCTGACGTTGACTAATCTTTTGTTTCTTTGAAGATGACTTTTTTAGGATTTTTTTCCAAAACAGAAAATGCAGTTGTAATTCCCTTGTGACTTTAACATAAAATAATGTGCACTCTTAAGAGTCTTCCTGTTCATTTTCATCTGCTTTATTTGAGGCATTGATCCTAAGGTCAACTCCTATATCATTAATTCCACTTTCTGCAATTATAATCTATTCTTTACAGCTTCAATGAGTATTTTGAGTTTAGCTATTATGACTTAGGTTAGTCTCTTCTAACCTACCCCAATTCTTTTCTCAATGTAGCAGCATTGTCTTACATCTTAGGCACCCTGCAGCAATTAGAGAAAACTTGTTTCCTGCCTGAAAGAGAAGTTTTGCCCTACATGTGTTCAGAACACAGTACTTTTCATGTATTGTAATACGTCCACAGGCCTATTATTACTTCTTATTTGCATTTATGTAAAAAGCAGTATATCCAAGCCAACCGCTGGAAAGTAAGATGTACCAATTACCCTCCACCACCCCACAGTACACTTGAGTGCCGGTAGGATCCCGGGCAGTGTTTGCTCGTTGATCCCAGTTGATTGCTGGTTTCTTCCCTGGGATGCAAGCACATTTGAATCCTTCAGGCTCAAGAGGGTCACTCAAGGTCAGGAGACTCCAAACTGGGGCTGCAGGTCTCCAGACAAGAGGACCCACAAAAGCAGTTCTAACTTCTTGCTGTGCTCCTTTTGTTGCTGCTTGGACCATCCCTCACATCAGTGTGGCTCTGATGGCTGTGCCAGCTTTGGACCCACTGCTAGATTCTCACTGGAGTGTGGCTCTTCTTACTGGAGGTGGATGGGTTCTAAAGAATGTTTTCTGCTGTTGGTGGGATTTTAAATGGTGCCAGTTTGAATACCAACCACTGCCCTGTTAGATCCTTTTGCCAGTGTAAACCTGCCCCTAGCTCTCACCTTCCTGCATTTCTGAACTGTCAACAAGGGGATTGTTATTTACAAAGGTAATTACCTTGACTTGGAAAAATCTTTTATATAAGTAAAAATTTACATCAGTATGAACGGCACTTCTTCCTCACCTCGTCCCTCTGCATTGTCTGTAGGACATGTTCCTCCTGGATGCTTTCACCCTGTTAATTCTCCTTTTGTAGCTTATGGTTCTGAGAATCCCCCTGGCTGGAATGTCAACCCTATGAAGACCTGAGCCCTGGAGCCTTCTCCTGTGCCTGGAATATATAGCATACCCATAATTAGGTGAGGGAAGAAGGAATGAATGTATTTCTACTCAAATATTTTCATAGTTATTTTAGAGGGAAATTGGAAGATGATCCAGTATTTTGTGTTGGGCCCACAATATTTTATCTTGATTTTTGTTAAACTATACAATCTTGACTAATTTCTACACATCAATAATTTTGTTATTTACATCAATAAAAACACTTCTAATATTTCTATTAAAAATCTTAATTGTATTATGAAATGAAAAGATCTTGACAACTATATAAAAAGATAAATATGCACTAAAGAGAAAAAAAGATCAAAACATTGGCAGCAGTTATCTTTGGGTGACAGAACTATGGGTGAATTTTATTCTTCCTTATATTTTCTGTATTTTTCACATTTTATAAAGTGAATACGATTGCATTTAAATGATAGTTAAAATTATTTACTGGTGTATTCAGGGGACAAAAGAAAATGTCTAGAAATTTCTCTCTAAAACATTTCTCATGAATCAGAGAGGCTCAAATACTCTCATAAAAGAATTGTGTAAAATAACATTTGCGAGTCAAAACACAGTCCTGTAATGTTTTAAGCCAAGTTGCCCTTGAGATGATGGATCAGTAGAACTTCCCAAAGAGTCACGGTCAGGGGACAAAGCCAGTGGTGTGAAGCAACAGTGAAACCATAATAATGAAAAGGTCAAGACAAGACAAACCAGAAGCAAATGACACAAAACCATGTACTCTTATGGACGGCAGTGTCAGGGCGAGGAAGCGAGACTGCAGCCAAGTGGGCAGTCTGGTCTTCCTTTGTCCCTTACTTCACTCCAGCCTTCCACTGCCAACATTCTTCTCCCCAGCTGTCCTCTTAATAGTATCACCACTTCCTTTGGCAACAATCAATTGTATGCAAATTAAAAGACTACGTTTTATGACCATTTAAGAAGTTAGAAGTTCATTTCTACTACTATTTGTTAATGCTAAATTTATAATTAAAATTCTTAATTCTACCATGTCTATATACTATATGTGTGTGTATATACACAGATACAAAGCAGAACAGATGGTTTCTTGGTTTTGCTCCCCAACCCCAATTTATCTCCCCTACCTCATAACACCCTGAATTTCCGACCCTCCCACAACATGCTCTACACTCAACCACTGGCCATCCCAGGGAAAGAAAGAAAACTCAATCATAGTCAGTGATGAGATGCTTCTAGGACTTCTGGAAAAGACATGCTCTTCTAGCCTATTCTACTAGCCCTGGATAGAGGGTCTGAGGATATAAGTATAGAGTCACCATATTCCAAGAACCCGGCGATGCAGGGAAATTCTGTATGGAATCTGAGGATAAAACCAGCACTAGCAAGGGCAGAATGGAGTTAAGTCTTGCTGACATTGTGTGAGCTGCAAGATCCAGATCAACTCAAAGCTGTAGCAGCCTCCATTCTTCAGTTATGTCAGTCAAAAAATTTTCTTTGCTGTTTAAGTGATGTGAAGTTCATACAACTTCTGTTACAAGTATCTGTTAAACTCCTAACATATAAATACAATGTTTTCTTACTTCAGCAGGTTAACTCCGAAGTGACAACTACACAAATACATGGACGTATATTTACCTGGTGACCATTCACCAAGCAGCACATCTATGAGCTGTGCGCTTTACCATATGGATGTTATTCTTCAATAAGAAGAAGAAATGCTGTTGCATGCGGTAAGCAATCCATATACAAATCACACTTTTTTCGAATAAAAAAAGTTTGTCATGAACAGTCCACCAGATCAGAGTCCCAGATTTCGCTGAGGACAAAATCTACTTTTAAGCTCTTTGTGCCCAGGAGACAGCTCAACAAATACTTAACTCAAGCAAACCTTAAGTTTTGAAATTTAAAATAAAAAACTCTTACTCATAGAGGACTTAAAGTCTACAAGGTATGTAAGATAAAAGCCACAGTCAAAAAGTGAAGATGGAAAACCAAGTTTCATGATTAGAAATGGATGAGACTAAATCTCATCTGTTATTAGGATGAAAAGCAAGAATTCATGTGAAAGAGTCATGAAGCCTCAGGGGAAAAGGATCTCACAAAACTCCCAAATCATATTTAGTGGCAGTGGTAGAGAATCTCATAAAGATCTCAGGAAAAAAACACATTTTGCATGATGCTCAAACTAAGGCATTTTATTTGCTTGCTTTACAACTTAAATAATATCTTGGTCACCAAAGGAACAGCTTCCACTAATTCCAGATTAAGCTTTCACAAGTTTACCTAGAGGAGGGACATTCTTACACTCAACACAAAATACCTTCATTATAACCTTCAGCAGATCTTTTCTTAAAGTTAACTAAAAATGTGCTCAGGTCAAATAGCAACTACCTCAAAAATCTGATTTGCTTACTTTTCCTTAAAACATGTGCAGTATAGTTGAATCAAAAGAGAAAACTGCAAATATTTGGGGTTTGATTGGAAGTAGAGTTCATTTCGTGATAATTCAATATCTTCAATACTGATACTCCCCATAAATCTCAGGGAAGTGATTCCATCTACTAACACTTCAAAGAGAAAGCTAGTTTTTAAACGAAAGTACAATATTAGCCTTTGTTTACCAGTTGGCAACTTGAACTTTTTGCAGGAGTGCTTATTAACAGATAATTATAGCTTAAATCTTCTCTCTTATCTAAAAAAATATCAATTGCACATTGTTCCTTTGACTTAATAACTGGATCCTTCAACACAGAGGTAAGCTATTCCATTGCATTTGGGCACATAGTAGAAATTCTGACTCATCATTCTTTTATCTGTAAAGAAAAACAAAGATATTTGCCATAATTTAATCAATCACATTATAAGAACAGCAGCAAAAAAAGACAGTGAAATAATTATATCAAGAGGAAAACTTTCTTTTTCCTGCAACTTTCTTCCTTCTCTAGTCATGCTATTCTAAGATTTATTATAATCTCTCCATTTTTTCTATAAGAAATTCTGTATTATTTTCAGAATGCTTTTATTAAGAATGCCTTGATAGATCAAATGTGTTATTGGTGACAATGATATTAGCTAATATTTACCCACCGCTTTAGGTGTACCAACTACTAAACATTTCACAACAACTCTAGAAGACAGATTCTATTAACTTATTTTAATAAATTAACTAAAAAAGAAATGTATTTATGCTGCTGTAAGTCGTTTGATTCTGGACCTGTTCTCTTCACCTCCACCCTACAATGCCTTCCACATATATTTTACATAAATGATGTAGATAAAAATTCTTGGTACTTTGGAAACTTAAAATAAAGCCAGACACAGTGGTTCGTGCCTATAATCTCAGCACTTTGGGAGGCTGAGGCAGAAGGGTTGCTAGAGGCCAGGAGTTTGAAATAAGTCTAGGCCACAAAGCAAAACCTTATCTCTATAAAAATTTAAAAATTTAGCCAGGCGTGCAAAGAATAATGAAATAATGAAGTCTCCTTTAAAAATACAATGTTGTAAGGTTCATATCAAATGTGATGATGTTGAAGAAAACTTAAATTACCAAAATATTTTGGTTCCCTTATGGCTATTTTCACCCAAATTCAATTGCACTTTACATTATGTAACATTGTTATATCAATGGGACTTTTAAAATAAATCACTTCAAATGTGCTCAGAACCCACTGTTTAAAAACAAAAAGATTTAATGAGGGTTCTTCTATTTAACAAGATCACCACTCCCAATTCATCTGACTCCTAAAATCTGTGCCCTCATAATTTGGGCTGCAAACTTACAGACCCATTTTTCAACAAATGTC
This sequence comes from Otolemur garnettii, assembly GCF_000181295.1. Lineage (NCBI taxonomy): Eukaryota > Metazoa > Chordata > Mammalia > Primates > Galagidae > Otolemur > Otolemur garnettii. Next base: position 12,638,201 of record NW_003852437.1, on the reverse strand, counting down.
CTTTAATTTTGAACACTATCCCCATTGGAGAATATAGTTTATAAGTCTTGCTAGGAGAACTGAAACATTTTCTTCTCATCATTCTTTTAAATTTTTAACATAAACTTGAATTTCTTATTCTAATTCCATAACTGTGTTTCCTTTAAACATAAAATCTCCATACTCATCCTCAGAAGGTTAAAAAAAACCCATCCTAATCACAGATAATATAATTGGTTGCTTCAAGATACCTCAGTGACAACACCGGCAGCTATTGTGGAACCACCGTAACGCAGCATGAACCTGCCCAGCTCTTTGAAGTCTTTGTACAGCTCCAGAGCTATTGGCCGCTGCGTCTGTAGCTCTACCAATGCATTCTGGCCTTTAGTCAACAACCTATTAAGGAAAAAGAAAAAAGGAACAAACAGGTATGTGACAGAGATAAATAAATGTAACAACGACAACCAGAAAAATAAATATTTCACACTCAATTGACAAATCAACTTAGTCTTTCAAAAACCAATTTTTTTTAAATGAAAATATATGTCTTTGAATTTGGCGGGGGGTTGAAAGAAATGAGAGGAGTATTCTTAGATTTAAGAGATATTACGTAGTTCACACACACATTCGTATTGATCTGTCAAAGGTTAATCCAATTCCACTCCATGGTGACAATGATGGCCTCCGAGCCCTTACTGATCATGCTTTCCCTTTCATTTCCTCAAGAAATTGAGAGATTCAACTACCTAATAAAGAAAGTAATACTAAGGCTTAATCCTTCACAGAGGTGTTTGCACCTTAAAAGTGGAATACAATATCCTATGTCTTTCCTACTAGAGTTCTAATTTGTAGAATATGTGTTAGGAAATGATCTGTAAAGAAGCCAATCTCTTGGTACCAAGACTATTCTCAATCAAGCCCAATCGACCCTCCCTCCCCTTCTCTCTTTCTTTCTCAGGAACAACGCTTCCTTACCAGGGGTTTAGGACAACAATCATGTAAGATATTTTTCTAAATACCATATTTGTAGGAAATAAAGGGGGCTAGGGCATAGGCCACATTGCATATGTTTTCATACAAATAATAAACAATTCCTGTGTGTGAGTCCCACCCAGACTTACTGACAGAGGCAGAACCTAAAAGGGGACATTTTGGAAATGTTCTCTAATTTAATTTTGATGTACTCTTAAAGAAGAGAGCACAAAAATCATAACCTGTCTCCCTGAAAGATTAGTTCAGGGACAAACAAAGCCAAACGAATTTCTTTAATTTCAAATTAATGGGAGGGCACAAACAACCAGGTTACAATGTGTTTGCATTTGATAAGCAGAGTCCCTCTTGTTGTCTCAACAGATTTCTTGAAAAATATACCCAAATTTCCAAATATTGGCTTTGGATGATTCCATCCCAAATCCAATCCCTTAAGAAAGAAAGTATATGGTATAGCCATAACTTATGGCCAATTTATTTTCTAGACAGTTCATTTCCAATCTGCACAAAGCAATCAAGACTCTACGATGTATGATGTGCCTGAATGGAATGAAGGGGAAAGGCCAGATGGTGTTGTGCAAAGTAAGAGGCAAGCACAGAGCTACACATAAGGTGACAAGGAAAGCTAATGTGAGAACATAAACCCTAGCATCATGGAGCGAGGCTTTGCAGCAGGAGCAGAGAGGGAGAAACTCAGGATCAGATACGATGAGCCAATTTCAGATTGAAAATTCTCCAAATCAATTTTCTGCTTCAAATCACCTGGCTCCTACACACACAAAAATATAATTCACGTAAACCAACTAACTGGGTTAGAATCCTGCCTCTGCATGTGTGAGCTCTGTGTCACTGTGCTAGCTATTTCACACAACTGTTGAGAATATCAGTAATGTGAAAGCATTCACAGTACAGCCTCGGAAGCAGTGGCTCTCACGAAATGTTAGTCATATAGTTATAACACCCCTTTCAGCACATTATGGCAAACGCTCATGCTGGAAGCTTAAGACTCAGGTTAAAAATAGGGAACCACCTGTAAGAGAGGTAAGCAGCCCTCGCCTCCTAACTAACAGAAACAGCCCAGGTTTAGAGCAGTGTGAGAGTCTCTCTTCCGCTTGAAGCCAACCCCTTAACCCACTAAACACCTTTGGCCTCTTGTGCAGGTGCAGAAGATGAGGAACACCCAAGGACTGAAATGGGGGGATTTTGGGTGGGATTCCCCATAGAGTTGAAATGGAGGAAAACCCCAAAGCTGAAGCAGTCAAGCCAAACTGTGATTAGCTCTAAGCTGAATTAGGGTGAGAAATTGGTATTTCATAATATTCATCTCTAGTCTTTTGTATTTTGTTTTTATTTATAGTACTTAGCATCTTTGGAAGTACTGCCTCTGAAAAATCCCAAGTTTGTCTCAGCCAAAGGAGAGTTGTCCACACCCAGGATCTGAATATTAATTGTACCCATGGGGGACCAACATGATGGTGACCAGCTCAGCTTATAGCTCCAGGCGGATTTCAAGGAAAAAGAACAAATTCTTTACAGATGGGGGGGGGGGGAAGGGGAGAGCAGAGAGAGGGAAGGAGGGAGGGGGGGGGGGAGGGAAGATCCGAGAGAGGGAAGGAGGGGGGGAAGGGGGACAGGGGCTATAGAATATGGCATAGACCACCTTCTTAGCATAGGGAATGCTCTCATTAAGGCGGTTACAAGAAAGTTAAGAAAACGCATGTAACTGAAAATTGAAACCAGTGGCTATACAAAATTCAAATCCATCTTTTAAAATGTAAGACTAGTTTTTGAAATGCCCTTATTTTTATATCATTACCATGTGCTATCTAGAGCTTGATACATACATACACACATATATTTATTTACATTTATTTACAGTTCACATCCCCCACCACCATATAACCATACATAACAGAAATTACATCTAGGACTCATACCTAAATAGGAACTTAAATGCTTGTTTCTATGGGTTTTTTAAATCTAGTACTTGAGAAAATAATTTTTATAACAAGGAAAAATGGATTTCACTTACCACAAAGAGAAATACTATACAAATGAGTTAACCTGTAAAGAATTTGCTTAAATAGTTTGGTTTTGATTTCTGCATTAAAACACTCACTTAGGCTTTTTCTTTGTGACTTCACCCGTGCTTTTGTTTAAGACGCTAATCAATCGTTTAATAACGGCGGGTTCACTGACAGTTTGGTAGTGTAACAGCACCTAAAACAAAAAATTATAACACTAAAAAACTGCTTACCATGGCATCTCTGGCCTTAATCCTCTGGGCACTTGCACTGAATTATCTCCAACTCAGCACTACAGCTTGGAGTCTTTCAGGATCTCCAGTGGCTTCCTCTAGCTCCCAGCGCTCTAACCAGGTGGTACTTAGGGTTAAAGGTCATGAGAGGCAGTTCAAGTTTCTCCCCCACCACTTGCTATGTAAACTTTACTGAACTGTATAACCTTCCTATCAGCATTTTCCTCTGTAGAGATGGAGGATCAAAACATCTTTGGGTTGGTGTAAAAATTAAGTCAGAGAACGTATCGTTTAGAACAATTATTATTGCTACTGTTACTATTACATTCTTTTTATTATTATAAGGAGTAACAGGGAAGGAACCTGGGATTGAATCCCAATTCTTTCACTTTAATCTGTGCCTCAGTTTCCTCAGATGTAAAACAGGTAGGTTTTTACAGGGTTGGTGATGATAACAGGATCAGACACAGTGTCTGACATATTAGACGTTCAACAAGAAGTGACTTGTTTGATCATAAAAATGAGGAAAGGTGAATAATGTCACTTTCATTGTTAGATAATGAGAAAAAAATATCATATAGAGGTAAACAGAAAGAGAAAATAACATTTGGAAGCTCCACTGAGTGTTAAGCACTGTGTGCTAAGATTTACACGTACTACTCATCTAATTTATATGAGACTTTAGACAGGCTTTGAAGTCAGACAAACCTGGGTTCCAATCACCTCCTAGTTATGAGAACTCTGAGCAAATTTTTTTAACAATCCTCTAACCCCTTAAGTCCCCAGGCTCAGGTTTCTTATCACTAAAATTAGGAAATCATATAATGTTATTTTAAAGTGGTGCCTGGTACATGGTAAAAATTCAGTTAATCAAATTTTTAATCTTATAATATAGCTTTTATTGACCATGTTTTATATGTAGAGAACATTAATGCCAAAAAACTTAAGTAATTTAATGTGGCCAAGTTGCTAGGTGTCATCTTAATTTTAGGCTACAAATCCCAAACTCTCCCCACGTCAGCTTACTAAGTGGCCTATAGAAATCATATAAATGGAACCTTTCAATTTATAAAAGCAGCAACTAAGGCTTCTGAAAGGATGATTTTGTAAATGAACTAGCCAACAGATAAAGATAAACTATCACATAGAAAGTAAGAGAAATAAACTCAAAGCTAATTGCCTCTTTAAAGAAAAACTCATGGCACAACTGCCCTTTGTTTTGTTTTGATTAAGCACCTGGGGCTTAAACATTATCTCTAAGAGTTTGTGCTACAGTCTTGAAGAGTCCTAAGCTCCTGTTAGACCAGATTTCAAGGACCTCCGATAAGCCAGCCTCACAAAGAAAGGGGAAAAAAAAGAAGGAGGAGGAGGAGGAGAAGCAGCACAGACAGCAGTTTCACAGCCATTTTTGTCATGAATTGGCTGCAATCACTATTTTTCTCTCTCTTTGTCCCCAAATAAAGTCCAAATCCCCTACCCTCTCTGCATCAATACTGCTTCCTCATTCTCTCCCTTTCTTCCTTCCATGTCATGCCCTTCCCACCTTTGGGAAGTAAAACAAACTTTCTTTAAAACTATTCTCATCTTTAGGTGAGAAACTCTTTCCTTACCCTTGCCATGAGCACTTCATGAGCTCTCAACTCTAACAGCTTTAAAAGATCCCAATCCAAACCAAATCACACAGTAGGACTGACTATTCCCATTCAGATAATAAGCATCAAGCATACAGTATGTCTATAGTTTGGGTACAATGGAAATACCAAATCTCTCGGAAAGTGGCAAAGCTATCAAAGTTCCATTGGTCACTAAATACCATATTACACCCTTTGAGTGTAGAAACACTGGCACTTCTACTCCAGAATCTCCTAGCGAAAACAGTCTGCATACTCAGAAAACAGAAATGCTAGGAAGACTGTGGAGGCACAATATTGAACTTTGGGAACTTTCTAAACTAAATCATTCAAATTTTAAAAACCTCCATTAATCTGAAAAGGCAAAGTGGTTTTCTCTTTCAATGGCCCTTTTTTTTTGAGACAGAGCCTCAAGCTATCCCTCTGGGCAGAGTGCCATGGCATCACAGCTCACAGCAACCTCCAACTCTTGGGCTCAAGGGAGTCTACTGCCTCAGCCTCCCAAGCAGCTGGAACCACAGGTGCCCACCACAGCGCCCGGCTATTTTTTGGTTGCACCCGTCAATGTTGTTTTTTGGCGGCTGGGGCTGGACTCAAACCCACCACCCCAGGTGTATGTGGCTGGCGCCTCAGCCACTTGAGCCACAGGTGCCAAGCCTTTCAATGGGCCTTGATGGGTGTGAAGTGGAAGGATTCCAAAACCTGCTACAAAGCAGGGGAAAGTTAGGAAAAACATTTCTGTGTATGCGTGGACTTAGGTCTTAAACAGTACCAGTGTAATATAAATGTAAGTCTAAATATCTAAGAAACACCTCTTTTGTAACAAACTTGCTTCACGCAACTTGGATGTGAGTGAAGAACTAGAATTGTCTCGCCTGCCAAATTTAAAAGAGGCACATAAACCTATCCTTTGTGAGCTATGTGTGGATTCAAGGGTAAAATCAGGGTGGATGAAGGATACTGGTAGTATGGGTTAGGTTTTACTTGTCTATCTCCTCAGCATCTTACAAATAGCAACTCAAACAAAATACGTGTTGAACACGAGTGAAAAAAATATATATGCAAATAAGAGGGAAATGACTGAATACCATCATAACACTTTAATTTACATATTGAAAGCAATCTGAAGCACTGCTTCACGGAAGGTAGAAAAACAAAGCACTAGATTTCAGGGTAAAAATAATGAATAATGAGTCCAGGCTTAACTACTTATTATTTATATAGCCATAACCTCTTGAGGTCTCCAATTCCTCATCTGTAAATGGGAGTAAGACTAATACAGGTCTACAACCTCTTATCTGCAATTCCAGAATCCCTAAGACTAAAAAGCTCAAGTTTTTTCCTAAGTCTATTATAAAAAAATTTAAGCAGCAAAACCAGACTTCAAGTTAGGCAATTTACAATCCTTATGTATCTCACTTACCATTAATAACTTTTGGTACATAGCCATCAATATGTTTGATTACAGGGTGGTGTTCCCTTCTCTGTTAGGGGTTTTATAGAATATACATCCATCATTCACCTTTCTAAAATCCTAACATTTATATATTCTGAAACACACTGCCCTAAAGGATTTCAGGTAAAGATTTACACTCTATACTTCATGTGAGAATCAAATTATCTAGTGTTTTATAAACTATAATGGGTTACATAATCTGTTAGGTGGCAGAATATGTTATTTTCCTTAAACCTCTAGGTAATCTATATTTTTAAATACCAGCAAATACATGGTCAACTGATGTTCAACAAGGGTACCAAGACCATTCAATGGGGAAAAGACAGTACTTCCAACAGATGGTGCTGGGGAAACTGAATATCCACAGGCAAAAGAAGGAAGATGAAGCTTTACCTTATACCATATACCAAAACTGACTCAAATGGATGGAAGACCTAAACATACAACTAAAACTATAAGACTCGTAGAAGAAAACATAGGGCAAAACTTCATAACACTGAATTTAGCAAAAATTTCTTGGATATTACACCAAAAGGCCAGGCAATAAAGGAAAAAAATAAACTGGACTTCATCAAAATTAAAAACTTTGTATATCAAAGGACAATACTGAGAGAATAAAATGGCAGCCCAGAGAACAGGAGAAAGTGTTTGCAAATCATACCTGATAAGGGATTAATACTAAGAACTTATAAGAGCTATCACTCAACAACAAAAACAACCTAATTCAAACATGGGCAAAGGACTTAGAAAGATATTTCTCCGAAGAAGATACACAAATGGCCAAAAAGCACATTAAAAGATGCTCAACATCACTAACCATTAGAGAAACACAAATCAAAACTATGCCCCAACTAGTTTATCTGTTACTAACAACAATACAACACCTCTTCTCCCTCAACCCCCACCAAATTTGTTATCTAACAAATGTAGATGAGGAAGTGAAGAAAAGGAACACTGTATACTCACTGCTGGTGAGAATGTAAAACGGTGCAGCCCTTGTAGAAAATGGCTTAGCAGTTCCCCCCCAAAATTCAACACAGAATCACCATATGATCCAACAATTCCATTCCTAGACATACGCCCAAAAGAATTAAAAGTAGGGACCCAATAGATACTTATATACTCAATGTTTCTTGTAACATTATTCACAGTAGCCAAAATGCAGAAACAAGCCAAATGTCTATTAACAGATAAATGGATAAACAAAAGTGGTATATACACACACAACGCAATGTTACTCAGCCTCACAAAGGGATGAAATTCCGATACATGCTACAACATGGATAAACCATGAAAGCATTATGCTAAGTTAAATAAGCCAGACAGAAGAGGCAAATGTTGTATAGGCCCACTTATATGAGGGACCTGGAATAGGCAAATTCATAGAGAAGGTAAGTAGAATACGGTTGCCAGAGGATAGAAGAAGGGAATATGGAGAAGTTATTGTTTCAGATATGAGTTCAGATTCTCAGTTTGGGAGGATGAAAAGTTCTGAAGATGGACAGTGGTGATAGATGCATAAAATGATAGAAATACTTAGTACCACTGACCTGTACATCTAAAACTTTTTTAAAAGGTAAATTTTATATTACGTATATCTCATCACAAAAACAATGAAATATAAATTTGGTCAAAGTCTAATCCACTTTCCTATTATTTCCTCTTAAAAAATTAGAGTTTACCATATAAACTAAAGGAAATTTAAACATATGTATGTTGTATTAAAAAATTAATACCTAAATAGTGAAAGTTTAATTGCTTAGGCAGCCTTCTCTTGGTTAAAAAAATTTTTTTTGACGTTTTCTTCCCATAGAGAATGAGTTCACTGAAAAAATATGACCATTTTTTTCTGAAACAAATTTCATCCTGGTATTTGTGAATTTATACACACAGGCAGAGGCTGACTGTGGTGGTTCATGCCTACAATCCTAGCACTTTGAGAGGCCGAGGCAGGAGGATTGCTTTAGCTCAGGAGTTCAAGGTCAGCCTGAACAAGACCTAGTCTCTGTAAAAAAAAACAAAAACAGAAAATTTAGCCAGGCGTGGTGGCATGTGCCTGTAGTCTCAGCTTGACTTCAGTAGACTGAGGCAGAAGGATCACTTGAGCCCAAGAATTTGAGGTTGCAGTGAACTACAAAGACGCCACTGCACTCTAGCGGAATGACAGAGCCAGACTCTGTCTCCAAAAAAAAAAAAAGAAAAGAAAAAATAGTCAGGTAGAATCTCATAAAGCAACACTGAAAAAACTTTCAATTCGTGCTTATTTTTTTTAAGAAACTAGAGTAGACAGGAAGACAGTATTACTATTCAAAGTAACTACTGACCTCTTGACCTCTCTACCTCCCCATTGGCAAAGATTACTACTGCATGAGTAAAAACATGCAGGAACCAACCTCTCCACCTTCTCCCCATAGGACATACTACTTTCTATGAATGAGTTCCATTTGCTCGTAATAATTAGATTGTAGTTACTGTCCAAACGATACATACATCCTGAATACTGAAATATTTTTAGCTATCACAATTTTCTTGGAAAGATGCTTTTACTGTTTTCTTAGGGTACAGAAAAAAATGGAATATAATTATAAAAGCAAGGTACCTAAACAGTATCTTACAAATACAATTTTTATTGTATTTTGTCAAATTTGCATAGAAATAAAGAATTATAAGCAAACTACATGGTTATCTCAAATATAAATGAACTAAATAAACTTATTCCCGAACTCTAAAGCACTAACATTAAAAAGTTTAAAGGTCATTACTATTACTGTCTTATTTTTATAGTATGGTCCTAAATTTATATTAAAATATTAGACATAAAACAAGGAATCCAGGCTATTCATAAGCAACACTTTTCCTAAAGAAACAACGCACCCACTTTCCATAAAATGTGTATGTTCAATGATGCCAATCAACAATGACCTGCAAACCAACCTAACAGCAGGCAGCTTCAGCACATATGACATGTCAAGGACACACAAATATACTGAATAAATATCAACATGTGTACATACTGTGTTGATAAAATGTGCACAAAAAAATGTAGAGTAGGTATTTATGGATTATACAAGTATATGACATTTTTTATCTTCTGTGTTTCCCAAAATTTTCTAAAACAATCTTATACTTTTACAATAAGAATTACAAATAAGTATATCAAACAAAACAAAAAACCCAGAAAGATCCAATCTAAAAAGATTAGTCAGATAAACTTCAGAACACAGTGGAGACATTTCTATCATTTTCCCTGGGTTTTACTGTTTTTTAATGCACTCCCCTTGTATCCTACTGATTATGAAATATCTTCTCAAGGCCTCTCTGAAAAAGTTCTCAGGTGCAAGGATCAAAATAGAAAACAAAATAAAAATAATTTTCAAATTCTATGTTTTTCTGGATATAGGAGTAAGATGTTCATTGAAAAGAAACATACATCATCACTTGTAAAGAAAGTCATTACTTTTTAGAACAAAGTCACTTAGAATTTATAAACATAAGAACAATAAAACATTCTGAAACTTACAGGAAATCCTTTAGTGATAGGAATTTCAATATTAAAGATGAGGATTCGGGCTCTGAAACGAGTGCAAGCTTTTATGGGTTCTTTGGGACCACAAAATACACAGCCAACACTGTAACAAAGGAAAAAAAAAACAAGAGACTACTCTGTAAGTAAATAAAGGCAGGCTTTTTTTTTCTCTTAAAACAAAAATATTTATTAATGCTTTAAAAAAAAACAAGAGAAAAGAGAGTTTGGAGATAAATATTTTTACATCAAAGAGCAGTATCTCTAAAACAATTTATAAAGAAAGTAAAACAATTAAGCAAATTAGGGACTTTTAAAAAATAGTCCCTTCTGGGTTGAAACATGGCTTCAAACCATTATTAACCTTACGTTATTTTCATACACACTACAGTTTTCACTCAAAGAATATGCCAAGTGCTCATGCTGACATACGTTAATTCCACTTTTAAGTAGATTTTGCTTAAACCTTCACAACTATCTATTTTTGGTCAAATGAGATTCAAAATTGAACCAGTAGATTGCAGAATGTGTGTGTTTTGAGGTCCTATACCCAAAATGATAGTTATTTAAACTTATTTTCTCACTCACTTGATTTTGATGATATCCATCCCAACCAAAGTAAGACTAACATGATCGCCCGCGGCCGCCCAATCAACAGGTTCATCGTGCAGTGTGATTCCTGGAAATGAGTAAGAACCAAAGACTACAGTGAAAACACCTCAATATCAAACCATAACAAGCAAGCGAATAGGGCTGATTTGTGCTTCCTCAGTCACTACTCATCATTTTCAATATGAATGGATTGATAGTGAGAAGTGTAACTGTGAGCGTTGAGGAAAACACACTTCCTCCAGACTTGACTCTTCTAGAACACTACCCTAAACATAAAGCGACTTATATTAACATTTTCCCATAAAAGGCTGGCTTCTGATTATTAATCAAAATTTCTAAACTCACTTATATAACAGGTGTATAAAAGAGATCAAATTATTCATAATGACATTAAAGATGAGATTGGGGAAGTTGCCTACTAGTATTTAACTCTCTCGAGCTTTACATTTAATTAGACAACCACCTAAACGAGTAATATTTGTTCTCCAAGTAATCCAGGAGACAAGAAGTATGCTCAGTTACAACTTCAGCTGGTCTCTCAGAAGTCCTCTTAACTATTTCCGGCTCGAAAAGAACGTCTTCCCAAAGAGACATCTACATAATGATGACTGGTTATATGAAAAGAAAAAGATTAAGGAAATAAGTGATAAGAAAATTTGATATGTTGCTATATACTTGGAACTATTCACCTAGATAGTCCTGAAGGTAGTCCTTAGGAGCAGTTCCCACAGGCAGTATTCCGCTACCATATTCAAAGACTTGTAAAAGGGATGCCATATTTTCTGATTTCATGGGACAAATTTATGGATTAAGTCCCTTTTCATAGAAACTTGGGCCGTCTGATGAAGAACATGTAGGTTAGGTCAACCACTGTGGTATAGTTCCACAGTGTTGACATATTTTTAAAAAATTATAATTCAATCATATCTTTCTGAAAATATTCATTTTTCTATACAGCAGAAACAGTTTCTGTTTTTTAGGGAGTTTATGGAGAGCTTCAGAGCTCTCTTATATTTTTATGCAAAATCTTATGCAAGTGCATATCTGCATTAAGCTGAGAAGAGAAAATATAACTTACAAGTGTCAAAGGGATTCTTGACTCCCCAAATATCAATTATGGTGTTAAAAGAGTGTGTGTTAAATATCAACTAATTAAATTTAATTTTTAAATGTAAATTAAAAAATGACTATATCTCATTTTTGCTAAAAAATATGAATTTGAAAACAGGAGCCAGATACTTAACACAACAGAGATACTTTAGGCTTCAGAATTTAAAGAGTTTTCATATTACAAGTTAACAATATAAAATTTTCCAAACGTAAGTATATTATCTGGTTCTTCCTTCTACCCAATCATGTTATACATTCCCATATATTATATTTATCTTCCTAAGATCTTTTCTTACTGGATAAACATTATAAAAGACTCTTTTAAAATATTCTATGGGTTTGACATATTAATAAAATAGAAACGTAATTTAGAATTTCTATGTGTTGAAGTAGATTCAGCCAGAGGAGCACCTTCAGTGTTCAGATAAACAATCAAATAAACCAAGCAAAAGCAACAGGGTCAGAAATTGAGTGCTGAGAACCTCTCAATTAAGTTAGAAGCCTGGCTCTAAATGAGTATGGTATTTCCTTCCTGATGATTCTGATAAGACTTCTCTTCTAAGAACCACTGATGAAAGATAATGCTGGGAGTTTCTTTGTGGAAGGAATAGAAAAGAGAAAGGTAAAGAATGTGAGACTTTCACAGGTGACAGAGTAAGGATTTTAGAGGTTGCAAGGAAGCCAATCTTAAGGTCTGTAATCATTTTATGACCATGGTTTTTATGGCTTTTGATTATAAAAAAATTCTTATGCTCAAAAAAGCTCATTAATACACAAAGAAATTAATATTTCAAAAGTATTAGAGGCCTTGATCACTTCAAAAAACAAAAGCAGAGAGCTATACCTGAAAACAGCAGATCTTTGGAAAATGACACTACTGTTTTTTTCTGGGGGGAGACAGGATCTTGTCCTGTTGTCCAGGCTGGAGTGTAGTGGCCAGATCAGAGCTCACTGCAGCCTCAAACACTTGGGGTCAACGAATCCTCCTATCTCAGAACTATAGGCGTATTCTACCATACCCAACTAATTTTTTATTATTCTTTTGCAGAAACAAGGTCCTCCTATATTCCCCAAGCTGGTTCTAAACCCTTAGCCTCAAACAGTCCTCTTATTTTGGCCTCCCAATGTGCTGGGATCACAGGTGTTGAGTCACTGCTGCACAGCCCCTATTTTTAAAGTGCTTGTTATTTTTATCTAAACAGAAATTTCATGATCCTTAGGCAGGCAGAAAGAAAAAGATCAAATGAAAATAACTTCAGTCTTTCTTCCTTTATTCATCTTTAAACTATGTTACCTAAGAAGACACTCATTAATTTCTTGTAATTTTGAAGAAATCTGCTTGTAAAGTAAGCAAATTAATTCAAACGGAAATGCACATCCACACTTGATCATAGCCAAAAGGGAAAGACACAATACAACAAATGGATATCCAAATTTATAATCTAGTTGGGCACAGATCTAGGGATAAACTATAAATTAAGAGTAACAAAGGTAAAAATACTGAAATGTTCACACCTGTCGTCCTAGTGCTATGGGAAGCCAAGGCAGAAGAATCAGTTAAGGCCAGGAGTTTAAGAGTGGCCTACGCAATATAGCCAGACTCTATATAAATCAGGCATCCTCAAACTACGGCCTGCAGGCCACATGCAGTCCACCTAGGACATTTATCCGGTCCATCGGGTGTTTTTACTGCCACTGCCTGTCCTGCTTAGCAGCTGACTAGTCTCGGGGCTCGCAGTGCAGCCCTCCAACAGTCTGAGGGACAATGAACTGGCCCCCTGTTTAAAAAGTTTGAGGACCCCTGATATAAGTAGAAAGATTAGCTGAGTGTGGGGGCACATGCCTCTAGTCCCACTTACTCAGAAGACTAAGGCAGAGGGTTGTGTTTGAACCTTGGAGTCTGAGGTTGCCATGAGCTGTGATGACACCACTGCACTCTTGCTTGGGCAAGAGAGACCAACCTTGTCTCCAAAAAAAAAAAAGAAAAAAAAGAATTCCTTTCTATTTCTAATAGGTTATACTTCGGTGTAAAATTGTTATAAATAACATTACTTTTTAGTATAAAACATCTGTTCAATTTTACTTTGAAGTGAGTGAGAGGTTTAGTTAGAAGTCATATGAAGTTAAATATAAACTTTAAATCAGAATGTTAAAAATAATAACATGCACAAATACAGGTAACATATAGCATGCATACATATAGGTGAATGATTAGAAGACAGAAATAATTAACAGCTATCATGAGGAAAGACCACATTAGAATCTTTGTGCAGAAGCAGTGACTGGCAATTTCAACTGCTTCTATTTCTCTTTTCAACATTGGGTTTTTCTGCATTTGTATCTTTCTTACTTAGCCCTTTCTATAAAATCCATATATATTTTTGGCATAAACATGATCAAAGCTGTTAACATATTCTGAAATACACATTTCAAAACAACAGATTGTAGCAGGCTGCTTTGCCACTTTCTACTGTCAGGCTGGGATTAGATTTCATTTCTGCTACAGAATCTGATTTTAAATATATCTGTGAAGTATCTGGTTAAATCCTAACCAGACTTCTTGAATCCATGTCAAAAAAAGAATGCTACCAGAGCTTGAATATTATTTGTACATATATATACCCACACACAGTCACAACAGAAAAAAATCGTTTAATGTTTTGACATTTTAATCTTCAACAGTTGGTATCATTTTGACAAGTCAGTTACAATTTCAGTAAGAGATTACTCTGGAGTTATAACTAAACTACTTGAAAAAAATCTGCTGTCTCAACTTAAGGCTCGTTTGGCAAAAGAATTTTGCAGACAAATACCTTTTGCAGTACAAGTTTCATTAGGAGGCATTGCTAGTAGTCGGTCACCAGTTTGAATATAACCAGCTTCAATTTTACCAGATACACAAAATCCAGATCCTTGATCTGCAAAATAAGCCAAAATCTTATGATTCATATAGCAAAGTTATCTAATGATTGACACTATTAATTATATTTAGTTCCCATGTAGTTATATTAAACCAATAGTTCAGTGGACATTATTAAGTAATGATCTTTTCAGAATTAACATATCTACTAAATATGACATACCACACTTTTACTTGCAAATAAAAATATTCATGTAACAAAAAATAGAGACTCATTCTTTGCTCAGTTATTTATTGAGAAATAATAAGTATTAGAGTACCAGGTACTATGCTAAACTCTGAGGATAAAGAAATGAAAATATAATTCCCTACCCATGTGGATTTTACACTAATGAAAAGACAGATGAAAATAATTACATTGCCCTGATACAAATGCTATTTAAAATATACAAAAGAAACAGAACCGTGCATCAATGAATTCATGATGGGGAGAACAGACATTTAATCTGTGCATTTTGAAGAAGGAACAGAAGCTTATTAGGTAGTGTGTGTGTATGGATAGGGGAAGGAATACACTGCTGACCTAGGAAACTGCATGTGCAAAGGCCTAACCAAACCTGGGGTTGCTAAGAGCCATGTGTCATTTACAGGGGTGGGGAGGACCATATGGAATAAAAGGACAGGCAAGACAGGAGGCAACAGAGGTAGGCCAGGGAGAAATAATGTAAGGGCCTATAAGAAATCATGCTTACGGTTTAAATTTTATCCTGCAGTTAAGTCATGAGAAGCCAGTGTAGAACCGTGACCAGAGAAATGATGTGACAGTGTTTCTTTGTTAGAGGAAAGGCTGATGGAAGATCACATCCTAACTACAGGAAGGGAATAAATTCAAAAATTCAAGAATAAGGAATGACAAGTTAAGAGAAATAAGATAAACGAAAAATGATGACCAAAAGGGAGAAATCTGAGAGGATGATGATGCATTAACTTTGAGATAAGAAACTAAGGAACAAGATTTGTTTTAGCCTTGGTGAATCTGAGGCATCTACAAGACAAACAAGTGAAGAAGCTGCATTCCAGGGGGACCAATCACATCAAGTTCTATGAGTATGGTACCCGAAGCACACTCTGGAGGAAATGTCCAGCAGCAGACTTGTGTCTGGAAAATAAGCAAACAGGTTTGGGTTGGAGATATGGATGTGGGCAGGATCAAGGCACAGAAGGCAGAGAAATTCAGAGCATGCAGAGTTAAGAAGAGGACTGAGCCAACAGAACACTATGTAAGAGAGAGAAAAACCAGGGCCCACAGAAAAGACGGAGAGGATATAAACCTGTCAGAGAAACACACAGGTTTACAAGAGAAAGCCGGTCACAGAAACCCAGGGAGACACTTTCAAGGGATATAGCTAACAGCATATCAGAAGTAATGCCAAAGTCAAGTGAGACAGAAGATAGAACCAAAAGTACGTATTGACTTCGGCAACCAAGAAGTCATTTGGTACCTTGGAAGGAACACACTGAGAGGAGCAGTGAAGGCAGAAGCCAGGAAGCAGCCTGAAGAGACAACAGGAAGGAAGAATGCACAGTAAGCAAACAATGGTAATTAAAAGAAAGTAACCACCCTTTGCATTTTTAATAAATAATGGACATTTAGAAACTATTACCATATTTCCTCTACTCCCAGTACACTGGAAGCTGATAATGACAATGATAAATTTAAATTTCATTGCATGATTTTTTTCAAAGCACCTTCATTTACTTGTTTATTATTTATTTATTAAACATGTTATTATGTACCAGGCACTGGGCTGAGTCCTGCAGATAGTTTAAAAGAAACAGTACTTGCTCTCAAGGAGTTCACAGTCTAAGTGAAATGAAGAGCACACAGATCACTTTAATACGCATGAAAATGCAGTGACAGAGCGTACATACACTATGGAGAGGTACGGGATATGTGTGTAAGATGCCAGTTACCAATTTATTGCTGTTCAGTTCCAAATCTACACTTCATTGCCATTGTGATGAGGATTTGGGAAACAAATGACATCTTTATAGTATTTATCGTTCTATATATAAATACTATGTATCCTTTTATTTAGTGAGATCTTTTATTCTATTTACATTTTATAGTTTTCTATATAGGAGTCTCACACCAATTAAATAGGCATATTCTTAGGTATTTAATATAGTATCTTCTCCAATAAGGTTTGACCTCTTCGGAGTTTGTCCTTCCTCAGCCCTAAGGTACCACAGGGTATCTGTATCTTTTAGTTACTCTTTCATCAGTTAATAATTCTTCATGTTAAATGTCCCATTTTACTTCGTATTTAATCATTCACTGGACCTAGCCTGCTACAGGTGGGCAGGAAATGGACAAGTAAAGAGAAAGAGCAAAACAGGTAAAGATGGGTAGGTATGTGGCAATAAACACCCTCTGCGGTTACGACACAGTGAACAATACAGTTTGGTTGGAGGATTTGGAAACTAAAGAGATCTAGTGGAAGAAGCAAAAACTATGAGGTTAAAAAGATAAAGGCTTTAAGGTTTTCTTATGCCTGAAAGATGAGAAATGGTGAGTAAATCCAAGGTTTCTCTTGGTAGGAGAGCTAAGTAACTATGCACAGAACTGTGCATTTAAGATTAGTTTGACAGTACTCCTTAGGATGGGTGTGGAGAAGGAGAATCTGCCGGCAATATACCGTAATGACTCAGTCTAGGAAAGGAGGTTAGGAAAGAAAGGGAAAGAAGAGGCCATACTGTAAAAGCACCGCCAAGGTAGCACTTACCTTTGAAAACATCAGACACACATAATCTAAAAGGTTTGTCAACAGATCGTTGGGGAGGCTTGAAGGAATCTGGGGGAAAAAATGACAAAGGCAAGGTTTAATTTAAAATGCAGTATTTGCCTCACATCAATAAATTGATTATAGTCTCACCTCTCTTATAGAAGAATTACCTTTTATAAATATTATTAGCAAACCGTTATTTATATACATGTTGAGTATCCCAAATCTGAAATTTTTGGAGCACCAACATGACGCTTAAAGGAAATGCTCACTGGAGCATTTTGGACTTTGGAATTCTGAATTTGAGATGCTCAACTGGTAAGTACATGCATATATTACAAAACATAAAGAATTCAAAATCTGCAACATGACTGGTCCCACGAATTTCAGAT
Organism: Otolemur garnettii; assembly: GCF_000181295.1. Lineage (NCBI taxonomy): Eukaryota > Metazoa > Chordata > Mammalia > Primates > Galagidae > Otolemur > Otolemur garnettii. The sequence goes on along the minus strand of NW_003852437.1, from coordinate 12,620,605 downwards.
AAGGGATACTCAACCTATAATACTTTGCAGCTGATAAAATATATTCACATATGTTATGTATATCATTTAATTTCAACAACAATTTCTGAGATAGGGCAGGAACTAGCTTTATTAATTAAGAAAAGTTGAGTATTAGAAAGTTTAAATATTGCACATGATGTAACTGGTTAACTTAGCTCCCCTGACTACAAATCCTAGGCTTTTTCACACACATGAATATCTCCCATTAAAAAAAGCTAAGTATCCCATATAGTACTAATCTGAAAATAGTAGATCAATAATGAGAGAAAAATGCAGTTAAGTTCAAGAAGGGGTAGAGGAAGCAGGAGCTCGGTAAGTTCCTGCTATCTGGTACAATGCAGGGGTGCATGGCACACTTCCTGAGCGAAGTATTCAACAACAACTCAGACTTTGGACTTTATCATACAAATGCAAATAATGTAACCTAATTGCATATACCCCTCATCTTAATCCAAAATTTAAAAAAAATGCTAAATAATAATATCAAACTTAAAATGTATTAAAAATCGAATTGCAGTATACTTACCAATTTGTTCTAATAAACATAGCCCTTTATACCATTCTGTGAGTTCACTTGACTGAGATCTTGTGACTAGATTGTCACCACTGAGACCACTTGTAGGGATAAAAGCTACATCACTCTCCTGTTAAAAAGATTGAATATATAAAACTTAACACATGTTGTTTTGAAAAATGTTAAGAGGTCCTCTATTATCATAACTGCACCAAGTCTATAAAATCAATGAAAATGTACTTTAATAGAAATCATAGAACTATAGCTCCAGAGTTATCTGATCCATTGGTTTTCTACTTTTTTGATTTTGTGGGAAACTTGCAAATTTATTTCCATACACTCAAGCATTTTTACCCAGTAACAGAGGCATACTACAGATTTCTGCTGGATAAACTCTTCCCTACCAGCTTCACATCCTTCTGTGACCTCCCTGAACATATCCTATTTAATTTAATAGGTGGGGAAAAGTCTTCTACTACATAAAAAGTGAGCCAAACATTATACACAGTTTTCTAACATGAAATAATCCAAAGTCATGTTTTCTAACATGAAATAATCATTTCTAACATGAAATCATCCAAATAATCCAAATAATCCAATAATATACTCTTTGGGGAAAATAAGATCAAAAATAAATCAAAGAATTTAGTAAGAGAAGAATATCAAAATACTAGGGTTTTTTCTCTCATATCAGTAGAATGACTTAAGGCAAATAACAACAAGCAAAAATTAAAATGATCTTACCTTAAAACCTGCTTGCTTAAGAAAGTGCCCAAGTTTTCCAGTAATCTCTTGAAACCTTTCCTGTTGCCAATTAACCTGATAAAGATCCAATTTATTTTTAAAACTATGCTTCAGAACACAATATATACAATTTAAATTTCTGCAATAAAATATAAATAAGACTATATAAAATATAAATATGAGATCTTATAAATATGAATCAGATCTTGTCATTAATAAGACCTAAAAGTAATTCTGTATTTATTTGCTCTGTTGCCCAGCCTGTAATGTAATACATTTCTAATACATTTGGAATTTTTCATATATGCTCAAAGTGAATTAAAATTTGGGGGATAGGGGGGAATAACTGGTTGAACTGTACTTGGATCAACTGTTAGAATAAATAAAATTAGTGACACTCCTGCCCAAGCCAGAGACTAAAAAGGTGTATGTTACATGACCTCTAGATAATGACATGCATGCTGCAGTATTTAGGGGTAAGTGTACCAATGTCTGTAAGTTACACAGAAACGCATGCCAAAGAAATGGATGAACAGATGGAGAAAGGAGCAGACAGAAATGTGATAAAGAGGCAGAATCTTAAGTAATGGGTACAATATGCATGTTCACTGTAAAAATCTTTCAGCCTTTCTTTATATTTGAAATTTTTCATGCTAAAATGTGGGGGGAATATAAAAAGCATATATAATAATGATATAAAAGAACTGATAGAAAATATAGGTGAATATTTATCTGATCCAAGGGTAAGAAAATATCTAAGCAGAAAGAAAAAAGGAGTCAAAAAGGAACTATTTGTCAATTTGAGTAACTGTCCAAAGCATACCATAAAATTAAAATAACAGGCTGGGAACAGTGGCTCACACCTGAAATCCTACCACTGTGGTATGTCAAGGCAGGCGGATCTCTTGAGCTCAAGAGTTGGAGACCAGGCTGAGCAAGAGCAAGATTCTTGTCCCTACTAAATATTGAAAATATTAGCTGAGCATTGTGGTGGGCACCTAGAGTCCCACCTTCTTGAAAGGTGGGCCTGAACTTAGGAATTAGATGTTGCTGTGGGCTAGGCTGACACCATGGCATTCCAGGCTGGGCAACAGAGTAAATAAATAAATAAAGAAATAAATAATAATGTAATACTTTATATTTTGGGTAAATAATTTCTTTTCCCAAATTGTTATTTGGGAAAAAACATTAAAAAGAGAATATAGGTAATATCGTTAATAAATAAAGCATGCTTGCCAATTGAGAAAAAAATTAGTTTTAAAAATGAGTAAATTATATTGATAATTCTCAAGGGGGAAAAAACCAAAATGGTTAATATACAAAATATATTTAAATATTGTTAACATTTATAGAAGAGTAAATTTTTTTCAAAAAGAAGTAACCTATTTTGTGTATCAAATGGGAAGACAATTTTTTAATAATGCAGTGCTAGTAAGAGTTTGGGAAAGTGAATACCCCATATGTGCCAACAGTAAATAACTAAAACTTTTCTCAAGGGCATTTGAATCCTGTCGGCAAGTCACAGCTTATACCCATAAGCCCATAAATATCCATAGAAGAAACATTTCTATACATACACACAAAATGTTCAAAAGGGATTACTTGATTAAATTATACCTTTAAGATAGGCTAGAGTAAGGCCATAAAACAACTCCTTTATCCAAGAATTATTAATTACTTGGAAACATGCACAAAACTATTGCCTTTTTAAAAAAGAAATAAAGCAGATTATAACCTAATGCCATAAAGAAAAAAATTCTTACCTATAAAAATAAATTAGATGGATGTACAAAATAAAATTTTTTGCAGGGGAACAGAGAGTTGGCAATATAGGTTGTTTCTGGTTTTCATATTTTCATTCCACTATAATAAGCATGTATTATTTTATAAATAAAAATGGTTTTTAAATTTTAAAAACTCATTTAAAAAATAAGACATCTTCTTGCTTAAAAATTACTGATAACCTCATTTACTCAGCATCAGGATAACGAATTTATTTTACAGAAGTGGCAACTTGACTAAACAGATGTGTGCTAGTAGCATCTGAGATTATCTACATGGGCAGAAATGATCTCTCAATTAGCATCTTGAACAAATTCTCACAAAGCCCTTCAATACCTGATCCATTTTATTGACTGCAACTGCAAGCTGCGTCACTCCCAGGGAACGGACCAGGAGGCCATGCTCTCGTGTTTGTCCTCCAGTCTCAAACCCAGCTTCAAACTCTCCCCTGCTGGCATCTACAACTAAAACGGCTACATCTGCCTACGGAAGAAAAATGATCAAACTTAGAAATAATGTCACAGCACTTTAGTTCAAAGAACAGATTTTTCAATTAATTGTATTGGTCAGATTTTTAAAGGCAGCCCTAACCTGACCTCAAGCACCAAAGTAAATCAAACAAAAGAATCCAGTAAATGAATTAAAATTTTAAATAAAAAAATATGTACGAGCTTGACACCAAAAATGACATAAAGAACTATTAAAATGTCCATTTTGAATTATACAGCAATTAAAATATCTAGGCAAAGGAGGAAAAACATCAAATTAAAGCATAAGTAAACAAACACACGCAACATGTAAGATAAAAGTTACAATCCTAACATAGTCTTTACCAAAAAAGAAAAAGAAAAAATAGACACAGTCTGTAGAAAACAAGAAAGCAATTTTTTTTTTTTTTTTTTTTTTTTTGAGACAGAGCCTCAAGCTGTCCTACTGGGTAGAGTGCCGTGGCATCTCAGCTCACAGCAACCTCCAACTCCTGGGCTCAAGCGAGTCTCCTGCCTCAGCCTCCCAAGTAGCTGGGTCCATAGGCACCTACCACAACGCCCAGCTATTTTCTGGTTGCAGCTGTCACTATTGTTTGACGGGCCCAGGCTGGATTCAAATCGGCCACCTTAAGTGCACGTGGCTGGCGCCTTAGCCACAAGAGCCACAGGCACTGAGCCCAAGCAAGCAATTTGTTAAAGAAATATAAATGGGGCTTGGTGCCTGTGGTTCAAGTTGCTAAAGCGCCAGCCACATACACCTAAGGTGGCGGGTTTGAATCCAGTCTGGCCCACCAAACTACAATGACGGCTGCAACCAAAAAAATAGCCGGGCGTTCTGGTGGGCGCCTGTGGTCCCAGCTACTTGGGAGGCTGAGGCAGGAGACTCACTTGAGCCCAGGAGTTGGAGGTTGCTGTGAGCTGAGATGCCACGGCACTCTTATCCCGGGGGGACAGCTTGAGGCTCTGTCTCAAAAAAAAAAGAAAGAAAGAAATGATAAACATGAAACAATTCACTAAACACTAAAATTTTAAAACAGGATATTAAAAAATAAATTAACATATCTCCCATCTCTCATATTCTTACAAATCACACTGTTAAAGGTTCAAAAGACAAAATTATTTGCTGTAAGCAAGGATGCAGTGAGATGAGCATTCTCCACATTGCTTATGGGCGTGCAAGTGCACAACCTTTCTGGAGGAGATTTTCACAGTAAGTATCAAGAACCTAAAAATTAATTATGCATATTTTACTTCCCATTAATTCCAGAGAAATAATTACAGATCTACAATACTCATCAGAATATCATTTATAGTATGAAAAATTGAGAATTGTCCAAAAAAGCATATTCATCCTCTAGAGCTACTGAAACAGAAACCATATAACATTTTCTAACCTGAGCTATTCTGTGAATTAGAAAGACATTTCTAATTTCATACTCAAGTCATACATACACACAAAAAGAAGTTAACCTTAGCTTAGTTCATTCTCCTTGTTAGCCTCATTGAAACCACCTTCACATGTTCCCACTATTCTTGTGTGATGCTGCTGCTTCATATGATTCCACTTGCATCATGTGGATGCAGCTTTTTAAGAATTTGCAATAAACAATTTGTGCAATCATAGCTGTTCCTCCATTTTCATTCTTATCAATTATTTCCATCAATGCACTGTCAGAACACTTCTTTAAAAATAGTCTATTTTCTCCTTTACAGTTTTAGCCTTGAACACACACTGATTATAGAAATCTGCTTTTCTGTAATCCAGAATACAACTAAATGTGTTGTTCTCCTCTTTTGCTCGCAGACTGATACATGATAACCCCTTTTTTGCAAGGGTGCTTTTATATTTCATCTACATTAAGTGCATCCATAGAGTTTTTCTCTTTGCTGCTGCCCCAATGACAATTTACATTTGTGCTGTCCAGTTTTTAAAGAATATACCATATAAGCTTCACCACAATGGGAAATAAAATGATCACGAAGTATGTTAAAGATTATCAGATACTTCAATAAACAGAAGAATCATCTATATGCTTTGTCTGTTTAGGTGATTTACACTGCTATTCTCTTTTCTCTTACTCTTACCCTGATACTCTTTCTCTTTTACTTCTACTCAAGTGCAGCATTCACTTCCAATCCTTCGTGACTTCCGATGCTAAACACTAATTTCTTCAATGAGACCCAGTGCTTTCGATAAAGGATTCTCAGTTTAAAGTACAAAATGGAGAACTGGTTTGAAAATGGCTCCAGCATACATATTTGTACTCATTAAAAGGTCTCAGACCTCAGGCAAGTTGTCTCCCCTCTGTAGGTTATTATTTCCTTACTTCACAGAAACCCTAGTGGGTAAATCCAGTTTGTAGAAAGCACCCAGGCCTGAGCTTCTAAACCCCAAACTCAATAATCAAAAATTTCTCATCAGGTTTCCCCAAATAATTGCAAAATTACATTTACCTTCTTAGTTTAAAATGTGAAATTCATTGAATGGGTATTAAGATGTCTAAGGCCCTAAGTATTGTACCTAATCTTTCCTATGTGTATTACCATCTCCAAAGCATTACTGGGCAACTTCTCTATTAATATTCTTTCTCTGCAATAGCTTTGGGAGCTCAAATGGACACGTATTTTCAAGAAAGCCTTTGATGATGTAGCAGTATAAAGCAACCTCTCTCCATAATATATCAATGTATTATGTATACTCTTTTTGGAGTACATTTGCTAATCTTTTCATCTTTACATATCTTCCAGTTTTGTACACCTGTATGACCTGTTTGTGGTTTTAGCTGTTATCACAAAAACCAAAAAGTTTTTAAAAAAATCAAAGTTATAAAGTAAAAAGTTACAATAAGCTACTTTATTATTGAAGAAAACATTTTACAATCTTAGTGTAGCTTACCTGTACAGTGTACAGCTTATGGAGTCTATAGTGGTAACCTGTAATGTCCCAGCCCTTCACATTCCCTCGCCACTCACTCACTGATTCACCCAGAGCCACTTCTAATCCTTCAAACTGCAGTCATAAGTGCACCATACAAATGTACCATTTACCACATTTTTAATGTACTGTTTAGATATGTTTAGATACAAAAAGACTTACCATTGTGGTACACAGCCGCCTACAGTACTCAGTACAGTGGAATGCTCTACAGGTATGTCACCTAGGTATACATTTAGTCTATTGACCCCACACCATCTAGATTTGTTTAGGACACTCTACGGTATTTATTGATCATCGATGAAACTGGCTACCAAACATACTTCTCAGAATGTATTCCTGTCACTAAGGGATGTGTGGGTGTATATGTCTTTTATTTTTTGCAGCATTATTAAGAATCATGTAAGTTTACAATTTGCAATTATTTTTTAATTCTATTAAAAAAAATCAAATAAACCACTGAAGGGCAAACCCCCAAGTTTCACCATTTCTACATAAATTAGCTCTTTAAAAAGATATAGGACTTGACTAGAGTTACAAAGCAGATTTTGAAATATTCACTCCAGCCTACAAGTGAAATATAAAGCTCTATCTACTTTACCATTATTTTTACTAATAAACAAATACATAGCTCTTACACATGTGCTTCTTCACAGAAATTATGAAAGGAGTTACAAAGTACAGATGAAAACATTGTGAAAAATACAATATTTTCTTATTTTCTAAAATTTTTTAAGGTACTTTAATTTTAAAATATTTTAAAAGTTAAAATCCTAGAATTTTAAGCTCAGCATCAGGAAAATGTATGTACATTACTATCTGAGCACTATAATTAAGGAAATATCTGGTACCTGGGCTGCTCCTGTAATCATATTTGGAATGAAGTCTTTATGGCCTGGCGCATCCATTAACGTAATAACTTTGGTTTTGGTTTCAAACTTTGTCATCCCGACATCCATTGTCACTCCCCTTAAACAAAACATAAAATGGTTAGAATGTACTATATAATCAGTGCTATGGATCAGATTAATAACAGATTAAATGATAATCTAAATTCTTAAGTAACTATGGGAATTTAATTTATAGACCATTATTTTTGAATTAAGACAAGGGTCCTCAAACTTTTTAAACAGGGGGCCAGTTCACTGTCCCTCAGACCGTTGGAGGGCCAGACTGTGGGCTCCAGGACGAGTCAGCTGCTAAGCAAGACAGGCAGCAGCAGCAAAAACACCCAGTGGGGATAAATGTCCTAGGTGGGCCGCATGTGGCCCACAGGCCCATAGTTTGAGGACGCCTGAATTAAGCTACTGATTGGGGCTAGAATTTCTGCTATAATAAAATTAAACTCACACAGACTTAAAATAAGGTTGTGGACACAGAAAGAACTTAGTCAAAAATGACGGTTATTTTCCATTACCTTATTCTTTTGGCAAGAAACAGTGTAAATTGTAAACAAAGAAAATATAAGGGAACATCTCTACATGGGGGAGAAAACAAATACTGTATCTGAGAAAGGACACATTGAAAAATGATCACTACCAAGAGGCATTTTTCTTCATGTTCTGTGTTTTTACTTCACTAATTACAGAAATAAACTTCGAAAACTTTCATTTGCAAAGTTGGTTGGTACGTTACATACTTAGAAAACACATGATTTCAAGGTAGATACCTAATGTTTTAAACTAATGTTTTAAAACAGAGAGATGAACAGCTTCTTGGAGATCAACACAGTGCAGCTCTTTTCAGTCATAAAAATGTAGTTCAGATTACAGGTTGAGTATCCCTTATCTGAACTCCACATTTTTTCAGATTTTGGAATATTTATATATATATATAATGAGGTATCTTAGGGAATGTATCCATATCTGATACTTATAGTATGAAGTGAATTTTATATAATACTTTCAATAATTTTCTGCAACCCATCATATGAGGTCAGTATGGTACTTTTCACGTGTGGCATCACATCAGCACTCAGCAAGTTCTGTGTTTAGAACACTTCATATTTTAAATTTTTCAATCAGAGATGCTCGACCTGCATGAGAAAGCCCATGGGAAGTCTGCAAGGAAACTCAGTCATTCCAAACCTCAGAAATTTAGACAGGGAAATAATGTGAGCAATAAACTAGGTTTGTGCCAAAATCATCCAAAGTAATAATCAATACTATCCCCTTTTACAACCAAGAGATTCTCAACAGTTACAATAATTAACTATAGGTTCACCCTAGCAGTAAGTGGCTTCTTCACAGTCAAACTATTTGAGTTTAATCTGAAAAGATGGGCCATTCAAGTTTGCCAAAGTGATTTTTAAATTTTTAATAACTCCCAAATAATCCAGGGACCATGGGTCCCTGGAGAATAGTGGTGAACTAAAGCTTATAAAGAAATCCTGCATAGATTGCTTTAACCCAGCTCTGATCTGGATTTGTAACCCTAAGGATATTAACTATTACTCTACTAATTAATTTCTGTTCTTTAGCATCCCAGAACACAGGCTTCAGAAACTTTTAACATGGTGGTATAAGCAACATATTAACATTTTTTAAATGTTTTTAAGGAGCATAAAATGGTGAGTTAAAATTCCCATTATGTACTTGGAAGCTTCTACTCACTACAAAATGAAGGAATATTCTAAAAATTATTTCATGATGAGCAATAGTGAGCTAGCAGTAGCAAAAATGTAGTAGCCAACCAGCAGATATATTATCCAAAAAAAAAAAAAAACTAAAATGATTGATCATTAGAGGAATCAAATAGATTGTTAGCTCACTTTCTAGTTCCATTCAGATATTAAGCAAAGTTAAGCAAATAATTCTTAAATTACACTCAGTCAATTAAATTATACTTTAATCTCTTTAACTACTTAATAGATTACACAAAGAAAACTAAAAAGTCAATTTTTAAAAATAATCTACCTGTTAAACTGGTAGGTAAAAATTATTTAGGCTTCATACACAATTCCACTGCTGCCTAAAAATTGATAACTGCTAATTTTCCCTGCTAGAATAGAAAACAGTTTTGCGATATTATACAGAACTTAAATGATACTTACAATGGGAAAAAAAAAACCCACTGTGATATAAATTCCTATTTATCACAAGAGCTAAGAGATATTAAGACCTGCTTTACTGAGCATTGTCTTATGTATTATACTATCCAAGACTGCAAGAAAATAAACATTTTTGAAAAAGTATGAAAATTCAGATATATTCATATTCTCTAATCACATTCAAATTGAAAACATCGGAGAATACAGTTTAATCTCTTCATTAATTTAGAAAGACTTTCACAGGACTTTACTAAGTCTTTAGAGTCATTATGTTGACACAGTTGATGTATCTACCATTTCACTTATTTATTAAGATGTCTTTTGGTTCTCCCATCTCTAACACCCCTAACATGATATATACTGCCACTTAGAAAACACATCAAATGAAATAACGATTCTTTGGCCAGAGATATATGAGTAGCTGCACTCTCCTGCTAGAATCCCCCCAAATTAGTGTTGAAGACAATAACAGGGACAGAAGGAGTAACTGACTGGATTCTATCTACACGGTAGGATGAAGGTTTAATTACTTGTTTGTTGCCTGTCTCATAAAAACATAATATGCAAAATATAAAAATGGATTAAGTCTGGTAAGTTGGATTTACCAGTTATTTTTAACTCCAGACAAAAAAAAGTTTACTACAGAGTTACGTTTCCTTTATAAGCTAAAATAATTTAAAATTAACAGTCTTACTCATAATTTTAATTCAAGACAATGTGACATATACTTAGGGAAGTAACAAATGAAACTTCTCCCATAATTGTTCAGGGTTTTTACTATTTATTTCTATATGGGTTTTGCCTTATTTTGTTTTTAATAAACATTTTTGTACTCTGTTCTCACAGATTCAGAAGAGTAAAACGGTATATACCCTACAATGACAAATACAATAAAAATATTTCACTGATAATTAAAAGCTTTTTTCTAAAAACAGTCTCTTAAAGCAGGAGTGTCCAACCTTTTTTTCCTCTGCCACACTGGAAGAATAAGGGTTGTCTTGGGACACATTAAATAAACAAACACAAAAGCTCATTAGCAAAAAAGGTCCAGTCATATATTTCAGGATATCTGATACCACAGATAGACCCAAAAAGTCCTCACAAAATCACCATATGGCCCTCGGGCCACAGGTTGGACACCCCACTCTAAAGTATTTCATGGTATGTTTCACACATTCAGCATGTATTACGGACTGAAAATTCTGAAATGCAGCGCCTACCTTTCCCTTTCTTCGCCAGTCTCATCCAACACCCATGCATATGCAAAGGAAGCTTTGCCAGCCTTCTTAGACTCCTGCTCATACTTATGCATAGTCCTTTTGTTTACATTGCCCAGAAGGTAAAGCATATGGCCCATAAGAGTACTTTTCCCAGCATCAACATGACCTAAGGAAAATTGATTTCAGACTTAATACTAGGTATATTTCCAGATGTCCACATTGAGGTATTGCATGTGTAATTCAACGTGCATGTCAGTGCTTATAGTAGTAATACCAATTTTTATCAAATGATAGTTAATGCATTGAATGGGGGAGGCAAATCTCTTCAAATAATGGAGAAATTTCCCTCATTTTTGGAAATTAAAGTTGTCACTAAGACATACCAATTTCAAAACATTCACAAAATGAAAATGCCACAACCAAGTCTAATGGCCTGGTATGATTTCTTCCAGGATGACTAGAAAGTAACACGATGCAAGGCCTCCTAGGGTGCTTTATGTCCATTATACTACAGAGAAACTCCCATGCTCCCACCAGAGAGCTGGCAGGCTAAAGCAGAGGAGACTGACAGTCCGGAGGAACAAAGGGCATTACCAATGACCACTAAGTTAAGGAGCTGTTTCCCTCCTTGCCGCTTCTCCAGTTCCGCTTTCACATCTATTTGCTGCCTCAGCTTGCCAGCCTTTTTCACTGGTGTTGGTGTTGAACTCTGCTCTTCTGATGATTGGATGGTGTGGGGTGGAAGTGCTGATTTAGACATCATCTCAAGAACAGAAGGAGCAAGGCTGGCATCTTCAGCAGGTAGTCCTTTTTGAGGTGTATGGAAACTATGACCATTTTCTTCTGAAGTTACTCTGCAGAAAGCAGAGGGGAAAAGTACTTTAAAGCAACTAGACTGATGATTTATGTCAGAAGAGCAGAGAAGTTTTCTTCACGATCCTTTATACTCCAGACCAACAAAGGTTTCTCTGCTAAGTGGCTAGAGTCTGTTACGGTGGAACTGATAAGTAACTAAACCCAAACCACACAAATACACACTTGGAGAATTCCAAGAAAAAACCCAGTTAACAAAAAATTAAGATAAGAAGAAAATATTCTGTAAAATAACTGAAATTCAAAGTCTAAGACCATGCCTTGGCCAAATATTCAATCCAATCAAAAGTTTATTTTAAAAATAACATTTATTTCCCAAGGACTCTGATCAATAAATATTTAAATGACTACTCTGAGAAAAGGAATACAATGAGGAACAAAAACGGTCCCTCATCATGAAGCATATAGTTTTAGAAAATTGTGAAGGGCCTACATTATATTTATAAAGTACAGTCACGGTAATTATTACCTATTATCTTTATAACTATTCATTTAGAGAACTATGCATTTACTACAAATATGGTATACTATTAATTAATATTAGAGTTCATTTGCATGTTTTTTTTAAGACTTATAAAAATCTTTTCCATTAAGATAATAAAATCCTGACTCAGTGCTGGCAGCATAGTGGTTATGGCACCAGCCACATATACCAAGGCTCATGGGTTCAAACCCAGCTAGGGCCAAATAAACAACAATAGCTACAACCAAAAAAAAAAAAAAAAGGGTACCCAGGCATTGTAGCAGGTGCCTGTAGTCCTAGCTACTTGGGAGGCTGAGGCAGGAGAATTGCTTGAGCCCAGGAGTTTGAGGTTGCTGTGAGCTGTTATGCCACAGCACTCTGTTGAGGGTGACATAATGAGACTCTGTCTCCGAAAGGAAAAAAAAAGATAATAAAATCCTTAGTAAAAGAAAACATGTATTCTTTTCATTTTAATCTCTCTTAATGGAAATAATCCCAAAATAGGATTAAATGGAACTCAAGATATAAGGATTAAAAGAGTATTTTATGATTTTGACAACTCAATCCAAATTTATAAAGGAAAAAAATGACACACTTTAGTTTGTGATTAAATAAGAATTCAAAATTATTTTAGTGGGTTAAAATTACTTAAGATAAAAATAAACCTTTTCATTCATCCAGTCATTGAATTAATGTAAATTGAACATTTACCGAATCCTAAATATGGAGTCCTTTCCCACACTGAATCTGAAATCTAGTGAATAAAGTCTTGCTTTTACAAAAGCAAAAAACTAAACTACATGTACATGATCATTAACATTCCTCCCAAACAAGACTCATGATAATTCCATTAATTTAGATAAAATTTTAAAAAAAGAATGCTGAGCTTACATTTCTTTAAAAACTCTATATTTTTATGGTTTATAATTAATAACAGTATTTTTTCATCATTTTGGCAGACAATTTATCAATACATATATTTACAAATAATAGATTTATGAAATGATTAAAAATTCTGAAAATTTTTAAATATGTTAAAAATTAAAGTTTTAAATTGTACTTCTGAGCCCCAAGCAAACCAGTCTCCCTGTGTATGAAAACTCCTAAAAGAATTTTACAGACCTTGGTTAAGAACAAATGAGTGCTATGAAGGTGTGACTATTACCATTTTTCACAGATATCTGAAATTCTAGGTATGCTTCATTCATGTCTTTGCTGTAATGATCCACTTTATTCTATAGTAAACAATTCAAATATAATATTTTAGTTATTAAAAATTTAGTGATTCCATGAATTACTGACTACCATCTACCAAACCCTGCTTACCTACGCCACCTAGTGGTATAAGAATTCCCACTATGCTAGATTTCACAAAATCATAAGGTTTTTAATGTATTTCATTTATGTGAGAAAACTGACAGTAAGATAAATAATACACAGAGATAAGGCTAAAACCAAGCCTAATTTCTCCATCCCTTTTATTTGTACTAAGTTATACTGAGGACATGTGATACTTCGATGTTAATGATATATTATACAAAACTGAAAGTCTCTGTCTTTCAGACTCATAGGAAACAACAATGATTATGAAAAAGTGGGACAGTAGGGGGTTACTTAAAATCTTACCCAGGCACTTCAAATCCCATAGTTTGCTTCTTTCCAGATACAGTCATCTTAGCAACTTTTGGCACAATTTCAGATTCATTTCGAGATGACTGGGAACCTACTGATTTTCCTAATTAAGGAGTAAAATATAAAAGCCTAATTAATTAAAGTTGATTTCTAAAAGTGTATTATACATATAAATTAAAGATGATAATTTTGACCAAATTTATGTCTTGAGAAACACATTATCTTTTCCCTTAAAAAAATTAGTGAGATATTAAAATGCTGAAACAAATTCTTCTATCACTATTCGTCCATTCTGGGAAATCCCCATTGTCAAAAGCCTCCTATGCTTAACCTCTACCAAATTTCTTCCTAATTTTGAACTGACTGTTAAGTTTCATTATTAAGAGGTCACAAGGTGGTTTCTGCACTGAGCCTTGTTCTGACATTATACCTGGACCCTCTACTCTCTCTCCTACCACACTCTTTCACAATGCTAAAGTTGTATGGTCAGTTAGCAGATGGCTAACCTATTTTTAATCCTGTGAGGTTCACAAACTGATGAACAAGTTGAGAGTCTGTTGAATTGAGCTGGAACATTGAATATACTTGCACACAACACTAGACTTAGTAAGATATCTGATATCCAAAAAGGATATGGAGAAAGATGTTCAAGTAAAAAAATAATGTGGGGGAGAATAAATTCTGAGCTACATTAAAGTGAGGCATTTGATCCTTATACAGAGAGAGCCAAAAAATGTATACATATTTTAAGAAAGGAAAAAGAATTGTATTCAAATTGTAATACTGAAGTCACATTTGACTCCTGCAATTAAAGAGATACAAGATAACAAATGTCATCAAATATATCGATTATTACAATTTTAATATAGTTTTTTCCCTTAAAATGTGTATATATCTTTTGGCACCCTCTGTATATGTAATTCATTGAATTTTTAAACTACATCTTTAAATTTTCAAAAAGAATACTATCAAAATTTTATCCACATAAAACTATGATAGCTACATGTGCTACATTGGTAAAAATACGCATGGAAACTATTTTAAAAATCAGGAAAGATAAATTAATGTACAAAATTCATTCAAAATATTTGCTATTCACCTACTGCATGAGAGGCACTATGTAAGAAATACAATGGTGTCTCAGTGGTTAGGGCACTGGCCCAGGCCTGCTAAACAACAATGACAACAACAAAAAATAGCAAGGCGTTGTGGCAGGCGCCCATAGTCCCAGGCTACTTGGGAGGCTGAGGCAAGAGAATTGCTTAAGCCCGAGAGTTTGAGACTGCTGTAAGTTGTGATACCAAAAGAAAAAAAAAAGTACAATGGTAAGAGCAAACATAATGTGCTAATAAAGTCCAGTGGGGAAGACATACTAATGATCAAAAAGTATAAAACTAAAACTGTTATTACTGTTACACAGAATCTGTGCATGTTCCATAAGCTTTGATGACAGGGCACATGAGCTAGAGAGCTCTCCTAAGAAAATGAGAATTGGAGCTAAGATGCAAAAAAAAAAAAGTGGAAATTAATTAGCAGAGAAAGGAAGAGCACACTAGAAAGAGTAGCTTGTATAACAGCCTATTGTAGAATAAGCACTGTTACTTCAGAGGGAGTAAAAGCAGATGGGTGTAAGTAAAGCTGGAGAGGTGGGCAAAGCCAGCCGACGCAGGATTGACCTGCAGGCCAGACCAAAGATCCAGGTTCGTTCTACCAGAATGGAAGCCACCAAAAAGGTGAGCTAATGCGGGAAGGGGAAAGAGAGAGTAAAGGATAAAGGAACATTTAGGAATGGGATAATATTGAGACTAGAACACATTAGGAATTGGGGCTGCAGCAGATTTGCAAAAGGAATGTCAATAAGGCAGTTGAACTCAGTGGTCAAGCTCCAAGGAGGCCTATAGGCTGGAGCATGTATGTGTGATTCATCAGCACACAATTGTAGCTGATGATGTCATAGACGTAAGTGAGATCACCAAGGGAAAGAGTACAGAGTAGGAAGAGAAGTGATACTAGAACTAAGCCTTGAAAGAAGTCCAGCATGTAATCACAAGATAGAGGACAGTTAGCCTGCAAACAGGTGAGAGACAGCCAGCCTGGGGTGGTGCCAAAGAAGCTGAGGGAACAAAGTGTCTGAGGCCAGTCAACTGACGTAAGGGCTGCAAACATTTACTGCTGACATGATCTTTTTAGATAAAGAGTTGGCAAGAGCCATTTAAAAGAAGTGAGAGAAGTAAAAGCCAGAATGGGTTAAAAAATACAAGGAAGATAAAAAATAGAACTGCTGGATATTATGGAAGATCCATTTAAGATTTAGGAATAAGGGTGGCGCCTGTGGCTCAAAGGAGTAGGGCACCAGCCTGTCTCATTGGAAATGAGGGAGCAAGGAACTGAAAGTCCAAAGTGGTGGACTTGGTGGTGTTTTTCCAGTAAGCTATGATCATGATAAGCTTAGGATGGAGAAGAGAATCATTAGGCAGCTGTCAAAATCTTTGATGAATAAGGAAGAGTGGCCACAAGTCTGTGCTCTAGAAGACAGCCTTGTAAGGACTAACAAAAGGGTGATGCAGGCAAAAGACAAGAACTTGGAAAAGCAGGAAAGAGAACAAACTGGCTTTCCAGAGCTTGAGGCTTAAGAGACTATGAATCAAGTAATGCAAAAAACACTAGGAAAACACACTGAGAATTTTAGAGGGATGGACCTTTCATTAAAAGAATAGTTCCTAGAGTTATAGCAAAGGTGGAGAAGAGTGAGGAGTGGGTGAGAAGATAATGGAAGGCTACTCACAAGCATGATGATGACAATGACAAGTATGTGTCTGTGGTGTGCATGTGCATGGAGGGAGGGAGGAGACACAGACTAAAACAAGGAAAGAGGCACGAAGATTCTGTCTTCTGTCAAAAGAGTAGGGGGTAAAGCCATAAAGCATGAGGCTCCATGGGACTAAACCCAACTTCTCATTAAAGCTCACTGAATTATCTTCCAACCTTTTTGCATGTAAAAAATTTCTTGACCCACTTCCATATCTGGTACACTAAAACTGCAATTTAGAACTTTCTTAAAGAGCATGTGGGTCATAACAATGGCATCCAAGGCCTTTAAACAGAGAGAAATATTGTGATGTGATCCTGCAGTATACCTGAGGATGTAATGAATATTATATTGCCTTTCTTTTTGGTGATTTTTATCTATAAGACATCAAGTCCCAGATGTAACACTTCAAAACACTGGTTATTTAAGTGAAAATAGAGGAGGAAAATCAAGTATGGATCTGAATACCAGTCATTAAATCACTAGCTTTTTTTTCCTGTTCTGTTTTGTTTTTTAAAGAAACCAGGTCTCACTCTGTCTCTCATACTGGGGTGTGAAATGCAATTGCACAATCATAGCTCCCCACAGCCCAGCCTCAAGCTCCTGTGCTCAAGCAACCCTGCCTCAGCCTGCCGAGTAGCTGGGACTGCAGGCAGGTGCCACCACATCCACTAAAGCAGTGTTGTTTTTTGTGGGGTTTTTTGAGACAGTCTCACTCTGTTGCCCAGGCTGGAATGCTGTGGCATTAGCAGTGCTCATAGAAACCTCAGACTCCTGGGTTTAAGCCATCCTCCCGCCTCAGCCTCCCAAGTAGCTGGGACTACAGGTGTCCAACACAACACTCAGCCAATTTTTCTATTTTACTCAGATTGGTCTCAAACTACTGAGTTCAAGTGATCCTCCCACCTCAGCCTCCTGGAGTGCTAGGATCACAGGTATGAGCCACTGCACCCAGCGTAATGCAGTGATTCTTAAACCTCTTTTTTTCAGTGAGGTACCCCTTTAAAAAAACTAACAAAATCCATGGAATATTCTTGACAGAAAAATATACCACACATAAAATTTTGCATGCTATTTCAAAAAGTGCAATATATCTAATTCTAGAACACTTCCTTTGAGGAGATATATTATTAATATATTACATATTAATACATATATTAATTAATTAATGATATTATCCACGAAGATAAAAATGTATATTCAGTAAATTACCTACTGAGCTGTTGTTAATAGCAACATGATGTGTTCCCAATCACATTATCAAGACCCCCTGATAACCAGCACTATTCTAGAAGGTAGGCAAACTCTAGTGACAGTTAGTCATGAATTAATAACTAAACCAGTCCTGGGTCAATAAGAGATACATATATAAATAACCATGCATTTTAACTCGACTGTCTCCAAAAACAATGTAAAATGTGTCCATGTTCTCCCATGCTCTACCAAACAACTAGAAATTCATTTACTGGGTTAACAATCACAAGAAATAGAGCACTAAATCTTCATTAAGTCCCAAAATATGTCAGCAAGAAATGAGTATTGCAGGTGGCGCCTGTGGCTTAAAGGAATAGGGAGCTGGCCCCATATACCAGAGGTGGTGGGTTCAAACCTGGCCCCGGCCAAAAACTGCAAAAAAAAAAAAAAAAAAAGAAAGAAATGAGTATTAGATGAAAAGGGGGAGCTTAGATCCTGACCTGTGTCCAGCTGCTAATCAGCTGTTACCTTTTAGCTTAAGCAGTTCATTTGATTTCACTCACTGCAGTTTCCTCTGATATTTTCTGTAAGGTGCACAAAATTTCCATCTCATATAATGAAGTAAATGATTTCTAACCCTCTGAATGTACTCCCAGATCACTAAGATGTCCTTTAAATCAAGTAACTGCTGAAATGGGAAAGGCCAAATTAAGAGGAAAACCATGATGATGATTTCTCTAATAAGTACGTTGCCATGTCTCATTCTGTAATTCTTAACTTTTTCTAAGTCATTAATGAGCTATTCCCTAAGCGTCAGCCCTAGAATTAACATTCTACAGATGCCTTCTGTACCCAGAAACAATCAGTTCTTTCCTTGGAGAAAAGATTTTCCACTTCAGCCTCCCAAGTAGCTATGACTACAGACAGTCACTATCATGCATAGCTTATTTTTTTATTATTTTTTGCAGAGACAGTATCTCACCATGTTGTTCAGGCTGCTCTTGAACACCTGACCTCAAGCCATCCTCCTGCCTGTGCCTCCCAGAACACTGAGGTTACAGGCATGAGGCGCCGTGCCTAGCCATGGACAATCAATTCTAATTAGTGTAGTATGGCTAGGAATCTAGCCTCTGCCACCAGAAAATTTGTAGGACTTAAGCCTGGATCTAGTATCAAATATTCCAGAGGCTATGTATACCCCATCTGCAAAATGTACCATATGAAGTCTTAATTCATATTATATATGTAAAAGCATTTTTAAAATTCTCAGACAAAACTAAAAAAAATCAGACCTTTATTCTATAAAATGATCTTATTATTTCTATAATTAAACATCCTTGGAAGAAAAATTCTTACAAATAATTCTGACAGTTTGTGGTCAGTACATGTTTACTCCAATGTTTTCGATTTGACTGGATATTTTTGTGCCCATTGACCTTCTATAGTTTTTAAGTGATTTCAGATGATTACAGAATCAAGCAGTGTTAGAATAAACATGCACCTTGACATAGATAGACAGTAACAGGAGGTACCTTACCTGGCCTTGAACCCATTGTTTTCAAATTAAGTGTCATGCAAATATGTTTCAAATAGACATAACAAAGAATGATCTGGTAGTACAAATCCAATGGGGTTAATATGGGGGAAACATGCCAAGTTGATGGTGAAACTTATCTGGAAGAGTAAATGTGAGAGAATGACCAAATTTTTAAATTAAGAATAATGACAGGAGACCTAAACTACCAATATCAAGACCTCCTATAAGGCTGGAATAAATGTAAAAGTGGGTAATGGTATGTAGCTCAATGAATTTAAACAGGGCATCTGCAAATGGGCCAATTAGGAGGCCAATTTGTACGTATGTTTTTTATATAGCAATAGGAATTGAGTATATGGAAAAAGAAATACATGCATTATACATAGTTATGATTAGAAATTTGGTATCTGCAGAAGTGGGAAAAGGATGGGTTATTTATACATAGTACTGAGAATACTGGCAATTCATTTGAGGAAAACGCTCTATCATGTGTGTATGGTGTATCATATGAATCCCTTACTGATTAAAAATATGCACATAAAGTAAAAAGGAAAACATAAAAATATATTTATAATCTATAAGAAAGATTGACACTTGATATAAGAATTTCTCCTGATTAAATATGAAGCATGTGGGGAAATACATGTGAGGGGCTAATGTACTTGTTTGTTCCTATAAACAAGTTAAAAAAAACAACTTAGAAAATCAAAACAAGCAAAAACTGACTAGGTCAATAAACACAAGTTAAAGAAATAAGTAATAGAGGATAGAGAATGGGAATGGGAAGGGGGAGTGGAAATGGAAGGGGGAAGACAGGAGGGGAGAGGGAAGCAGAAGTAAGTAGAAGTATTTCTAGTTCTTAATAAGCACCTAGTGTTTCCAAGGGAAAGCGGGAGAAGAGTGCTGTCTGACACAATAGCAAGAGTGCAGGCTGGTAAAACTCCAGGCAGGGAGAAATCCAATAAAATCAAAAATCTTATCGTGTACTCTGTACTTCTAAGAATGTGGTTTACACAAAATAGTAACGCTGCTGTGCAACAATATATGAACAAGATTGTTCACTGTGGTGCTCTTGGAATGACAAAAAAAAGTGTGTCTGTACATCCTAAGGGAATGGTTATGAGGCATACAAGCAATGTAATAGCAGGTGACACATACCGAATCACGTGACCTACACGTACAAAAGACAGCCATGACACATCAAGAAGAAAAAACAATGCCAATGTTATATAGCAATGATTCTGTATCACTATTGCTATTGGCACTTAAAAATCCATAGAACTACTAATAGTGGTTACTTCTAGGGAGCAATACTGTTAAAAAGAAGAGGCAATTTTAAAAATGAAATTTTTTTTGAGACAGCATCTTGCTTTGTTGCTTGCTCTAGACTGCGGTAGTGTCCTCACAGCTCACTTGCAACCTCAAATTTCTGGGCTTAAGCAATCCTCCTGCCTCAGTTGCCCCAAATGCTGACATTACAGGCATGGGCTACCCATGCTTGACCTAAAGAGTGAACTTTCAAAAGTAGGGAATGAAGGCCAAGCATGGTGGCTCAAGCCTGTAATCTTAGTACTCTGGGAGGCCGAGGCAGGTGGATTGCTTGAGCTTAGGAGTTCAAGACCAGCCTGAGCAAGGGTGAGACCACGTCTCTTAAAATAGCCAGGTATGTGGCAGGCACCTGTTGTCCCAGCTACTTGGGAAGCGGAGGCAAGAGAATCACTTGAGTCCAAGAGTTTGAGGTTGCTGTGAGCTATGATGCCTCGGAACTCTATCCAAGGAGACAAAGTGAAACTCTGTCTCAAAAAAAAAAAATAAAAAGAAAGAAAAAAAAAGTAGGGAATAATATACTGGGAAAGAGAAGAAGTGATTATTCAACTCAAACTTTATAACCTTCTATGCTATAATACAATGACTATGTATTACTTTTATAATAAAAATATTTTTAAGTGAAAAGCATTCATATTAAAACAGACATTTAAAATGTCTAAATCCTAAACACTTGTTGCTCAATTTTCCTTATGTTAATAAGGTAAAACCTTACTTAGAATTAATATGCCACAACCTAAACTCTTTCCATTATTGATCTTAAAGACAATATATGGAAAATACTCATTGAAAAAGTTCATGTTTTGAAACATACAAAGTTCATCCAGTGATCACTCAACAACCCTATATTCAGAATGAGGTAGTAATGCTGCAAGTGCTAAGTAATGCCTATCTATCTATCTATCTATCCACCTATCTATCTATTTTTGTGCTCCCACCTAATGAGCACAATGTAAATAATCCCCATTTAAACTCTGAAGCTCCTTGACAGTAAGGACTGAAACTTCTGCCTTCAGCAACCAAAGTATTTGATATACACCATCTATACCTGTTTGCTGAATTCTGAACATATGAACAAATAAAATCATTCCCTGATAGCTCCTACAACATGCTGACAAATTCCCAAGGCAATGAAAGTGAAAACTAAATTGTGACTTCTTTGGATGTATATCCTCTTACTAAACAAGAATTTTATACAATCTACCATGTATTCATCAGTTTCTCTAAAGCAGGGTTTCTCAACCTTGGCTTTACTGACATAGAAGGGATAATTCTTTGTTACAGGGAGCTGTCCTCTGTGTTGTGGGATCTTTAGCAGTATCCCCAAAATGTCTCCAGACATCACCAAATGTCCCTTGCAAGCATTTGGAGCAAAACTGCCTCCGTTTGAGAACTACTGCTCTTAATTAAGATTTATTAGCAAAAAGAATTAAATGCATACTGCCTACCACCATCACTTCAAATGCATACATTATCTTCTAAACTCATCCTCTTATCCATAAAACAACTAATTCTTAATATTCTTTTCCTAACCAGTCAAGCTTAAAACTTCAAAGTCGTTTATTTCTGACTGCCTCTTCTGCAACCTTTACATCCAATTAATACTAATTCTATTAACTTTCTCCTTATAAACATTCCTAACATTTGTCCTTTCCTTTCCCACCTCCTAGAGCCCTAAGGACCCCATGCCTGCAGTGTCTTATACGGTGTCTCTTTGCTTTCCATCTCTAGCACATCAAACCTCTGTCCACTTGGAGTTTCACTATCTCATTCACCTGCTGAAGTATAATCAGTGGCTTTGTACAGAAAAAAAAAAAAAACACCTGTACATAGCCCTTTGCAAGAAGACCTAACTTACCCTTTAAGACCCATCTTTTTCCTTGATACTCGTATAAGCAACCTGGGATTCTCTGGCACAAACACTTGTTTTCCCATATGCATGGCTATGGCTCATGCGGTTTCCATGTTCCCTGCAGATGTCATTTACTTTCATGAAAATTATATTTTATTATATCTTAATTTTATTGCAGAAAGATCTGCGATTAATACAAGGAAACCAAAGCTTCCTGATAACACATGCATGACAGTGGCCATCTTCAGCAATGTCGGATCAAAGACTCTTGAACTCATTCCACAAAGATTTACCAAGAGCCTATGAGGTAAAGACCACTGAATTGATGCCCCTGTGTAAACAGCAACAGAATAAAGTACATATAAGTTTACATGCATACTTCCCCACTCTCACAGGAAAACCCCAATACCTATTCAACATCAAAAGCCTAAAATTCAGGTGGCACCTATGGCTCAAAGGATTAGGGCCCGGGCCCCATAGGCCTGAGGTGGGGGTTTCAAACCCAGCCCCAGACAGAAACTGCAAAAAAAAAGCCTACAATTCACCCACTTGCAAGTTAGTAAAGTAGGTAAGATGTGAATTCTGCTGCCACATAGCCAGAGTTTGAAGCCATGACTTTCATGAGAATAAACTTCTCTGTGTGGGTTTCCTCATCTGTAAAATAATTTTATCGACTTAACAAGGATTAGAATTAAATGAGCTAATACACATAAAGGGCTTAGAGAAAAGTCTGGCATATACTCAGTACTCAATGCTTCAGAAAGCACAAACAGCACACAGTCTGTGGGTCTACAGGTTTACCACAAAATCAACCTCTGTCTCCTTTTCCTCATTTGATACCAGGGAACTTACAAACTACTCTCTGGCAATCAAATATTCATTCATTCATGACAGGAAGGAGAGAAATGCCAACTACGTGACAGTGTGCTCCATACTGGGATACACAGATCCCAAACCAAGACATGACTCTAACCTCAAGAAACTCAGATCTCAACAGAGCTATCATGCACATAGATTATTAATGGACTATAGAGGCAAGACTGAAAGGAGAGCAGGTAGAAGATTTTTATACAAATACATGTGAGAAACTGTATGGACTGACCTAACATAAGAACAACAGAGATGGAGAAACAAGGAATCTATAGCAAGGAATTAGTCAGCCATCCTTATCTTTGGTTCCACATCTACAGGTGACTCAACCAATTGTAGATTGAAAATATTTGAAAAAGAAAACAAAAAATCAAAATACAATAGTAAAAAATGATACAAATAAAATAACAATACACTATTATTGCACAGCATTTACAGTGTACCAGTATCGTAAGTAATCCAGAGAATATTTAAAGAATATAAGAGGATGCTCTTAAGTTGTATGCAAATACTACTCCATCAGGAACTTACGGTGGGGGTATCATGGAACTATATCCCCACAGATACCGAGAGACAAGTGAGCAAGGTAAAATCTAGAACCCTAATACCTGAATAATGGAGGGGATAAGAAAGAGCAGTCACCAGATTTTTCTACCAAGAAAGAAGGGTGGATGGCAGTGAAATGAATGGGAAATACTTTCTTGGGAGATAAGAGAAATCTGCCAGGATCTTACTTCTCTTGGATAGTCATTTCACTCAGTGTATTGCAGTCCATGGAGAAACTCGACTTCGTCCTCCTAACTAAATGGGAACTGTCACAAAGATACTATCTTGGGTCTTCAGAGTCTCTGCAGGTTAAATTATAACCTGTTCTTATCACTGGGAACACAAAGATTAGTAACAGCCTCTGTTTTTAGGCAGCTTTTATTCTAACAGATGGGATGAACATCAAGATAAACAAGATGGAAAGAAAAAAGAAACAGGGAAATTATGGGACTTTTGCAGGGGACCACAGGGACTGAGACTGCAGCTGAACAGGTAGCACAGCACAGTAAAGAAAGAAGAGGGGACAAGCATGAAGAAAACTAGGTGAGGAATTAAATGTTAGAAAACCAGATGCTGTTCATGAATCAGACATGCTGGGTCTGAGATTCAAGACACAGAGATAGAAATTCATAGAAAATCGGTGGATAACCAGGTTTACAGACAGAAGAAATACGAGGACCATTATAACTCATAAAAGTAACTCAAATCTGGATAGTTTACAGAAAAGGAAAGGTGAAAAGGTAGCCAGGAAGCAACTCTAATAATAAGGAAGAGGGCACACAAGGTAAGTATTCCCCTTCTTTGAGGAGTCCTTAAGTAGAACTAAGAGTTAGATGCCAAGCAGTTTGGAGGCTATATTTTAAAAGGTCATTTGGTCCAGTCCATCATTTTATAGATGAAAATTTAAGTCAATTTCCAAAGATCACATGGCTGACTGATGAAACTTTCGCTCTTGTTTTCTCCAGGCTGCTTCCAAGGCACCCTCCCCTTCCCCTGTGTCTTCTGGCTATACCTCTTCAGGAGCACAGTATTATAAGTAATACTGTTCTGAAGATAACTAAAACAGGTCACTGTGAGGTTGAATGTGTGCACAAACTGCTAATCAAGTGCCTCTAAAAATGTCAACTGCGCCATCCAGATCATGATTTTGTGAGTTTAATGAGGCTAACCATCATTAATCTCTACTCAGATACTTCTGAATAAATGTTAATTCTAAAATCAATTATTCTGATAAGGTTTAATGTTTGCATTTCAAAAGCTCTTAAGAATACATATAGCTAAAGCCTAGTAGATCATTCTCTACTGAACAGCAGAAAAGTTTCTGTTTAATGCATTTTGAATTTCCCCTGGGAAGGTAGGCAGCTAGGCTAGTCCCTCTAATACATGGTAATAAACACCTGGATGCTGTCGTCTTAACCTTATGCTCGTGCTGACTTTAGGAGGTGGGAAAGGAAAATTTAGGCGCTAAACATCACAGCATAATGCTATCAATTTAAGGTCACACGTGACAATCGCATGTTGCTTAAAATGATAGCTCCATAAACGATATGACTTGAACGTGAGAAGTTTATGTATCCCAGTGTAGCCTATATTGCTTCCTATATGTATTATAAAATATCAATATATAGTATGTACTTTACCTCTCCAACTAGCCATGATAGCCAGAATACTTTTTGATATTTTCCCCAACATCCAATTCACTACCTGGTACTAACCAGGCACTCAAATATTTCATAAAATTATGTAATGTTATATGTGGAAAAAAAGTAACCTAATTCCCTAATCCAGTGATCCTCAGCTTGGGATAAGCAGATAGATCAAAAGAACAGGGACATGCCTGCCCCCTCCCCCTTTGAAAATCACTGTCACTGGGAGACACTAATGCTGTCACGTTTCCTCTCAGGTATCCTGAGACCAAAAAAAAAAAAGACTTAGAACTACTTATCTAGTATAAAACTAATTTTAAAGTATAAAATGTAAGGCTCATGTAAATTAAATAATTTGTCTACATTAATTAAACATTATTTGCAAATTATGTATAAACACCTATACTGTTGATTGGATTCAGGTTCCTAACTAAAAAGATGTTTGGGCCAGGTGTGGTCACTTATACTTCGAATCCTAGAGCTTTGGGAGGCCAAGACAAGAGGACCACTTGAGTCCAAGGGTTCAAGGCCAGCCTAAGCAACATAGGAAGACCGCATCTCTACAAAGTAATAATACAAAACTTAGCAAGCCATGGTAGCAAACCCTTGTAGCCCCAGCTATTTGGGAAGCTGAGGCAGGAACATCTCTCAAGCTCAGGCATTCGAGGTTCACTGAGTGACAATGACACCATTGTACTCTAGCCCAGGTAACAAAGCAAGACCCTATCTCAAAAATAGAAATAAATAAATAAATAGATAAAAAGAGTTTGATGACCTGCCTCAAGTTAGGAAACTAGTTCAGATGATCTTTTTCTTTTACAGTTCTTGCCCTTATAAACCTAATCAAATTAGGATCCAAAAACATTCCATATTTTAAAATGTGTGCACATGTGTGTGTACTGAGAACAAAACGAAGAAAAATACAGAATAGAAAATTGTATGTACTACATGACTTTAGTAGTAGTACAGACAGAAAATTAAAAGAAAATATGGTAAAACACTTAGACTATCATTGTTTCAGGGTAAGAAAATCATGAGTGACTCTTTTCCCTTTTCCTATGTTAAGAATATATTACTTTGACATTGCAAAGGGTGATTGGAAAAATTTCAAAAGCAGAATTTTTTTATATTAATATAGTTTAAAAACATTCAAAATAAATTCATAATACTCATTAACATGAGAAGAATTTATAATTTAAACTCATTCAGATCAAAACACCTTGAGTTTAAAAAATACTTTGTGTTTTTTTTTAAACTGGGGTTTACAAGTTAAGTACACTTTTTGCCATTGATCATGATTTTTCCGGCGTTTCACTATCTCAGTACACATACATATAAACGTTAACACACAAAATATTCAAGATTTCAAAGAAATTAGCATAAAATCTTTGATGGAAAAACAACTTAAGATATGAAATCACTTTGCTGAATCTGACTAAAGATTTAAATCCTAGTTACTAGATATACATTCAAAAAGTACACTAACTAGGCTACAGAGGATAAGCTACTTCCTTCAATAATACAACTATGCTGTAACTTATTTGACATGAATTATTATTTCACTTAAAGCCACTATTATAGCATAATCTGTCTCATCAAATCCATAATACAGCATTCATCTCCAACCACACAAAAGAAAAACAAAAAGAATCACTGGGTCCAGGCTCCAATTTTATGTAAATATTACCTATCAGAAAGTTTTAAAACTTAAAAAATTTAAATGAACAGATTTCAACCTATATAGTAAGTTGGATTATATACCTTGAGGTAGTATACAGGGTAGTCATAGCCTAATACATGCGATGAACTTAATTATATTATAACATTCTATAAGTAAAAATTCTTATTAATAATTTTCCTTTAAAAAAGAGAATCATTTACATTTTCTGGCAGTTTCTTTTTTTTTTTTCTTTTTGGCTGGGGCTGAGTTTGAACCCACCACCTCTTGCATATGGGGCCAGCGCCCTACTCCTTTGAGCCACAGGCACCACCCAAATCCTTTACATTTTCTTAGTAAATATTGTTGTGACTAAAAATTTTGTTAGACTAGAAACAGGATATCACAAAAACAAAGTATTCTTACTTTTCAGAATGAAACAATATTTAAATACTTCCAAAAGAAGCACTATACAAATACAGTAGTGTTCTTCGATTCTGCCCTACGCCATCTGTTTCACAGTCTCTGAGAGATCTCATTTATATTCCCATCCCTGGAATTATCCACCCTTGATTTTCTCCCTAACAAACCATGTTAATCCTCTTTATCTTAAGCTTAAGTATGATATTAGTACAGCAAAGTTACAAATGTATATTTGAGAGATACTTCCTCAACAATTCAGGACAATCAAAATTTAATGAGCTCCTATTATGTGTGAAGAAATGGCTTAATATATATGAGCTCAGTTAACATCATGACTACCCAATAAAATAAGAACTCTTACCCTGCCCTTACAAATGAAGAAACTGTAACACAGTGCTAAGTAATTTGCTAAAGGTCACGCATCTAGTTAGTTCAGCTGAAATCTAAATCCAAGCAGTCTAACAGAAGTACCCATGCTCTTCTAAATTACTGTAGAAACTGGCAGTGAGAAACAACTCCAGTCATAAAATTAAAAAAAAAAAGAGCATTTGGAGATATGAAAATATCAAAAGAAATAAAAATTTCATAGTATGCATGAGCTGAAAACAAAGAAAAAGGTTTACAAGAACTTTATTGAAAACTTCAGGGGTTCCAGGCTAGGCATGGCGGCTCACACCTGCAATCCTAGCACTCCGGGAGGCTGAGGCAAGAGGAACACTGAACTCAGGAGTTTGAGGTTGCTGTGAGCTAGAAATAAACCACAGCACTCTAGCCTGAGAAACAGAATGAGACTCTGCCTCAAGAAAAACCAAAAACAAACAAACAAACAAAAAAAGAGCTCCAAATAGAAAGAAATAATAATTAATAAAAATTAATCAAACTGTATTAGCCAAATTTAAAATTAGCAAAATCTATTATTATTCTATTTAGGGCCATTTACAATGTTTGTAGTGACAATAAGATACACATACCTAGGCCTTCATTGAGTCAACCTGATCCTATTTCAACCTAGTCTTCAACTTTTCTCCTAAATTCTACCACTGAGATTTTCAGGAACATGATTTTTTTTTTTTTTTTTGAGACAGAGCCTCAAGCTATCCCCCTGGGTAGAGTGCCGTGGCATCACAGCTCATAGCAATCTCGAACTCCTGGGCTCAAGTGAGTCTCCTGCCTCAACCTCCCAAGTAGCTGGGACCACAGGCGCCCGCCACAGGCTATGTTTTGGTTGCAGCCATCATTGTTCTTTGGCAGGTCCAGCCTGGATTCAAACCCGCCACCTTAGGTGTATATGGCTGGCGCCTTAGCCACTTTAGCCACAGGCGCCGAGCTGACATATTTGAATAATCTTAAACAAATTTAAATTTTAAAAAGAGAAAAAACAGAATATTAGATATCTCCAGATACAATAATTTACTATCAAACACCACTTGAATTCATGTGGGACTAATAGCTTAAGTCTTGTAATAATATCCAGAAATAACTCCATAGTAACAGATGTAATGTATTTTAGAGCAATTGGTAAAATGAAAGGAAAACTAACGTTGCTTTTAGGGACTATAATATACATTTAGTAACACGAATGGAGCTGGAACATATTCTTCTTAGCAAAGTATCTCAAGAATGGAAGAAAAAGTATCCAATGTACTCAGTCTTACTATGAAATCAATTTATAGCTTTCTTATGAAAGCTACAGCCCAATTATAGCCCAAGAAGGGGAGAGGGAGGGCAGAGGAGGAGGTGGATGGGTGGAGGGAGAGTAATTGGTGGGACCACACCTACACTGTATCTTACAAGGGAACATGTGAAATTTACTAGGTGTAGAATATAAATGTCTAAACACAATAAGAAAATGCTGTGAAGGTTATGTTAACCAGTTTGATGAAAACATTTCAAATTGTATATAAAACCAGCACATTGGACCCCATGATTGCATGAATGTACACAGCTATGATTTAATAAAAAATAACAATAATAATAATAAAGAACTGCTAAGAATTTGCAAATGGAAAAAATATATATATATATGCATGTAGTAGATGTTGAGTTAAAAGATAAATCATCATAATACTATGAGTTAGAGAATATTACCACCATTTTAAAGAAGAAATCAAGTTTCAGAGGAATCCAATAACTCACCAAGGTCATGCAGATGGCAAATGGCAGTGCTAGGCTGCAAAACAGTATTGATCTGATTTCAAAGCTAGCAATTACTACTATACTACATACTGCCGCTATAGTCACAGAACACATGCTGATGCATTCTTACAAGTCTAATGAAAATCTGAAAGAAAATAAAGTCCCACCCTGCTTATGACCTACATAAAAATAAATTGTATAAGAATTATGCTTAAATATTAAAAATGTATACAAAAATTCCCTCAAGAGAAAATTTAGGCTATATATAAGCTTGAAGTTGAGGTTTATTGTTTCTTTAATCCAAGACTTGAAAGTAGTAAATTACAAAAGATAGACTAAAATTAAGATTTTAATTTTCCAATAGAAAAAAGATCACAAGTTCAAGACCAGCCTGAGCAAAAGCAAGAGCCTGTCTCTAAAAAATAGCCAGGTGTTGTAACAGGCACCTATAGTTCCAGCTGCTCAGGAAGCTGACGCAAGTGTGCTTGAGCCCAGAAGTTTGAAGTTGCTGTGAATTATGATGCCACAGCACTCTACTGAGGGTGACAAACTAAGACTCTGTCTCAAAAAAAAAATAGATTGGGAAAAAATGTTTATAAGATATAATATTAACTGTTCGAGGACTTAAAATTAATAAGAAAAAGACAACACAATAAAAAATGGGCAATGGATACAAATAGCAACTCACAGAAAAAAGTGATGAATATATGAAAAAACACTCAACTTCACTAGTTAAAGTAAATATGAGACATTAACTTCTTACCTGCCATATAGTCCAAAATCAAGAAAAGTAATAAAATTTGCTGCTGGAGTAGAAACAAACCATAATACTTTTCATAAAGCAATGGCTTCATCTACTGAAAGTAAACAATACTTTTTTTTTTTGGAGACAAGAGTCTCATTATATCACCCTCGGTACAGTGCCATGGTGTTAACCCTTGGGCTTAAGCGATTCTCTTGCCTCAGCCCTCAGCCTCCCACCCACCTATTTTTTGTTGCAGTTGTCATTGTTGTTTAGCTGGCCTGGGCTGGTTTCAAACCCATCAGTCTCAGTGTAAGTGGCGGGTGCCATAACCACTGTACTACAGGCACCTAGCCCAATACATCTTCTGATTCAGCAGTTCCACTACAGAAGATCCATCTCACGAAAACTCAACTTTATAAAGACGTACAAGGATAGTCTACGAATAGCACTGTTAACAGAAGCAAATACTGGAAATAAAATAAGTTTCAAGATAGGAAATTTTGAATAAACTATAATACAGCATATCATGGAATAGTATATAATCACCAAAAAGAACAAGACGAGACTACTCTAGCTGACAGTGTAATACCCCCCCCAACAACAAGAAGAGACTACTCTGAGTATAATACCCCCCCAAACAACTATACGAGACTACTCTAGCTGACAGTGTAATACCCCCTCAAATAGAAAATAAAAAACAGTATACCTTTTATTTACAAAAAATAAGAAATCTATATGCATGTAGTTTTAGATATTATGGGAAAAAACATACATTAGACTTTGAAATGGCTAAGTGGAGAAAGGGCAGCAGCTAATGTTCCCAAAAAGGCCTACATAACAATAAATAAATAAGAAAGAATACTTTCTTTGAATTAACCTTTAGTTATAATTTCTTGGCCATTTTCCATGGGTAAAACTGCATCACATACATTATTTTACTTCTAGAAACGTGTAAGGTAGGTATCATTTTCTCATGGATGAATGGTAATTTTGGCAATGTCAATACGTAGATGGTCAATACATCATGGACACAATTTTCAGGAATGCACAGGTAACAGCCATCACAACAGGCTCAAGAAAAACTGCATAATTTATCTTCTACTTTTATCTACTCATTATGAATGAAAACTTCAATACAAATACAAAATCCTTCCACAGAGTATAAAATAATGCTATCAATGCTATTACGATTATTAAATGTAAGAAGTAAATCTTTCTGAAGGGAAACTTAATGTGTATTAAAAGCCTTAAAAATACTCATACATTTTTATCCAGCAATACCACCCAAGAACAACATGTTTTATACAACTGAAAATGTACAAAAATGTTTACTGATATATTTTTATAATAGTAAATAAACTAAAATTTTTATGATAGAAGTTTGCTTAAATAAAATACCAGACAATTAGAAAATGGAATACTATGAAATCTAAAATTATCAGTATAAAAAAAGTCAATGTGTGTCTCTCAGGGGCATGATGACGTTAAAATGGATTTTAAAAAAGAAGTATGACCCCATTTTTTAAAAAAAGAACTAATACACCCTCTTATGTAGAAATACATGCAAAGTATAAAAATGAAGACTTCAATGTTAAAAACATATTGTTCTGAATATTGGTTCTGCCATTTACAAGTTTGTGGACTTAGGGAAAATGTTTAGACATTGTGGAGGTTCAGATTTTCCAGGTATAAATCTAGGATAATAATAACCCCTGTTCTTTATGATTCTTGTGAATATTAAATGATAGAACATTTAGTAGAGCATTTAGGGTAGAGTATTATTGCTTAAATGTATCAAAATGCTAAATAGTTCAAAATTCTAGATGAGATTAGGTGTGTGTTTTTTCTTACATTGGTTCATTTGGATTTTCTTGTCTCATTACTATTGAACTTTATGCTTAAAAATGGCACCAAGCTAGCAACTATAAAAAACTAAATTCTATAGTATTTTAAGTTAACAGAATTGTTGCCTTAAGGAATCAAAGACCACAAAGTGATTTAAAATTTAAATAGACTAAAAAAAAAATGACTATTTCTTACAATTATTAATTTGCAAAGATTTAGAAATTGATGCCAATTCTCTAAACAGGAATGTTGTGAGGCTCTTAGCTAAGTAATACTAACAGAAAAAATCTTTACAACAATTTTTAAATATCCCAGTAATTATAAAGCTGTTCACCCTAATAAGAAATTCAATTTTACCCTTAAGATACTTATCACTACACAAGAACATACAAAGCCTGACACACAGTTGAAATTTAATATATTAATCTGCTTCCCTAACTTCACTTGAAAGGTAGCAGCTCACAGAACAGAAACTTTACATAAAACCAAGAAAAAGATGCAGTAATAAGTTTAGAGTGAAAGTATCTGGCTGTATTTTGGTAGTTCTATTAAATCTAAGGACCTAGCCCCTGAGAAGCTAAAATAAAGTTCTTATCTAAGAAGTCTGTGCCTTAGTTTTATGTCCCAATGCCTAGCATATTTTTCTAATTAAAAAAGAAAAGCATGCTGGCTAAATTGAGTTCCCTGCTAACATACTTAGCAATGCTTAGTATACAACCAGGACTTAAAAATGATATTCAAAGGATTTATAAGTGCCTTAGAATAAAACAAGAAAGCATACATATACACAAATATATATAATCTGATTATAATTTGTAAGGTTAAAAACAACAAGATAATTAGTTCTAAAAGAAAACTCTGTATTTGACATTCACACAATTCATATGTGGTACTGGCTATTCATAAAGAAGACAAGCTGTTTTGAGAGTCTAAAGTAAATTATTTTTAAATTAAGCAATTAGTGTTTCAATTTTTCCAGTGTAGGTGTATATACAAAGAGAATCTTAAAACATATCTGAGAACATTCTGAACTAAAGTTTTTTCACTGAAATAAACCACTTCCTTTCAAAAAGCCCACATTATTTTAAGCTAAAAGCCAATGAATTCTGGAGCTTTTTATACAAGTATAAAATTCCTCTAATTGCATAAATAAAAATGCTCAATGATGATAAATTAGTGAAAAAATATTTTCAATAAAAAATATATTTAAAGGGAGAAGCACAAAAAGTTGCAGCTAAATATGCCTATTTTAGCAACCTACTAAAATGGATTAAAGTGAAACATATATTTTAAGTGTATTATTTAAAAGTTCACACAGATTTAGCAGTTTTCATAATATCTCATATTAATAATCTTCCTTTATAATACAGTCTTTACAAAGTAATCATAAAACTTATTTCCAGGATAAGGATAAAATCTCCAAAATACATTTGACCTGCAAGGGGAGAAAGAAGAGGTGGCATCTCCTCATAAAAATCTAACATCACATTTAGTCACAAAGGTAATAACTACAAAAGAAACAAATACAGCACAATACGCAGGCAGAGAAAAATGATCTTGTTCTGAATGTTCATAGCTCTATCTTTTTTTATTTTTTAATTTCCTGAATCTGGTCTAAAGAACAACCTGCCATTAAGGACACAAAAATATGATGCAATCCTCACCTGAGTATAGTTATAATATTACACAGATATTCAAACAGTGTATGCCAATGTATACACCTACAAAAGTATACAGTGTATACACCTACAAAAATAGCAAGAAAATGCTAGAACAGAATTGTTATCTTCATTACGTAAATTAGGCTCTATTTTCTAAATAACAACTCAAAAAAAAAGCTAGATAAAATTCAAAAGGAAAAGAAAATATGTAATAGATTTCTAACCAGTATGAGCTAACTAGTATTGCTTAAAGCAAACCTTATCAAAAATAGTTCAATTATAAAATATAATATTGAAGTCTATTTCTCCAAACCCTAACACACTTTTAAACAATCAATTCTCTCAACGAATCTGATTATTATAAACATTTATCAGCTGCTTTATTTCTGATAAATACCAATTCTGAGAACTCTAAATAATGTTAAATTACATATGGTTCTCTGTCCAGATTTACAGACCAACTATTTTTTCTCAATGCTTACTTTTTATTAACAATAACTATTTTTCTAAATCAAAATAAATTCAATGTTAGGAAAAGCCTCAATAGCAACCATAAAAGTGAAACTTCGGTTAACAATCATTTAGTTAGGCTGACCTCATGATAAAATTTTTACCCATAAACTGTAAAATTTTTCTATCAAGATTTTCCATTAAAACAATAATACTATACATACTTTAATTTCTGAATTTTTCTGTAGATGAAAACAAAGAATATGTTATACTCAGTTTTATAGTTTGAGAAACTCTTGGAAGGTTTAACATACCAAGGAAAATAACATCAGAAAACTTCAAGATTATTTCATATTTTACTTTCCAAATACATGCCCTGTCAGCAATTCACTCACAGGAATGTATAACAAAAGTAATGATAACTCCTTCTAAGGTTATATGTATTTGCTATTGGAGACTTTCAATATATGTTAACAAAATGAACTAAAGTGTTATCTAAATTAAGCGAGAGGTGCCTGTGGCTCAAAGGAGTAGGGTGCCAGTCCCATATACTGGAGGTGGCAAGTTCCAACCCAGCCCCAGCGCAAAACTGCAAATAAATAAATAAATACAAATTAAGAAGACATGTTAAATTCAAGGTATAATTTTAGAAATCAGATTTCTAATTTATTACCATAAAAGGCTAATTTTATGTAGATACTAAAAGGTCCTCATTCCATATTTATAAAAATATTGAAAAACTCTCTGAATAAGGAAAAAGAATTTCCTTCCAGACTGTTTAGCGCTATCAGGTTATAGCGCTAATAAACCAAAACTCCTAATAAACCTTTAAAGCAAGGTCTGCCACACCACATACCCAGAAAGAAATTACTCATGAGGATCTCAGACCAGTCTACTTTCATAGTCAAAAGGGGGCTATCTTATCAAGTGGCCTTAGAAAAAAATATCCAGTTAAAAAGCCAACCAAAGCTGTTTCTACACCATTCTTCTCACTAAAAAACACCCAAAACAAAACAAAAAAAGGCAGAGGGGTGGAGAGAAATAGAACAATTCACCTTCAACAAAAATAGGAACCAGTTGTAACACCAAAACAAACTAGGAGGAGCATCTATCAAACTAAAAGCACACAGGCCTACTTATAACTACAGATTTTGTCCAGAAGGCACAGTTCTCCAAAAATGGAGGCACACCTAGAGGATCCCACCAAGGAGCCACTGTGAAAATAGCAAGATCAGGAGAGGTGTGAAGGCTGAGGAGTAACATCAGAACCCATCTATTCCAAGGACAAGGAAATCATAAAAATCTTCAAAAAAGAACTTCACAGCCTTTTAGAACTTCTGTTTTTCCTCAAAGGGGTAAAACTAGCAATGCTGAGAAAACTGAGCTGAAACACGACCTAAGGATAAAGTATGCACCAAGTTCAAGAGTAAAAGATGGACCAAACTCAATCACCTCACTTCTCCCTGTATCACTTTCCATAATATACTTCAAAAAAGAACTCCCCTTTTTTTCATATATGAGAAATATTCAAACAGGATAACATAAAAGCTAAAGAAAAATACTACAAGAATGAATGACAATGGAAAATAATTAAAAAACAGATGATAAATACACAGCAGATGAATGAGAAAGGAACAGGCTTTGGTGATGTCAAAGATAGCAAAAAAATACAGTCTCTCTCTCTCTTTTTTTTTTTTAGAAACAGAGTCTCACTTTGTTGCCCTCAGTAGAGTGCTGTAGCATCACAGCTCACAGCAACCTCTAGCTCTTGGGCTCAGGCAATTCTCCTGCCTCAGCCTCCGGAGTAGCTGGAACTACAGGCACCCGCCACAACTCTCAGCCATTTTTTTGTTGCAGTTTGGCCAGGGCTGGGCTCGAACCCGCCACCCTCAGTATATAGGGCTGGCACCCCACTCACTGAGCCACAGGCACCACCTACAGTCTCACTTTTTAAGAACTACTTTAAAAACAGGCAAAGAGGATGAAAGAAAAGAAATGGTGACAACTGACTTGAGAAAAAGTTGGAAAGTGAGCCTACGGAGCTCAGGAGCAGATGGGAAGGGGAGAAGGAACTACTAAACACAAAAGCCACACTAGAGACAGCAGAATCAGGCTCCCAGCAATAGGCAGTAACAGAAAACAGCAGAGAGACATCTGCAAAGCCCTCCAGGAAAGAGAACTCTTAACTATCATTTGTCAATTTCTCATGCAAATACAGGCCACAAAAAGCACTTTCAAGTATTTAATAACTCAGGAAATATTTTGCACATGCATATTCAGACAAGGAGAAAGGTGAGGAGTTGAGCAAGAGGTCAAAGTAAGTCAGAGACAAATAACCATGAGATTCCTTTTTAAATGACCATGGATTAAAACTAAGGAACTTTTAATTACAGAATAAAATGAAAATACTACATATCCTGACAATACATAAATGATATGACTAAAAAAATCTCAGGAGATAAAGTGGGAGACAGTAAGTATAAGTATAACTCTTGATGAGCTCAATTTTGAAAGGTAGGACTTATTTAAAAATAACTGTTTTAAAGTTAATTCAATTAATAGAAGTGTGAATACATTACCAAAGGTAAACCTTGCCTAAGAACTTAAAATACTAGCAAAAATTAAGAGAAATAGAGACGAAGGAAAGTACTAATATGTTAATTTCTTCATTTTTTTTATAGTGAGAGATCAACATATATTGTTTAATGCTAGCAAATTTTTTAAAGTATGGTTTTAAATTATCAACTATAAAATTTCCAAGTTATCAAAGATTATATATAAAGACCAAAAGAAAGATAAATCATATCTCAAAATATGTAAGTACAGAAGACTATGATTTTTTAAAAAACAACAGAAGCTATTATACCTATTGTATCAATCCCATCCATGGAAAACCCCACAAAGAGTCTCTGAAAAACCCAAGTCTACACCAGTCCAGGAGACACAACTAAACCAAAGTGTCTCAAAATACTGAAAGCAAAAGGATAGACAAATAAAACTTTGAGAAAGTAGCAATCATGGCATGTTAAGCTGAATTTATACCAAATAGTATAAAACTAGCAAAAAGAAAGCTTTATATTAATGAAAAATGTAAATCCATAGAATTTACATTTGTAATAATAAATGTATGTATAAATTGTTTATGTATAAATAAATGTACGTATAAATGTATGTATATGTATAAATAAATTTATACATATATCCTTACATAATCAAAATTCATACAGAGCAAAATCTATAGCAAATAAGATGAAATAAAAATGCAAAGATGCTATATAGTAACCACTCTCACCCTGTAACCAATCAAAGAAATAGATTATAACTAAGAATACTAAACTCTTCAAAAATTCTATAATTAACTAACAGAAATACAGTTGGATGTCTGTAAGATGAATACCAAAGGGAACATAACATACTAGTCAACATAAGGAATTAGGCCAATGTACTGATACTTAAGGAGGTGTCAAAGTAGAGAGGCTGTCAACTATGGAGTTCTACTGCACATCATATTTCGTATTCCATAAAAGAAAAAGAGTACAGTTGACAAGTGACTGTGAAACCATTATAAAATCGCACTGGGCCACAAAGAAAAAATCAACTTCAAAAGGTAAAGAGCACAAATCACATTCTCTGATTAACAGTACAATAAAACCAGTAATCACAACAAAAGTAAACAAAACTCTCCCAACAACCTAAAAATTTTAAAATTCTCTCAGACTTTCGGCTTAAGGAAATCAAAATCAAAACTGTGTATTATTCAGAAACTAACAGTAACTTTATAAAAACCCATAGCTATAGCAAGTGCATTATTCACAAGAAAAATAAGGGCTATAGAGACACAAATCAGTAAGAGAGAACGGGAATGGTGTGTATCAGTTTTAAGGTAGGAGAAAAGAAGGAGAGAAGTATGGGGCTAAGATTCCAACCTAACAGTTTATTTCTTAAAACCTTAAGTATACGTAATGAAATGTTAGCTTCTGTTACAATGGTAGCTCCATGGATATTTGTTATATTATTGTCTGTGTTTTTCTATTTAAAATTTCATAAATTAAAACTAACTTTTAAGATAAAGAGTTAAAAATGCATTTAAGTTAAATATTCCACTCAGAGAAGTAGTATCAATTAAAACCAGTAGAACTAATCATCAGTCTAGGAGCCAATCTTTGGGAGAGAAAAAACAAGATGAACTGCAAAGCTCAATGCAGGGGAATGGGAAGAGTAGAGGAAAGAAAACAATACCTAAGAATCTAAAACAGTGAGACATTTGGCACAATGCACAACAAAAATACACTGTCACCATGGATGAAATGGATAGTTTGCTAAGAAATTTAAACCTTTCAAAACTCACCCTAGAATATTCAGAAAGATGAATTCTATCATAAAACAAATAATTTCAATACTATTTAAATTATTCAAGATAAAGAAAAACACAGTGAATTTTTTATAAAACCATCACATGGAAAAAAAATCCACAAAGAGCAGGCACAAACACACTGTTGTACATTAGTTTTATGAAGAGAAAGAATCATCTTAAATGTTAGCAAATAAAATCTATCACCTTAAAAGAACAATCCACCATGACCAACTGAAGATATTACAAAACTAGATCAACACTAGAAAATCTATTAAGATAACATAATGCTTAATATTACCTAAGCATGTATGGAAACAGCATTTTTTCCCTCCAAAAATCTCTTGATATCATTAAACAATAAAAATTATAATTAGAAGAAATTGGCCTGGGAGAAAACTTTATGAGGAAGACCCCCAGGGCAACTGAAGCAATACCAAAAATACATTACTGGGATCTGATCAAACTAAAAAGCTTCTATGCTGCCAAGAACACAGAAAGTAAAGTAAGCAGACTGCCCTCAGAATGGGAGAGGATATCTGCAGGTTACGTTTCTGACAAAGGTTTGATAACCAGAATCCACAGAAAACTCAAACTTATTAATAAGAAAAGAACAAGTGATCTCATTTCACTATGGACAAGAGACCTGAACAAAAGCTTCTCTGAAGAAGACAGGCACATGGTCTACAGACACTTGAAAAAATGCTCATCATCTTTAATCATCAGAGAAATGCAAATCAAAACCACTTTGAGATACCCTCTAACTCCAGTAAGAGTAGCCCACATAACAAAATCCCAAAACTACAGACATTGGTGTGGATATGGAAAAAAGGGAACACTTCTCCACTGCTAGGGGGAATGCAAACTAATATGTTCCTTTTGGAAAGAAGTTTGGAGAACACTTTGGGATCTAAAAGTTGACCTGCCGTTGAATCCTGCAATTCCTCTACTAGGAGTATACCCAAAAGACCAAAAATCACTTTGCAAAAAAGATATTTGCACCAGATTATTCACTGCAGTTCAATTTGTAATAGCCAAATCATGGAAAAAGCCCAAGTGCCCATCGACCCAGGAATGGATTTATAAATTGTGGTATATGTATACCATGGAATACTACGCAGCATTAAAAAAAGATGGAGACTTCACCTCTTTTAGGTTTACATGAAGGGACCTAAAACATATTCTCCTTAGTAAAGTATCTCAAGAATGGAGGAAAAAGTATTCAATGTACTCAGTACTTCTATGAAACCAACTTATATTTACTCATGAAAGATAGAACACAACTATAGCCCAGGATGAAGGAGAGAAATGGAGTGGGAAGGGAGTGAGGGGGAAGTTTGATAGAGGGAGGGCAAAAGGCAGGACCACATCTATGGAGCATATTGCAAGGGTACAGGTCAAATCTGTCAAGTGTAAAACATGAATGTCTTAACACAATAATCAAGTAAATGAGGCGAAAGGTATGTTGTTTGATTTGATGTAAGCACATCAGATTGCATTAAAAAAACCACATTGTACCCCACATATGCATAAATGTATTCATGATCTATGTGTATGTGACTTAATAAAAAAAATATTAAAAAAATGATAATTAGATTTTTCTCAGTAACTTGACAAGCTATTTCTAAATTATATAGGAAAAAGAGCTATGTGAGATTACTTATGAAAACAAAAAATACAAGGCAGCCATCAAAATATTAAAATTAAATATTAATAAAAAATAATAGCAATTTATTTGTATAAAGTACCAAAACAGATAGACAAATGAAAGGGAATTTAGTACATGTCAAAGATGACATTTCAAAAAAAAAAGGACTGTATAATTCAACAAAAGATATTGTGATAAATCCATCTTTCCATTAAAAGAAATGATGTTGATGGAGAAACCAGATTCATTAACATCAGCTAGATTGAAGATACAAAAATAAAAATATGGATCTGTCAAAAGTATTAGGAGAAACAATAAATAATTTCTTAAAATTATCTTATAGGAGAGTAGCACTTTCAAACAAAAACCAGTAAGAAAAAAGACTAATTAAAATTTAAAATTTATTTTCTATTATAATATATGACTTGGGAAATGACAGGAATCACAAAAAGTATTTTCCATACATAAAACAATTTTTATGAAGACTAATTTCCTTAGTATATACATACGTATATA
The DNA here is from genome assembly GCF_000181295.1 of Otolemur garnettii. Classification (NCBI taxonomy): domain Eukaryota; kingdom Metazoa; phylum Chordata; class Mammalia; order Primates; family Galagidae; genus Otolemur; species Otolemur garnettii. The sequence goes on along the minus strand of NW_003852437.1, from coordinate 12,579,672 downwards.
TGTATATGTGCATATGTACATCCACACATGCACACATACACATATTCCTAAAAATTATAAAATGAAAGATAAACCAGCAAAAACAGGCAAAGGTTAAGAGCAGAGAGTTCTAAGAAAAATATAAATTTAAATATACAAGGCAGTCAGCCTCACTCATGAGAAAATATTTTGCAATTACCAGACTGGCATAATACCAAAAAAAGTAATACTCATACCTGTAAGAAATTGGTGAAAATACAAACTCATGGGAAGGAAATTAGTACAATCCCTATTGAGGGCACTTAGGTAGCATCTAACCAAAACATTTAAGTATATAAATTCAATTTCTAGAAATACAGGATGCTCATTTTTCTTTAGCAATTGCAACTGGAAACACTTAAAATGTTCATAAACAGAGACTGTTTAAATAAATTACAGTGCAATGCCACAGAATTCTATATAACTTTTAAAAAGAATGAGACTGATCTGTATATACCAGTAAAGAAAGAGCTATAAAATACTTGTTAGTAAGTGACACAGATATATAAGTATTATAGTATTCTTCCACTTGCATAAAAATGTATATGTACATTCACATACACTTTTCTCTCCTAAAAAGAAGAAATAATTTGTTTACAGTGGCTTCCCCTAGGGAACAAGATTGTGGGACTACATTAGGAAAAGCTCAGCTTATTTAAACTCCTTTCCTACATTTATATTCTAGACACATTCTAAGTTGGGGATACTGCAGTTGATACACACTAAATTCCTGCACCTTTAGAATTTACATGGGGGGGAGGGGAGGTGGAGAACAAAGGAGACAAGATTTTAAAAAGCTATGTATGCAAAACACACAATGGCAGATGATGCAAGTGCTGTGAGGAACAATAACCCATGGTTACAAGTTAAAGGATATATATATGTGTGTGTGTATGGAATTATGATTCACATAGGATAGTGATAAAAACGTACAGTGAACTATGGGCGCACACGAAGGCCCCGTCCACCCCACAACTGGGCATCAAGAAATAGCTAAGTACACCTGAAGAGCAATGAGCTGGGGAGACAACCCTACAGAAGCGGAGGAAACACAGGTAGAGGTGCTCTAGGGTAGCTGTGGGTAGGGAGAAATACACAAAGAGAAGTTCATAAAGCAGCGGTTCTCAACCTGTGAGTCGCAACCCCTTTGGGGGTCGCCTAAGACCATCCTGCCTATCAGATATTTACATAGCAAAATTACAGTTATGAAGTAGCAACAAAAATAATTTTATGGTTCAGGGTCACCAAAACATGAGGAACTGTATTAAAGGGTCACGGCATTATTAAGGTTGAGAACCACTGTCATAAAGGAACTTAGAAAATAAAAGAAAAAAAAACTTAAGGAGATAAAATTAGATCTTTATTTTTAAAAGTTATTCTGGCTACAGTGTAGAAAGTATCTTAGGGGGAGATAAACTGAAAAGTCAAGAAATTAGTTAGCTATATGGGTAATTCTGCCAAAAGCTAATGGCCTTGACATGAGAAAGTAGCAATAAAGATGGAAAGTAGTGTAACAAAAAAAATACAAGCAATCTTTGTTATTCACAGAGTCTACTCTTGTGAATTCACCTACTCACTACAATTTATTTGCAACCCCGTAATCACTACTCACTTTTGCCCTCACTCAAAAACATGTGCAGAGAAGTGAAAAATTAGTCACTGTACATGCAAATTCCCAGGTAAGGTCAAAAAGAGACACAAAAGAAATGACAAAGGAGATAGAAGATATCAAAAGTTAATGATTCGACAAAAGTAGTCCTAGGGGAAAATTAATAGCCTTAAATGCCAACATTAAATAACCTACTGAGTAGTCTCAAAGAACTTGAAAAAGAAGAGCAAACCAAACCCAAACCCAAACCCAACAGGAGAAAAGAAATAACTGAAGTCAAAGCAGAATCAAATGAAACTGAGAATAAGAAAACACAAGGCTGGGCGCCATGGCTCATGCCTATAATCCTAGCACTCTGAGAGGCTGAGGCTCAGGTGGATTGCCTGAGCTCACAGGTTCTGGGTTTGAGGCCAGCCTGAGCAAGAGCAAGATTCCATCTCCAAAAACAGCCAGGCATTGTGGCAAGCGCCTGTAGTCCCAGCTACTCGGAAGGCTGAGGTAACAGAATCACTTGAGCCCAAAAGAGTTTGAGGTTGCTGTGGCCAATGATGCCACAGCACTCTACCCAGAGCAACAAAGTGAGACTCTGTCTCAAAAGAAAACAATGAAAGAAAAAAGAAAAACAACACAAAGATTAATGAAACAAAAAGTTGGTTCTTTGAAAAGATAAACAAAATTGATAGATATCACTAGATTAACCGGAAATACAAAAGAAAGAACCCAAATAAGCTCAGAGAAAAAGGAGATACTACAACGGATACCACAGAAATATAAAACATCAGGGCAGCGCCTGTGGCTCAAAGGAGTAGGGCGCTGGCCCCATATGCCAGAAGTGGCAGGTTCAAACCCAGCCCCAGCCAAAAACTGCAAAAGAAAAAAAAAAAAAAAGAAGAAGAAAGAAATAGAAAACATCATATCTGAATACTCTAAAATCCTCTATGCACATAAATTCCAGAACATTGAGGATAATGACAAATTCCTTGAAACATACAACCTTCCTAGGCTGAATCAGGAAGAAATATAACTCCTAAACAGACCAATAATCAACAAGAAAATAGAAGCAGCAACAAAAAAAGCCCCAGACCAGATAGTTTCACAGCTGAATTTCATCAGATCTAAAAGGACTGATACCCATACTGCAGAAGTTATTTTTTAACATCGAGAAGGAAGGAATCCTCCCCCAACTCATTCTACAAAGCCAGTATCACCTTGATACCAAAGCCAGGAAAGAACACAACAAAAAAAGAAAAGTATAGACCAATATCCCTTATGAACACAGATGCAGAAATTCTCGATATAAATTCTAGCACATTGAATTAAACAGCACATCAAAAAAATAATCCATCGTGACTAAGTGGGCTTCAGTCCAGGGATGCAAGAATGGCTCAATATACATAAACTGATAAATGTGGTTCACTACATAAATAGAAGCAAAAACAAAGATCATATGATGATCTCAATAGATGCAGAAAAAACATTCAACAAAATTCAGTACCCTTTCATGACAAAAACACTTAACAAAATAAACATAGATGGAACATATCTCAAAATTATAAAAAGTTGAAAGCATTCCTACTTAGAACTGGAACAAGACAAGGATGCCCACTGTCACCACTTCTAGTCAACAGAGGAGAAGTCCTAGCCAGTGCAATCAGGCAAGAGAAAAAAAATTAAGGATATGTAAACTAGGAAAGAGGAGGTAGGTCAAACTATCACTTGCTGATGACATGATCTTATATTTAGAAAGCCCCAAAGACTCTACCAAGAGACTACTGGGAATTGATAAATACAACAAAGTCTCAGGTCACAAAATCAATGTACAGTAGCATTCTTATATGCCAATAACAGATAAGCTAAGAATCAAATCAAAGACTCAACACCTTTCACAATAGCTACCAAAAAAAAAAAAAGTATGAATACATTTAACCAAGTAGGTGAAAGATGTCCACAAAGAGAACTACAAATCACTGAGGAAGGAAACTGCAGATGATATAAACAAATGGAAAAACACATCAAGCTTATGGATCAGCAGAATCAACATTGTTACAATGTCCATACTCCCCAAAGTGATTTACAGAGTCAATGCAATCCCCATCACTGTAACAATGTCGTTTTTCACTAATCTACAAAAAATAATTCCACACTTCATTTGGAACCAGAAGAGCCCAAATACCCACACCAACCTTAAGCAAAAGGAACAAATCTGGAGGCATCACTTTACCAGACATTATGCAAGTAATCAAAACAGCATGATAGGGACACAAAAACCGAGACACAGATCAATGGAACAGAACAGAGAACCCAAATACAAAACCATCCACACACAGCCAATTGATCTTGGACAAAGTACATAATAATATACACTGGGGAAAAGAATCCCTATTAAATAAATAGTGCTGGGAAAAAAGCCATGTATAGAAGAAACAGATCTCTCACCACTCAGAAAAATTAATTCAAGAAGGATAGCAGACTTAAATGTAAGGCATGAAACCATAAGAATTCTATAAGGAATGTTGAAAAGACTTATCTAGGTATCAGCCTAGGGAAAGATTTTATGAAGAAGAACCAAATGGCAATCACAACAACAACAAATATAAATAAATGATATTTGATCATTTTAAAAACCTTCTGCACAGCCAAGAAAAAAATCAACAGAGCAAATGTTGGCAATTTACAGAATGGGAAAAAATATTCATAAGCCGTACATCTGATAAAAGGCTAATCACCAGAATTAACAACAAACTCAAGCAAACGAGTAGAGAAAAAAATATCAAACCACCCCATTAAAAATAGGCCAAAGACATGGACAGAAGCTTTGCAAAAGATAGACTGACGGCCAATAAACATGGTAAAAAAAAACTCAACATTACTAGCCACTAACCATCAAGAAAATGCAAATCAAAACCACAATGAGATACCACCTAACCCCAAAGGCTCTGACAATAGATGTGGTGTGGACAAAAGAGAAAGGAACATCTATACCCTGTTGGCAGGACTGCAAACTAGAACAATCTCTATGGAAAATGGCACGGTGATCCCTCAAAGAACTGAAAGTAAACCTACCATTTGATCCCAAAACCCCACTACTGGGTATTTTATCCAAAGAAAAAGAAGTCATTTTATCAAAAAGACACTTGCATGCAAATGTTTATTGCAGCACAATTGACAATGGCAAAAATGTGGAATCAACCCAAGTACCTATCAAATGATGAGTGGATTAACAAAATGTGCTGTATATATACACGTCATGGAATGTTATACAGCCATAAAGATAACTTAATCCCTTTTGCGATAATTAGGATGCAACTTGAAACTATTACCCTAAGTGAAGTATCTAAAGAAAGGAAAAACAGGCTCAGCGCCACATACACCAGAGCTGAGCCAAAAAAACAGGCTCAGCGCCACATACATCAAATCTAGCCCAGGCCTGCCAAACGATAATGACAACTACAACCAAAAAATAGCCGGGCACTGTGGCGGGTGCCTATAGTTCCAGCTACTTGGAGGGCTTAGGTAAGAGAAACGGTTAAGCCCAGGAATTTGAGGTCACTGTGAGCTGTGACGCCACAGCACTTTACCCAGGGTAACAGCTTTAGCCTATACCTCACAAAAAAAAAAAGAATGAAAAACAAACACTACATGTATCCACTGTTAAATTGGAATTAACTCATGTGCACAGAGAGAAGCAAAACTCAAGGAAAATCAAGCAAGTGGTAGGTGAGTAAAGGGAATGGGAAAAATCTTACCTAAAAGGTACAATGAGCATTATCTGGGTGATGGGTACATTTATAACCCCAACTCAAGCAGTGCAAAAAGAATCCATTTAACCAAAAACATTTACACATTCATAAAATTCTGAAATTAAAAAATAAAAAAGGAGACCCTCTGACTTCTTCAACTCTCATATAGTAAACAAGCATCCTTTACATGGTCTACTTAGTGTCACTTTTTTGCTTGTACTTTTTGTTGCTAGTTGTGCTGTTTAATATGGCCTGTAAGTATAGTGCTAAAGTGCTATCTGGTGTTCTAAGCATAAAAAGGCTAGGATGGAGATATGTTAGATAAGGCATGAGTTACAGTGCTGTTGATCATGACTTCAATGTAATGAATTCATGACCTGTAAATAATACACAGAGGTGCCAAAAAAATGTATATACATTTTAAGAGATGTTATCTATATATTACTTCTCCAAGTTGAATTGGAGGTATAATTACTAGTCAAGCATACTTAGACATGCTATGCACATCCATTTTACCTGCAATTGATAAGACTTTCTGGGAATGATCCATTTTACTTGCAACACCATCTCTTAAAATGTATACATATATGGGGGCACCCCTGGTATATTAAATATTAAGGTCTCCTTAAATAGAGACACATATAAAACAAGGATATGTATTGATTAGTTGGCAGAAATGTGACTAGCAGCTCATAGGAACCTAACCCTGTATTTTGTATAGGAACAATGTTTCAGTATTGACTAAGTCAATGTTTGCAGTGACTTTATAAAACATATCTACTACAAATAACAAGAATCAACTATATATATATTCATACATATACTTATATATTATACTATACACATACACACACATATGTTTACTTGTTTTTAAGGTAGAAATACCAAGAATGGTATTCAATTATAAGCGGTAGGTAAGGTGAGGAATCAAGGACAATTCTTAGTTCCAGGTTTGGTAACTAAAAGATAGATACTATTCATAAAGGTAAGAAATAGGAAGAGATCAGAGCTTGAATGAGGATGACAAAGATGTCAGCTTTTAAGGATATATATCCCGCATCTAAAATTCTTTTACTTTAATCATAGAAATAAACGTAGGCTCGGCACCTGTGGCTCAAGTGACTAAGGCGCCAGCCACATACACCTGGGTGGGAGGTTTGAACCCAGCCCGGGCCTGCCAAATAACAATGATGGCTGCAACCAAAAAAAATTGCCGGGCACTGTGGCAAGCGCCTGTGGTCTGAGCTACTTGGGAGGCTGAGGCAGGAGACTCGCTTGAGCCCAGGAATTGGAGATTGCTGTGAGCTGTGATGCCACAGCACTCTACCCAGGGGGACAGCTTGAGGTTCTGTCTCAAAAAATAAAAAAAAATAAATGTATACTTTATCTTCTTTTTGGGCGGGGGGGAGACTGAGGTCTCATCACTCCTGTGTTGCCCAAGCTAGACACAAACTCCTGGGCTTAAGCAATCCTCTTGCCTCAGCCTCCCTAGGAGCTGGGACTACAGGCATACATCACTGCACTCAGTGGAATAATCCTTCCACTGTTACCTCTGCAATTACATAGCTAATATTCACCAACCTATACTTTAATAGTGTTTCTGTGTGTCTTTAAAAGGATATATAAAATTTTACCCTATGGAAATCATGAATTCTAAATGCCAATTATCTTAAAAGAAATTCTTCACAACCAGGTAGTTTGGGTTTTTTTTAATTTGTTTATAAAGATATAAAGCAGTACCTTCAGCATAAATTATTAAAATATCATTCAAACATATCAAGTTTATATAGAATCCTAATGGATTTATGTTTTCACACTTGATTTAAGAGAACCTCAAAATCATAAATTCTTTCAATATAGCTTTTACAAAGTATATATACATATATATACACTCAAAATGTGACAAGATTTTTACAACCTAAAAATTAAGATTATAACATACAACTGCACAAACTGAGCTTTTTGTAATTAAAATTATACAAATAAAAGTAGTGTAGAAGTTCCTACTAATCCTCCTTGGATAGCCAACATTATCTTTATTTGTAATTTGTTCCACTGTTGATATAAATAAAACAATTTCAAAGCTACTATAAAACTGATTTTATAACTGTAACCAAATATATACTGTGGGAACATAAAACAGAAAACTTATTGATACAAAGTTCTTTTTCAATATACAATGTGTTACTTGTTTATTTGCAATGGTCCACATATAGATTCCTGATCAATTTAAAAATTCATTATTTTTCTCCATAACTGTATTTATCTTATAAGCTTCCTTTTATACACCAAAAAAGCACCTTATGAGTTTTATTCCTATTATGACAATTAGTTACATCATCTCCCCCATGTAGTAAAAATTAAATATAAAACACTGAGAATAGTTATTACTACTTATGAGAAAGAAAAGGATAAAAGAAAAGCTCAAGAAAGAAGGATTCAAAGCTAAAGGGAAGAAAAGAGGGTAACATGCCAGTTTGGTAACTAGGAAAAAGGTAAAAGGTAAAACAAAAAGAAAATGAAAGTGTTCTATGAGAAATGAAACCCTGGTTATTGGTAATTAATTGTAAAAAGAACTATATCTTTAAAAAGCCAACTAAAGATTTTAGAATGCAAAAGGACAAAACATTCATGAACATCAGATATTCTAAAAAAAAAAAAAAAAAGACAATGAAAAACAAAAATTGTAATTTTTAATGTCTTTTATATTTTATACCATTTAGAATGTAATTATAATATTACTTCTATTCCTAAAGTTAAATGTTAGTGCATTTGGTTATAATGCAAATAAAAATGGCTTGGAATCTCAAAATTGATATTCAAACCAAAAATAATGTAAACCATAACAGCATACCTGAGCTACCAAGATAGTAGTCTAAACAGCAGTGGGTGCAGAATATGCACTTAATACAATCATCGGTCAGGAGGAATATATTCACGAACAAGCAGATACCCATCTTTTTACCAAGACCCAATGGCCAAGGGCGGAAGGAGGAGAGATCTTCTTGTTTCCACCCTCAGAATCTCAGAAACTGTGACATTCCCTTAGTTAACAGGGCCAGGGCTTATCATGTAACATGCCTGACAGGCTAACAGCCAAGACAAGGGAAATAGGAAGCCTGAAAACTTATTTAAAATATTGTTGCTTTCCCTTATTGCCATATAATATGTAATTTTAATCCCCACAAAAATAATCTCATAAATGGTAGTTTTACAATCCTGATTAGCTAACAAAGGGAGAGCGAGTTCACTCTTCAAGATCTGTCACTTGGCCCTAGAAAAGTACTGTATTTTCACTTGAAAATTACTATTTATAAAAGAAGGTAAAAGACAGAACCAGTATGTAACTATAATACAGGTTAAAAAAGTATTCATGGATTCATGTGCAAAGTGGACCACTTACATAGCACTTAATCAGGAATTATCATCAGTTACAAATTCTTAGAATATTCACTTCTAAATCAGAGACTGACCCCAAACAAATCTAGCTTATGAGTCACACTCCTTAGTTTAAAATTACTAATGTGTTTGATCAAGGTTCAGGACTAGAAAAACAAACTGAGGAGTTGGGGTAATTCAAATTTTAAAATTGATCAGAAAGGAGGACAGCTTGTGAATCTCTTAAGCATCAGTATTATGTGCACTGATATATACAGTAAAAAACAAAACCTGAAGATATCACAAGAAATCAGAAAATGTGCATCAATCTTATATGCATTGAAATATGCAGTTAAAAACAAAACTGAAGACATCACAAGAAATCAGAAAGTGTTTAAAACAATGAAGGCATATGCCATTCTAACTTTTCCTTCCAAAATAATGAACATAAAAATATCAAAGCTAAAAATACTGGAATGTCTTTCTGAAAATAAACACAAGAAGGGATACAAAAAAATTATCAAATGCAAAATGGAGTAGCTACTGAAGAAAAATATGTCTTTCGTAGGAAAAGGCCAGCTATTTTATTTTCATTAAGAAATAACATTTCAGATACTGCTATTTTTTTTGGCAAGTATTACTAATATCTGTATCATATCACACAAAAGACTATAATTTCTAACTAGCAATTTTCCTTGGTATTTTCTAGAAATTATAAATTCAAGTGGGTCAGATGTTATCCTTAGCATTAATAATTCTGGTTTTTTTAATTTCTTTCTCTACGGCAGTGTTTCTCAAGCAGAAGTATCCATCAGAGTCACCTAGGGATCATTCTGAAAATATATATTCCCAAGTGCTATCCCCCAGAGAATGATTCAGCATGTCATTTCACACCTCTCTTGAAAGAATTCCCCCAGTGATTATGATTGCTAGTTGAGGACCACCGCTTTGAGAGAATAGTTACCTACTTATTCTACTGACTACAAGTGCTCTTGTATGATCCACCATAGCTGAAACTCTGTCGGGCACACAGCTATCAGTAATAAAAAGGAAAACTCCACATTTCATAACTTATTGTAAAGAAAAAGTGAGAGACCTGGTAAAATGTCCATTCAAAGAACATGCAACCATACTTGAAAATACTTTCTATGTATTTATTTTAAAGGGTACATTTAGGACAAATGGTTTTGAAAATGTATAAAAATAATTCATGTATTAATCCAACTTCTATATTGACATGGTCCCTTAAAAGATTTTTATTATGTCATCATAAAAATGTATTGCAACAGCTTCCATAGTACTCTCAAAAGTCTGGAATTTTAAGATTTTCTAATAGAAAAATTTTAGTATTTCCCTGCAGAAAAATAATAAAACTAGGAATGATATCAAGGCTACATTATGTCTCAGCTATCTATCCTATACCACATATCATAAGAATAATCTTCACACTTAACTATAATAATCGCAAGTGCTGGTATATTTGTTTAAGAACAAAGCACAAAAATATTTCATAGGAAAAAAATCTCATCGTAAAACCTTACAAAGTTGAATGCTTCAAATAAAAATATCTGAGGGTTGATTTCACAATATCAAGTTTTCATATGCACTTTGTAAACATATACTCATCATAGACTATCAACTATCAATTATCACTAAAAGAAAATTGTAAAAAAAATTCAGTGCAAAAATACATACCAACTGAAGTTGTTATCAACTGACTTAAGACAATTTTAATATAAAAATCACAACCTGAATCCCATAATATAAAGTGATCCTATAAAGACATTAAATTAAAAATAAAAGGCTCTACAACAGTGATCAAGTTTTCCTTTTGTTACTATTCTCTAGTAAATGCTTTCTTTTGGTTAGCTTTTACAATGTCATCAGGAGATGCTGACTTGAAGTCAAATGGTGTTATTGCTACAAGAGGACTTAGTTCTTTGTCCTTTATGTCTTGAACTTGTCTACTATAAAGGAAAGTCTTATAGAGGTCAAAGGTGCGTCGCTTGCAGCTTTTCAGTGGGTAACGAAGACACAAAGTTGAAGCAAAAGCTGAAGGTCTAGCAGCAAGGGCCTTGGTCCAAGAGAGAGAAAAAGGTGGTTTCCTAGTCAAAGGGCCTTTATTGTTTTTCTTATTATCCTTAGGAAAATTGGAATTTTTCCCTAACTTTGAACCTGGAACTTTAGTTCCTGATGGTGGAGCAACTGACTGGTCTATTAAAGGCTTGGGAACAAAATCTGCGGTTTTTATAAGGACACTAAGATCAATATTTGAATCTATTCCAGAAGACCTCATTTCAGATAAACTGAGGTCAAAGGAATCTTTTGTAATCGGAGAGTTGTCTACAGCAATTGTTTCTGCAATCAAATCAGAAAGCGACAAATTCTCAAGGTCTCTTGTGGGAGAAGCTTTATGAAATGCCAAAGATGACAGAGATCCTGTTAACTCTGATATTCCAGCTGAAGACTGAGAGCGATTTGCCAGTTGTGACAGGGGAAAGGATCCCAAACTTAAATCTGTAAAACTGGCAGATGACTGGTTACAAAGATCAGATAAAGTAAAGCATTGGCTTAGATTGTTTTCTTTGTGTTCCTGAAACAGTTCAGCTAGGGATGGATTTTCACGATGAAAAAACTGCAAGTTGTCAGTATTTAAAACGTAATTCTTGGCATTTTGTTCATCTAAAGAAACACTTCCAATTTCAGTCTTTTTATTAGCATTTAAATTATCAAGAGTTATATTTTCCAAAGAGCTAGTTAAGTGCAAAGAATTACTTGAACATCCTAAGCTGTTTTGTACTGGAATGCTTTGGAAATCAGATAGTGAATTATTTTGAACAAATAAAGAATTATTTGGTGTTGTGCTCTTTATCATTAAGGACTTTAAATCTGGTATTTCTTTGAATGCAGGATCATCTTTGGAAACACATTCAGATGCATGAGGTCTTAACAAATCAGCATCTAGGTCCTTTGAAAGTAGAGTTCCCAGATTATCTGTGGATGATAACCTGACTGATGGCTGACTTTTACAAGGATCTCGTGGTATATCATGAATTAAGTCAGCTAGTGAAAAGTCTTTTGTTAACTTACATGATTCTAGTTTCTTTTCACTTATAGGTCTGTCAAGTTTCTTTTTTCTATGATGTAAATAGTGACTTGGAACTGACGAATTATGATATAATCCATATTTTGCTACTGAGCTAGAAAAATCAAAGGGTTTCCTATTGCAATCCAAATGATTTGCTGATTGAGGATAAGAACTTTGAACATTATCGGCTGAAATGTCAGAGGAAGAAAATAAGACTCCTTACCTTACAAGAGCCATTAATTTTCAGATGAATAAGTAGACATATGCAGAAGGCAGTCACCGCAACCAAAAGGAAACATAAATGAGGCATTTAATTACTAAATGCTTTTTGATTATGACATGAAAAAAGTGATACTTGATCATTATTAAACATTAAGTGAACACTCAAAAACAATAATAAGGTAGTATTACCTTCCTTTAACACCCTAAAGTAAACTTCATACTTTGCTCACAGATGAATACAAATTTAAGTAGCAAGCTAGTCAATGTTCTAATTTTCACAAGTTTAATAATGTGAGGTTTTAATAGTAATTAAATTATAGTCAAGGTTCAAAACTTTAGTCGAATTCAATACTTCTTAAAATAAAAAAAAAAAGGAAAAAATCAGGTTCATTTCCTTCTGTATTTTAATGCACTAAGAACAAACAAACAACACCCTGTCATTTCTACTGCAATCTAAGAAACACTGTAAGATGACAAACTTATTCTCATAATGGTCAGTTACAAGTACGCATGTGTGCCTCCCCACCTCTCCCAAAACACTCTTATTACATGGTAACAGACTATATCCAACCTTGCCGTAGCAAAAATCTAACCCACAGGTTTCGGGAAATATTGACATAGTGAACAAATCCCCATACTCACACTGACAGCCATCAACCAATTAATATAATGGGACTAGCTCAGTTCCCTTTATGTCCACTAAATTCCAAATTTAGCTCTAAATTCTACAAATTTAAAATTAAATATCTACATATAAAATGCAAAATTAGTATAATTATGATACTCATATTTAATAATGAATAAAATGAAATTATATTTATACAAAATATAAGAATAAAGGAATTTTTTTAGCATTAATTGGCTGGCTATTCATTTCTATTTCCTATTTCATTAGAGTTAAAAAACAACAATTAAAAACTTTTCTAAGCTGTTAGCAAGAAGAAAAAAATACCTTGTGTTGTTTTATCTAATTTTATTCCCACTGTGTTGTGGTAGATATGAAAACAAGTAATGAAATAATAAAAAACAAGCTATAACAGAAGGAAAGGAACATAATACTCACCTTAAAAATTCACAAACTACATGATCAACTGATAATTATCAAGAGTTAACAGCAACATGCAAGATTTTCTTAATAGCTGGAGCAAATTAAAGTTTTTTATAAAAGCTCAAGAAAATTAAAGCCTCTCTTTAAACATTATGTAAAACTAAAAGAGAACAAGTAAAGGCATACCTTTTTCTATCCTTCCTGTGGATACTGTTTCCTCACTCTTGTCCTTCAAATTCTGCACATTATCTTGTTCCAGAACCATAGACAAAGCCTTCTGCACATCAAACTTGTTCCTCAGAACTGCTTCAATCAGTATTTCATCTCGCACAGCATCACCAAGTACCTCTCTCATGTGATCAAGGCATGAATAAAGTCGAGCTAAAACAGACAACAGTGATCAAAACTACACTAAACGGTGCATGAAAGAACTCTCCCTCTTCAAAACTGAGAAAGATATTCAACTCTCCTTTCTCCTTGGCAAAAATTATTTATAATGATCATATTTTGTATACAGTATAGCTATCTTCCCTTAGTATAAGAACAATTTCATTCAGAAATCACTAGAATTCTCCTGATTCTCCTTCCCATCAGATCAGAATACTGGTCTTGGTGGTCATAAAAGGAGGAAAAGTAATACCGAAGCTGACCTCACTATGCTGTAGTGTGGTATATAAAGTGTGGGCGAGTTGCAAACAAGGTAAAAAAAAAAAAAATTCACTAGAATACATGCCTACTGAAAAACAATGACTAATAATTTTTAAAAATATAGGCTCAGCACCAGGAGCACAGTGGTTAGGGCGCCAGCCATATACACTGAGCCTAGCAGATTCAAACCTGGCCTGGGCCTGCTAAACAAAAATGACAACTGCAACAAAAAAACAGCTGGGCACTGTGGTGGGTGCCTCTAGGCCCAGCTATTTGGGGGGCTGAGGCAAGAGAATCGCTTAAGCCCAAGAGTTGGAGGTTGCTGTGAGCTGTGACGCCACAGTACTCTACCGAGAGCAACACAGTGAAACTCTGTCTCAAAAAAAAAAAAAAAGGAAAAGAAAAAAAAAATTTTCAGTATAAATTATATACACAGATAGCTATTTTCAGCCAATGATAAAAGTCTCTTGAATAATTCTGACTAAATTGCACAGTATATACTAATGACAATTTTCAGTCACCAATGATGATGATATCTGCACTGATCACTTGTCACATGTGCAGAAAAGAGGGGAGAGTGTGGTACTATTTCTAACTCATTAGTGAACCCAGTTAATCTCTAAGGCTATTTCTTACTCTTAAATTACTACTTTAAGTTTTCTTTTAGGCTAACTTCAGTTTTTTCCAGCCACCTAAATCACCCTAATGGCTTTCAAATACAGGAAAGATAATCTAATACAAAAGTACCATAAAAATGAGGCTGTCCATGAGGGTGGCACCTGTGGGTCAAATGAGTAGGGCACCAGCCCCATATGCCAGAGGTGGTGGGTTAAAACCCAGCCCTGGCCAAAAATGGCAAAATAAATAAATAAATAAATATGAGGCTGTCCAGTATATAAGGATATTCATTTTAAAAATAAAAAATTGAAACCTGCAATTATCTAAACTATTTGCGGATTTTAATTTTCTGATGACTGTTATTATAAAAAGGTAATTATTATTTAATTTTTTTTGCAGTTTTTTTGGGGGGGGGCTCAGGGCTGGGTTTGAACCCACCACCTCCAGTGTATGTACCTAGGGGCCAATAAATAAAAATGAACATATTCATTTATATATTTGTCTAACACTTGACAATTTTCTTTTTTCTTTCTTTCTTTTCTTTTCTTTCTTTCTGAGACTCTTTCATAGAGTCTCACTATGTCACCCTCAGTAGAGGGTTGTGGCATCACAGCTCACAGCAACCTCAAACTCCTGGGCTTAAGCAATTCTCTTGCCTCAGCCTCCCTAGTAACTGGGACTACAGGCACCTGCCACAAACACCCAGCTATTTTTTTTGTTGTAGTTACTGTTGTTTGGCAGGCCCAGGCTGGGTTTGAATCCACCAGCACCAGTGTATGTGGCTGGTACCCTAGCTGCTGAGCTATAAGTGCGAGTCACACTTGATAATTTTCACAGAACTTTCATATGATTCCTTTCATAATCCTCATAACACTACAAGCTAGATCTATAGGGTAAATTCTAATTTAATTAGAAAAAGCATGGTACTAAGTTAGCAATAATCAATACAGAACTTAGGCTTTCAGACTCTCTACTAGACAAAACCATTTCACAGAATTCAATTTTTTTGGCTGGGCACCTGTGGCTCAAGTGGCTAAGGCACCAGCCACATACACCTAAGGTGGCAGGTTCAAATCCAGCTCAGCCCACCAAATAACAATGATGGCTGCAATCAAAAAATAGCCGGGCTTTGTGGCAGGTGCCTGTGGTCCCAGCTACTTGGGAGGCTGAGGCAGGAGACTCGCTTGAGCCCAGGAGTTGGAGGTTGCTGCGAGCTGTGATGCCACAGCACTCTACCCAGTGGGACAGCTTGAGGCTCTGTCTCAAAAAAAAAAAAAAGAATTCAATTTTTTTAATTTCTAAATATTAAGGGGGTACAAAAAATATGGAATGCTTCATAAATGTACGTGTCACTCTTGCATAAGGGTCACACAAATCTCTGTATCATTCCAATTTTAGTATAGGTGCCGCCAAAGCAAGCACAGAATGCAATTCATATTTCATTGTACATCCTTCCATGTTGAATAAAGACTCTACTGGGAATACTCTTCCTTCTTTAAAAAAAAATCAATACTTTTTTCCATTGCTCTAATTATTAAAAATAAATCTGTTAAATATTTGGGTCATCTGGCTTTGATTCAATCCAAGATTAACTTTAAAAGGTTAGTAAGCTATACTCAAAAAATAATACCTATTTGATAAATACATAAATTACTGAAACTGGAACAGAATACATAGTATAGGGCCTCTTCTAATTATAAGAACTATTTTCTACACATACACAAAGAGGCAGTGTACTGAGGGGGCTACAACTAGAGGTTATGGAATTAGACTGGCTTGGTTCACATCCTAATGCCACTTACTAGTGGGTACAAGTAACTGCTCAGGCGAGTCACTGCTCTGTCTCACTTTCTTCCCTTGTCGTGAAGATTAAAGATGCTAATACCTAAACAGTATGTAGAACAGTACCTGGAGAGTATTTAGGGAAAGCTAACCACAATCATTATTACTGTTATCATGCAATTAACTTACATATACACACCAGGTTAGAATGATTAACTTTCATTCTCAAATGTAACTTTAAATTTTATAACTCCTTAATCACTGTCCACTAAAGCACAGAAGTACAAGACTTCTACCCTATTCCTACCCTCTCAGCACACAATGTTAACTATAACAATTAAATACTATTGAGAACTTCACACTACATCTCATCTTCAAACTTTTATCCAGGGTTTCAACTGTATTTGCAGAATTAGTAAATAAATTCATTCTATTTCTTCTGTATCTGTTGTCTGCCTTGCTGCTTTCTAATTTTTTATATTTATGCTTTCTCTCCATTTTTCATCATTTTAGCAACTGATATGTATTTTATAGATTTATTCAAAGATCAGCTCCCAGATTTCATAAATTTCTTTATTTTTAAATTATAAAATATCAACTTAAAAACATTTATAGAACAAAGCCATACTCTAAACCAGTGATCTTCAAAACCTCCTAATGCTGCAACCCTTTAATACAGTTCCTCATGTTGTAGTGACCCCCAACCATAAAATTATTTTTGTTGCTACTTCATAACTATAATTTTGTTACTGTTATGAATCCTAATGTAAATATCTGATATGCAGGATGTATTTTCATTGTTACAAAGGGGTCGCGACCGACAGGTTGAGAACCGCTGCTCTAGAGCAAATTTGACTCAGCGGTGCTCACTATCAACAGATGGCATTACCATTATACCTGACCATTTTAGATCAGGCCTGATAAAGGAAGCAATGTCATGGCCTGATATGGGAAGCAATGTCATGTTTGAAAATTACTTATAAAAGAAGAAAGCAAAAATACAAATATCTTTGTTAAAATGTTTAAGAGAGTACAATGTACAAGTTCTACCTTGAAACTTAATTTACACAGATAATAATCAGGATGCTTGTATAATGTTACTCTAGACTTCAACTTTTTTTTTAAACCTCTTGGGACCTAACATCTTTCTAAGTAAAAGAGTTTCTGTATGCTAAATATAATCTCTAATTATAAGAGTTTATTAAACAACAGTCTGAAAAAGTTCCTATAACAAATCATGCAAGTTTTTCTCCTATGGAAAAAATGAAAGACTAGGATAGTTTAATCAAAAATTCTAGTTACTAAGCAATAGCCATACTTAGTACAATTTTTCAGCCATGCCGTTACATACATACGTTACACAATATACTTAATAAATTTTTCCTGAAGATGTAAGACATGTTTTTATCATTATACTTACTGTTATGAACAATCACAACAACACTGATAAATTCTGATGAATTTGGTTGTTAATCATCTTCAGGTAAGAAACATAAATATACTATTTTTTGCTATACCTTGATCAATTCCACTCAGTTGATGGTTCGAAAGAGAATTGGAAGACTCTTTTAGATCTTCATAATCGTATTCTTCTACAGGTTCAACAGAAGGTTTATCACGTCGTGAATAAATAAACTGAGCAGCTAGAATATAAAATGATCAAAGGATGCTGTAGTATAGCCATTTCCCACTAACCTTTTTTTTTTAAATAAAAGTTAAAGTAAAAATTAAAGATTCAGATCTAGCACCCATAGTCAGTTACCCACATTCCATAACAATGGGTGAACACCCTAAGACAAAGCATATCATACTCAAAAATCCTGGTCAAATGTCCAAATGTCCTTAACTAATTTATTAACCTTTTATAAACTTCCTTCTTTCCCCCAATCTCTAAGACCATTCTACTGAGCTGACTTTCCTAGACACTGTTTGCAAAAACTACTTTTCCTAACATCTCATCCCTGCCTACTATTCTGCATTCCCTGAAATTTTCTCCTTCGGTACAAATATCTCAAACCATATATGAAGCTTACTAATTTGCACTATTAAGAAAAAACTAAAAGTGTATTTGCATAATTAAGAAAAGATTAATTTTCACTTTCCAAGAATTGATAATTTTGCCTGAATTCAGGAGTTCACTGAAAACACAGGCCTTAACCTTTGAATGATTCGTAGTTTCAATCATATACGGATATTACGAACGAGTGTCATATACTTAACTTTGACTCTCAGATATCTATGCTCCACTGCAATACCGGCAATGTGTTTCTTACATATAACTAAGCCTTATATACAGTAAAACCTCCATTGTTGACTACCTACTTACATTGACCACCTCCTTAAGATGGCCTACTTTTCATAGACCAGACATGCACTGAATGCACATTACCAGTTCAGCAGGCCTAGTTCCCAATATTGACCAACTCTGTATGTTGACCAGTTTGTTACAGTCCCTTGGGTGGTCCACTTAACAGAGATTCTACTGTATTTTCTTAAAGGGAGGAAAGACAGATGGTCAAAGTGCCAATATATGCCTGAGAATCATAAATAAAATACAAGTAAGCAAAGGGGAAAATCAAGGCATGCCCAAAGTATTGACATTTCCACATCTACCAGATGGCTATAGAACTCATTCCTAGAAGTTATTCAATTATGATGGAACAAAATTAAAGAAGGACAGAAATATAATATTCATAAGGCAAGGTATTAGTTGGGGGGTTATTAGCTTTCTGTAAAAGCACAAAACACATTAAGTCCATGGACTTTTGTATATGTTACCAGGAAGACCTTATTTGTTCAAAAAACTACATTCAAAATTTACAGATAGGGCGGCGCCCGTGGCTCAAAGGAGTAGGGCAGCGGCCCTATATGCTGGAGGTATTGGGTTCAAACCCAGCTCCAGCCAAAAACAGCAAAAAAAAAAAAAAAAAAAAAAAAAAAAATCTACAGACAGTGCCTAGAATATGAAGCTCTGGCCTATATGTAACACTTAGAAGGCCACAGCATAAGTCCATTCTAATCATTGTATATCAATACCCTTAAAGATTAGCAGAGAAGACAAAGAAGAAAAACGTAATGACATATTTTAAAAGCCACATGAGTAATACAGATAATAAGTGCCGTGGAAGCATAGAAGATTAAGTGGTCAATGAAGATTGAAGCAGTCCTGACAAAGGAGATAAGAACATGGGAAAACCTGGGAAGTGGAAGAGATCCTGAACAAGAAAAACAGAGTACAGCGGTTCTCAACTTTCCTCATGCCGCAACCCTTTAATACAGTTCCTCATGCTGTAGCGACCCCCAACCATAAAATTATTTGGGTTGCTACTCATAACTGTAATTTTGCTACTGTTATGAATCATAATGTAAATATCTGATATGCAGCATGTATTTTCATTGTTACAAAGGGATCATGACCCACAGGTTGAGAACCGCTGACAGAGTAAGAGAAATATACAGCAGCTGGCTCAGCACCCATAGCTCAGCAGCTAGGGCACCAGCTACACACACCAGAGCTGGCAAGTTCAAATCCAGCCCCGGCCTGCCAGATAACATGACAACTATAACCAAAAAATAGCTGGGTGTTGTGGTGGGCACCTGTAGTCCCAGCTACTTGGGAGGATGAGGCAACTGAATCACTTAAGCTCAAGAGTTTGAGGTTGATGTGAGCTATGACGCTACTGTACTCTACTGAGGGCTACATAGACTCTGTCTCAAAAATAAATAAATAAATAAATAAATACAGAACAGCTGAGATAATTCAATCTAATCCATAATGCATGCTTCCTGAAAACAAATTAGTTCATACTAATCAGTAAACAGCAAAATGATGAACGTATAATGCTGAAGATGCTTTAGTTTCCGAAACTTTTCTCTCAATACTTCAACGTTGTACATTATCATGTAACAGCAACAGGCAAAACCACACTGGAATATTACACTGTAATTGTACTGCACTACTCTGTTTTGAGGGTCCTTACTGACTACCTCTCCAAGATCTATGAGAATTTTGCTTTTGCAACATTATTCAGTTTTAAGCTTTTCTTACATCTCCTTCTATCAAGCGTTCACCTTTTTAAGTGTAAAGTCCAATATTTACTAAACTATTAGAAGTTAATGTATCTTAATAAATGTGCAAACATTTTTACTAAGATGACTACTATTTTTGTCAGTACTCTATAGTTTGAGTGGTCTATCCTAATCTTGACTCTTAAGTTATTATTTTTAGCACACAATTTTAAAGATCACAAAGTTTTTCAGGAATGCATATGCTATATTGTATAATCCCTAATGTGCCCCCTCGTGGGAAAGGAGACAGTAACATTGCTATTATAGTCAGCTTGGCTAACCAGCAGAGACATCCTATTTCATAAATTTTCTAAGAGGACCACTTTTTTTTTACATGTTAAAATCTCAGAATTAGAGATGTGTCTTATAGTTAAATGGCATCTTAGCATTATCTAACATTTAGTTTGGCAGCCTTTTGTTTTAAAGTAGTCCATGAAATAATATGCCTTACAATCCATGGCATCTTAGATTTAATAAAATGTAGTGGTACCAAAAAATAAAAATTGGGCCATTTTCCACTTGGTGATTTACAATTGCTTTAATTTTAATAAATTATACTCAGTTTAGCCTAAAAATAACAAATATACTTTCCCCAACTTCCTTTTATGCATGAATTATGAGGAAGAAACCTAAGACAAATGAAAATATTAAGAGAAGCATGAAATCAGATGTTTCCCTCAACAAGTTTCACTAGAAAATACTGATGGAGAAGAGGAAGTTCTCACTGTACAGGTACTCTACCGCCTAGAAGCTACGTTTCTGTGGGGTTTTCCTACTACTAGCACACCACTCGCCAACCCCCCCCCACCCCCACACACATATATCCAACTCAGAGACCTAAGGCCATTCTTTTGGGTTGGGTTTGCATGGAAGAGAAGAGTAGGCAAAATCTTCCAAGGAAAAATAAAAATAGCATCTAGGGAGGGACAAAGTAGTCCAAGTGTTTGAAAATGAAAAGAGAGCCCAAAAGGCAAGAGAGACAATAAAAATGGAGAGAAAATGGGTAAATATATAATGTTATTCCCTAAAATTTTAAATCACAAACTTTGATGGAAGTGCTTTATGAACAAATGGACACCAATAGTTATTTTTTTTAATTTTAGGAATTTGGACAAACATAAAAGTTAAAAGAAGTCAAAACCAAACTCCAGGAATTACTTAAAATTATTTCCTAAACACCTTAATATACAAATCATGTGAGGCACTCACCAAAAATTAAACTTTCTAGGCTACTTCCCTGAAAATTATGATTCAGTAGTGCTGGAATCGAGCAAGAAATCTGTATTTTTAAGAATCATTCCAACCTGATTTGCATCAGGAAAGGTCAGGAAATACCACCCTTCAAATTCCCTACCTGTAGTCCACTCTGTAGACCATCGTCAGTTACCTGCTCAAACTACTGCCCTCCTTTCTGAAAAACCTTCACTAAATTGACACTATAAACTAAAATTAAAAACTGTCTTCCACAATTTGGTTCCTATTTCTGTTCCTAGCCCTCTTTCCTGCTAAATCTGCACTAATCCCAGGAGTCTTCCCAAACAAGCCACACTTAGAGGCCACTGCTGAAACAATGTTGTTTCTTCTACCTGGGATGGCATCCTTGATTCCAAATTTATCAGCCCCAATCCCACACCTCCTCCCAGAAGTCTTCCCAGACACTTACCAAACTACTGAAGCAAGCTATTCAAACAAGACTTTAAACAAGCTATGTTACAACAAACTAATTTATAAACTCATTAGCACAGGGTTTTTCTCACACATAAGTTGATGCTCAACAAAAGTTCTAAATTGGAATGAAATAAAATTATTTCTAATCATATTAGTTGAAATAAAATATGTAACCATTCAAATAAAGTTTAATATATAAACTCTTTTCCTACCCCTACTCTTCCAAGATAGATTCAATACTTAATATCAAAATCAATCTGTGTAAAGGAGATATTAAAAGTTTACATTTAGAAGTTGCCTTTCCATCAGGAAAACTGGGCTTAATTAATGCAAAAAAAAAAAATATGTGCTGGTGAATTTTGGAGAGAAATCCCTGCTAATTGGTAAACTTACTCAATTATCAGACTTCATTATACCACAAGTATGATCAGCTCTTTAGTGATTGGTTACTTAAGAACAGAAAATATTATTCTAAAATTATTCATTTTTTATTGAAAATTACTCAG
This sequence comes from Otolemur garnettii, assembly GCF_000181295.1. NCBI lineage: Eukaryota > Metazoa > Chordata > Mammalia > Primates > Galagidae > Otolemur > Otolemur garnettii. The sequence continues at coordinate 12,557,279 of NW_003852437.1, read as the reverse complement.
AAAATGTATCACTAAAGAGAAAAGTTTCTGATCTGCTGTTACTGCTATTTTTAAGTATTTTGAAAAATAAAAAATCCAAAGTCACATTTGTTTGTTAAAAATACCAGTTTGTTACATAAGAAACTCAAAACCATTTCTCTCCTACTTTGAAAATGTTGGTTGGCTTTTTGAGAGTCAGACTGTCCTGAAGATAAACACATGCAAGACACACCTCAAGACCTCTGAGACTCACACAGAGAAACAGGTCGTCCTCCAAAAGCAAGGCCATAAATGCAAATTTCAGAAAAACACCCTCTGAAGATCTGTGTGTGCTGTTAGCTCATTACTCAAAATAAAACATTATTTATCCAGATAAGCCCAAATAAATGACTACATTAACATGCAATACTAAAGTGTCTTTGTATAATCCCTCTATGAAGAGTTCCACTCTTGGCTCGGTGCCTGTGGCTCAAGTGGCTAAGGCACCAGCCACATACACCTAAGGTGGTGGGTTCGAATCCAGCCCAAGCCCGCCAAACAACAATGATGGCTGCACCCAAAAAAATAGCCAGGTGTTGTGGCGGGCACCTGTGGTCCCAGCTACTTGGGAGGCAGAGGCAGGAGACTCGCTTGAGCCCAGGAGTTGGAGGTTGCTGTGAGCTGTGATGCCACGACACTCTACCCAGGGGGACAGCTTGAGGCTCTGTCTCAAAAAAAAAAAAAAGAGTTCCACTCTTCTGCAAGCCATATACAAACTTCTCAATCCTGTAAGACCTAAACTCCTGCAGATATTTTGTTTAATCTATTTCCAAATCTAATGCTACTACTCCTGCCCTAAACAAATGGTTTCCCATGCATGTCATAGCATACCCTAGTAGACTTGTTAAAACAGCTGCTGTGCCTCACTTCCAAAGTTTCTGACTTTTGGGTGGGGCCTCCGATACTGCATTTCTAAGAAACTCTTGAATGATGCAACAGTTCAGGGACTATACTTTGAGGATACTATCCCAAAATACCATCATCTCCTTTACATAAATATGTATATAACAGTTTCCTAGTCTACCTATACCCATTCACATACCACTTTTAATCCATTCTCATCATGTAAATTTTAAAACTCAAATTTAACATCATGCCCACATCATCTTCTCAGTTCCATGAACATGCCATGCTGTCTATCATGCTTATTAGATGTGAGTGATAGGGATAGTGCTACAAGATTTCACTTTGTCACCTCTAAAATTTAAGTTATGTACTTAACTGTGATGCTGAACTGAGGAGCCCCAAAGGGCAAATACATAGAAGACACCTTGGGAAACGTGAAATTTCCTTTATTCCTAAATCCCTATAAAATGCCTCCTTTTGAATCCCTGAATAAGGAACTTTAAAGGAATTTAGCCATTTCTTAGCTTCTAACCTACCATTCTCTCCTCAGCTATATGGTGCCAGAGTGAAGACTCTGTAAAGCACAATTCTTTGACACCTGGCTCCCTTCTGGGATCAGGCAATAGGAGATGCTAAAGCAAGGCTGAAAGAGGAAGGCACACAGTCCTTCTTTTTTGCTTCTTGTTCTAGTCAGTGTCGCCCTAGCAACACTTCACCTTGCAGAAGCTGTCTGTTTCTATAAATAGCAATCAATATCAGTTTTCAGTTTTTCCACAACTCCCAGAACCAACTTCAACTGTCTCTCCAGCAGGTTGGAATCCCCTCTTCGAAAGACTGAATCCCAGCTTCAAAGCATCTCTTCAGAGGCACCACATCAGTCACACACTGCCTTTCTCCCCAGAGTACTCTGGGTCCCAGCTCACAGTACTTCCTATAAACTTCAGAGGAAAAGCAACAAAGCAGAACCCTCCCCTCGTGGTCTAAGTCCCAGTTCAAGTAGCCCCCATAAACTTCTACAATATAGGTTTCAACCTTGTCCATTTATACCCATAAGCACTAGGGATGGTAGTCTTTTTGGTTGTCCTTTTTGCATTTTTTGTTCTGTAATACCTGGTCAACAACATTTCATGTTAAATCTAACAGAATCTTGACTTGGTATCAGTGAAACTTTAAAGGAAGAGAAGGCAGGCCATGATCACACTACCTGAGGAAAGTACATGACCTGAAGAACATGCCTACAAATTAATAGCAAGATGCACTTCAGAAAAAACAAGTAACAGAAGAAAAGCTGACAGAATAGATATGATAAAGACAACTTAAAGAGCCTACACCTTTATAAAGAACAATGAATTATAAAAGTCAGAAGGAACATATTGGGTAAAAATGGGATTAAAGCAGGTAAATTTATAAAGGATAATTAAGATAAGGGAGATGTCTTAGTCCTTTCAGGCTCCTATAATAGAATACCATGAACTGGGTAGCTTATATACAACAGAAATTTATTTCTCACATTCAGAGGCTGGAAAGTTCAAGATCACGGCAGATTTTTGTATCTAGTGAAGGCCTGCTTTAGGGGTTGCAGACAGCACCTACTTGCTTTGTTCTCACTGGGTTGGGGGGGAGGGGTCTACCAATGGCCTCCTTTTTAAGGGCTCTGCTCTCATGACCTAATTAACTCCCAAATACCCTACCTCCTAATACCACCACCTTGGAGATGAGGATTTCAACATAGAAATTATGACTTTATGACTCAAACATTCAGACCATAGCAGACAACACTAAAAGAAATGTTTTACATTAATTAGCCTTTAAACTTAGGGAAAATGAGTTTTATGAATTATATTTATGCAATGCCTATTTACAGGCAAATTATACCCCTCTGTATACCATTCTAAAATTTAGCAGGGCATTTTACCAGTTGTATATATAGCACGCTGATATTTACAGACAAATGTATCTTTAGAGAAAGGAGAGAAAGATTGTGATCAAAGACTCAGTCTTTGCCGAAAGAACATATGAATATTTTCCTTTTATGTTGACAGAGGAGAAATCTTTGGGCACAAGAGCTAGAAGGTGCAGCTCTGATGTAGAATCATACAGAAATTTGAACTCTAATCCCTCTGTGGTTCCATCAGAAGTCTGAACTATATGTATTTCGTTTATTTACCGAACTATTTAAAATAGATTAAAGTACTATATAAAGGGAATTATTTCTGAAGTATAGCATAAATAAAATAACATGACATGACACAACATAATATACCATAACATAACATAAAAATGAAATAAAAGAAGTCTATGTATAACACCTCGATGTTTCCTAATATTCAAAAGATATTTGGGAATATAAAATTAACTGCAGCCTGTCACCAGAGATTTTAGAATTTTATTATTGACTAAATCACCATTTTAGTGCATTTTGATTAACTGCATGTTGCAAAGAATACTGAAAAAAAGATAAGTCTTCAGAGTTTTCTTACTAAAGGACAGAATAAAAACTATTCTATTTGCAGATAAAGAAATTATTTTATATAAAAATTTTATAGAAATTAACATACAATTATCTTTGTAAATGTTACATATTACAGTCTCATGGAATACTCTAGTCCTAGAATGACAGTAATATTTAACATTTTTAAACACCAAAACCAAAGATATCAAATTATTTTTAAAAATTCACCTGTTGATGGAGAAATACAATAATCATCCTCTACAGACTGGCCATAGAGATCATCATCTTCAAAATCTAAAATAAAAACAAAGAGATAAATTCATTTACAAGTTCCTTTTATATTGACTTATCTGAAATAGCTCCAAAAATTATTTATCAAAATTAAAGGAACCTGGAATATTTACTTTCCAAAAAAATTCTAAGAATTTCACTCAAAAAATAGGTAATTTACTAACATTCAATATTTATAAAGGCATACATGACTCTTCAGTTTGTTTGTTTTTCTTAAAGACACATTTATTCAGCATCATGATCAGACTATTACATTAGGCAATCAACAGCATGGTGAAAAAAAAAAAAAAACTACATTAAAACCCTTTGTTGGAATGCTTTACACTTTCCACAGAACAGAAACTAAAATAACCTGTTATACAATTAGTCACAAATACAGTCCTCGAGTTTTTTGCCCATACACGTGAGTATTGTCTTAAACATGTCTTCTTTGTAAAAGGCAGGCCCTACCATATTGTGTGTGCTTGGCTGTGTTCACAAATCTGTTCTCACTTGTAGCTTCCCTATCACTTCTTCCGCTCTCCTCTCCTGCTAAGCTTTGTTTCCTGGGAATAGTCAAAACCTTCTGCCACTGCCATGGCTACTGCTACTTCTGGAACCACCACAGCCACCTTGATTTCATGGTTTGGCAAAGTACTGGCTGCCACTGCCATAAAGGCCAGAGCTTCTGCCTCCAAAATTTCCTCTTTTCATGGGTCCAAAATTTGAAGATTGATTGCTATAATGACCAAAATCTTATAGCTTCCACCACCTCCAAAATTCCTTTCGTCATTACCAAATTCGCTGTAGCCATCCCCATTGCCACCATATCCACCACAACCACTCAAGTTCCCTCCATGGCCAAAGTTGTCATTGCCACCAAAACTGCCTCCGTGACCCCACCAAAGTTTCCAGAACCACTTCACCCTTTTCGGCTAGATGAAGCACTGGCCATCTCATGCGTTTCGACAGGGCTTTCCTTACTTCAATTGTGGCCACTCACAGTATGGTACGTCTGAATGACAATCTTATCCACAGAATTATGGTCATCAAACATAACAAAAGCAAAGCCCCTCTTCTTGCCACTGCCTCTGTCAGTCATGATTTCAATCACTTCAATTTTCCCATACTGTTCAAAATAGTCCTTTTTTTGTGGGAGGGGGGAAGAGACAGAGTCTCACTTTATCACCCTCAGTAGAGTTCCGTAGCATCACAGCTCACAGCAACCTCCATCTCCCGGGCTTAGGCAATTTTCCTATTTCAGCCTCCCAAGTAGCTGGGACCACAGGCACCTGCCACAACACCCAGCTATTTTTTCATTGCAGTTTGGCTGGAGCTGGGCTTCAACCCACCATCCTCCATATATGGGGTCAAACCCACCGAGTCACAGGCACTGCCCCTCTAAATAGTCTCTTAAGTGATGTTCTTCAGTATCCTCATTAATGCCACCAACAAAAATCTTCTTCACAGTTAACTGGGTACCAGGTCTTTGAGAATCTTCTCTGGAAACAGCTGTCTTTGGTTCCACGACGCTTCCATATACCTAGTGTGGCCTTTTATTCATTGCTGCATCCACCTCCTCCACAGTGGCGTATGTGACAAACCGAGAGCCCCTGGAGCAGTTGGTGTTAGGATCTCTCATTAACACACAGTCTGAGTGCTCCTCAGACTCTCAGTCATTTCAGAGCTCAACCCTCCAATGAATAGCTTCCACAGCTGTTCAGGCTCTTTAGGAGACTGTGACTTAGACATGACAGCAGTAGGAGGAGAGACTTTCCATCCACAGGCAGAAAGCCATGATTCTTCAGTTTTTAAGCTAATTGGGTTTTATTAAGGTTCTCCAAAATTCACCTTAAGTGATTGAAAAATAATACAGTGGAACCTCCATTGTTGACCACCTCCCTACATTGACCACCTCTTTAAGATGACCTTATTTTCATAGACTAGACATGCATTACATGTATGTATCATACACAGGCCTAGTTCTTTATGTTGACCAGTTTGTTACAGTTCCTTGGTCAGTCAACTTAACAGAGAGGTTCCACTGTAATAGACAATACACTTGAATTGTCTTTCCAGTGTTGACAAAAACCTGAAATAAGCCATGTATCCATTTTCTTTCTTCAAGTGCTTCTCTATAACCAAAGTACTTTTCTTCCATAGGACTAACACACACTGTAGATCACTAAAGTAATTTTTCTTCATTTAGAGCAGGCATCCTCAAACTATGGCCTGTGGGCCACATGCGGCCCGCCTAGGACATTTATCTGGCCTGCCAGATGTTTTTGCCGCCGCTGCCTGTCCTGCTTAGCAGCCACTCATCCCGGGGCCTGCAGTCTAGCCCTCCAACAGTCTAAGGAACAGTGAACTGGGCCCCTGTTTAAAAAGTTTGAGGACCCCTGATTTAGAGCAAAGTAACCTCTAATAAACCAGCTTACCCTAAATTCCCTTGTGCTCACTCCCAACTGACTAGAACAAGCTCTTGGACCAGATTTTCCTAGGCTATTTCTTTCTTGTAATCACCTTCCTTGAAGAAGTCTTTTCTGACCACTTTGGGTAAAACAGCCAACATGCTCCCCACCCCAACCTTTACCTTCAAGCATACTCCTCCAATTTACAGTCCTTAAGGAACTACACCTGATTCACTCCATAAGCCCATCAGCTTCCTCTGGGTAAGACTCAGTTTAGCCAACTACCTGGCATATATCTGACACTAAATTAATATTTGTTTTATTATAAATTAATGTACCAAACTTATTAAAACTAAAAACCCAAAAGGAACATAAACAAATTTACACAAATGTATTTACTCATTTATTCAACAAAAACATGTCTAAGACGACAGCTCACTATTCAGCACTTTCCAAACCTAAAATCTGACAAGGAACACACACAATTATAAAAGCATGTGACAAGTACTCAACATGAGAAATACTGAGTATTTTGGGAACAACACACAAAAAAACAAAACAAGAATTGGGAGTGAGGCAGCTAGAGAAAGATCTCCAGAATATAATACCCAAATCAGTTTGGTTACACCAACTGTGTGTAACTACCCAATCTAGTTTCCAAAGGATAGAATGGGCTCATTTTTGAGGGTATTCAGGCAGCAAGAAATTCAGGCTTAAAGGCTGAGACTAAATACTTATGGCAGAGAAATATTAGATAAATGCTACTACTGGATAAAAATAGTAACACATTATAGTTACAGTGCAACATTCAACAAGTCATTAGATCACAATCATAAGTTATTAAATAATGTATTAGCAAATAAATGAGAGGCCATTCACAAACAAAATATTTTTAGATATTAAAGAATCTTTTTTTTTTACTTGGTCAGTTTGTCAATACTGAAATTGACCCTGAAGTGCTACAATATAAAAAAGATAAAGAGAAATATCTCCTGTGATTTTTGTAAAGTGTTTGTTTCCTCAACAAAACATTTTAGAGTATTTACTGAATCTAAAGAACATCGTGCCAGCTACTAGAGTAAATATAAAATCAAAGTATGGATTTTTGTCTTCCTGGAGTTTTTAAATTAGTAGCTATGGCAGTCATGTAAAGACTATCTAAATTACAGAGAAAATAAAGAGGAAGTTAAACACAGGAAACAATAGCTCTTAGAACACCTAAGGAAGTTATATTACTTTTGAGAATTTATAAATTACTATTCTGAGAATCCACCAGAGAAAAAGAGTACCTAACTCAGAAGGGGAAAAATAAACAGAACCCTGAAGATAGATAGAACTTTTATAAATAGGAAAAGAGGGTGAACCTCCTTTGTTACGGAACAGCTTGGTTATGACATCATCAATTGTTCCAAAGAAACATGACTCTGATCTCAGGTGGCCCAGGTGATATTTACCACTTGCTCACATAGACCTAGCATCTCTCCTCCATGAAGTATTCCTTCACACAGACACCCTGCTTAAACTCCCCCAACTTAGTATGAATTAAGTATTCTCATTTACAAAGTCCTACAAAATCATTTTGTCAGTACTCTTTGTAACATCTCTATGTTACTCCATAACCATCTGTTACTTGTATTAGCTCCTCCTTTTATATTACCCCCAGACATCTTACTGTCAGTCCCCAAAGCTTAGAAATTAAGCACTCAAACATGACTGGTTGAAGAAATAAGTGATTATTAAAGAAATGACTAGTAATTAGGCCTATTGTGTACTTTATATCATATTTCCAAAAATATCTCCCTGTCTAAAGCCATTTCTCAGATGACAGTGGTCCATGTGCAATACCTACATCCACTGCAATAATTATTTAAAAGGGTCTTCATTCTAAAGTGAACATCAGGAAATTAACATGTGCTAGGACTGGGTCACATGCCCTCCACTATGGCTAGAGCATACCAATGTACTTATCTATTGAGGGTGCCAATGACAACCAGCAATATATTAAGCATTACATGCTCTGCACTTTACAAAGCAATAGATCTTTAATGTATTCCTCCTCTGCATTAGTTCATGTATGTTCACATTTTTAGCTTGTATAAGGTTCATGCCTATAATTATCCATTGTAGGAAGAGAGACCTGCTCCTCCTAAAACTAATTCCAACTTTTTTTAACTCCTAGTATTCATATGCATTATTTAATTTCATTTTTAAAACCAAAAAGTCCTCTACCATTCCCTCTTTCCTCTAGTACTGCTTCTTGATTCCATTTTAAAACATTTATATCCCACATCACCAGCCAGAATTGAGTATACACCTCAAGATCACCTGATCGATATATTCTTTGGCTCTTCTTTTTTTTTTTTTTTTTAAAGGATAGTGCAATTTATTAGACAAAACTTGTGCAAAAACCAAAACTAGTGGCAACAATAAAAAAAAAACACTCATCACTGCAGTGACAGAAAATGAAATGTGCTTCTCACCTATTTAATTTCTAAAAAGTTAACCACTTTCCCATAGCAAAAATAAAAAGCCACTATAAACAAATTCTTCTGTTACCGAAGGACCCTTAAACCAAGGAAAATATAGTTCTGGGCTAATGTCTGTATTTTATAAACATCTTCCTATTTTTTTTTAATTACTTGTAGCATAACTATGTACATTAATGCAATCAGGGGGTACAGTGTGCTGTTTTCATACATAGCTCTTCTCTTTTTAATGTATGTCTATGGTACTGTCACCTAAGTTTTCAATTTGAAATTCATTAACAGATAAATTAGTTAGCTCAAGCTAGGTTCTGTCATCAAGTGTGTATGAACATGCACAGAAGATTTATCACATAAACCTAACACAATTACAGCAGGTCACCTGAATGTAAACATTAAGTTAATCTGTGTTTTGCAGATAAGCAATGTTTCATAAGCATTTCTGAAAGGGATTTTGAGGGAGAGGCGCTAGAAGCAGACGCGTGAGTGCCCGTCTGCACAATAGAAGAGGTGACAACGCTTACACGCATAACTACTACCGGACCCCAACCTCCCAACCTCACCAAATGTCCTTCCCATACGACACCGTGAGACACCAACCTCTCCCTCAAAGAAAGTCAACCACAGAAAGAAATTACGACTTAAAGTAACGCAACTGGGGTGGCCCTCAGATGTCCAGTTATTTTTCTCAGTTGGGTTACAGCCTGGCACCACTGACTAGGAACTCTCAGATCGAAGTGGATGCCAACGGGCTGAAATGCCAGCTGGAGCAGTGAATATAACGTCTCGGTACGGCCCTGCCACCTACCTTCATCGTAGTTATAGCCACGGACATTCCGATGCCGGGCCATGGCGGCAGAGAAGGCGTTTGCCTCAGTCCTTTCCAAAACACCCCGGTTAGATACCGATAAGGCGCCAACTGGTGCCTGAACACCACGTAGCCGCCATCTTGGCTTCCGGCAGGCCTCTGCGCCGAGCGCCTGCGCACGCGCGATGACTTATTTACGCACTGCGCGACGGCAACCTCTCAGGGTCACAGTCCGCCTCTCTTCGGGCGCATGCGTACTGACGCGCATGGGCAGCGTTGAGGCCTGGCCCCGCCCACAGGCGGTTGACTGAGGGGGATTTTAAACCGGGGAAATTCGTCCACCTGGACTTTATTGGTTTGTGCCAAATGTTGCGAGCAGGGATCTTTGACCTACGCCAGTGTCCCGGATTATTTTCCAAATTTGGTTTCTAAATCTATTGAAAAAGCTGTGTACTCAGTAAGAGCAGGGACCTTGTTTTATCCAATTTCATCTTGAAATTTAGCCCAGCATAGACATTCAACAAACTACTGTGTAAATTTGATATTAGAATTTGTCCACACTTTAAAGGGAGGAAAAAAAGATTATTTTTAAATAGGTTTATATGGTTAATTTGGGACGTCGGCTACAATAGATCACTAATGATTTCGTGCAATTCATGGCTTTATGTATGGGGTGCTGCATTAATACCTCTAGTAAACAACTGTCGTCAGCACTTAGCTATGTAAACAAACGGTTTTAGCTGTGTAAACGATCTTTACCAGCATCCTAAAGAAGGATTCAGTGGGCGTTCAATGAACACATAATTGTGTGTAACATGCTGAATATTAAATACAGCTTTTTAGACATAGCACTGGCCTTCGGTGCTAATGAGGAATGTTGTTACATAAATTTATAACCTTGTATTAAAGATCCTCATTTCTTAGAACATAAACTTAGTAATGCTATATAAAAAACCAACCTCATTAACATACTGAACAGACTACTCAGTTGTAGCTCATGTTTTTGAAATGATACTTACATGAAAGGCAAATGTGAAACTCCAGAAATGAATTAAACGCTTACTCAGCTCTTTATTACCCACAGTAGAAAGAAATAATAAGAGTAATACAAATTTAATTCAGATTTGTAAGTGGCTTGGAGTGTAATTTATACATTCATTAGGACTGACTGCCAATTGGCTGTTCTTCACTATTGTTGCTCTTTAATGTAGCTCCAAGACAAAATTTTATACAAAAAGAGATAGTTGCTGATTTTATATGGCTTATGTGTTTTTTATTCTATACTTGTGGGTAAATTTTGTGGTGCAGCCTGTTTCTTTGTGAAATAAAAATAACACTAACTCAGTTGTGAATAATAATTTATCTGTGTAAGAGGATTTACCACAGATCATAGTAGATGCATAAAAATATTATTAAAATACAAATGGCAGCTTCCACTCCACTGTAATTGTCAATTACAAGCATAAATACAACTTGCTGAGATATGAAGTGAATGAGTTATAAATTGGCCATGAGTAAACAAAGTGCTGAAGGAGCCAAAATAAGACATTAGTTCTGTCTGAGAGACAGTATTTAATTTCCCTCTGGGTCAATAATAATGCATTTCCTTAAAATTGGATTTCAGTCCAAGTTTTTCTGCTTTCTGTTTGTTAACTTTGTAAAATAAAAAACAAAACAAAGGGGAAAAAAAGCATGGGACTCTCCCCCTTCAAAGTCCTTATGCAAAAAGAGGTCAAGCCTGCAAGCTGAGTCATGCAACACCACCTTCCAAATGAATAGCTATTATAGTAGAACCTCCACAGTTGACTACCTCCCTACATTGCCCACCTCCTTAAGTTGACCTAAAAGCTGTGCAAGAAAGTAAAGTATATGTATGTATCAGCACAGTAGGCCTAATTCCTTATGTTGACCACCTCCGTACGTAGCTTACAGTCCTTTGGGTGCTCAGTTTAAAGAGGTTACTGTGCTAACATTATGCATCAGTCATACCTCCAGGAAAGGTAAAAGGCCTCAGGACTGGATTCATAGATCATTCATAAGGAAATGCTTTGCTGGCCTCCCATAAATAAGAACATACAAATTATAAGTTTAAGTCTGCAGTCTGTAGCTTTTAAAATGAAAGTCTATTAATTCTACACTACTTAAGTTGATTACAAGTTTATCTTTCCAGTCACAGAACACAGACAAGATCAGTCATTCTTCCATCTCTCCAAGAGTATTTACATAATTGGTCATTCCATTGCTCCCTTTTTTCCTCATTCACCTTATGTAAAATGTATGTTTCTGGGGGCCTCTAAGAATGTAACCTTTGCCTCACTGCTGCTCCTTTTTCTTTCTGAATGTCATCTCTCTTTAAAAATACTGCAGTTGGCCAAGGCATAGTAGCTTATACCTGTAATCCCAGCACACTGGGAAGCTGAGGCAGGAGGAGCCCTTAAGGTCAGAGTTCAAGACCACTCTAAGCAATATAGTGAGACTCTGACTCTACGACAAATAGAAAAATTAACCAGGTTTTGTAGCCTGTGCCACTGGTCCCAGCTACTCAGGAGGCTGAGGTGGGAGGATCCCCTACGCCCAGGAGTTTGGTGTTGCAGTGATGCCACTGCACTCTAGCCAGGGCAATAGAGCTAGACCTTGTCTAAAACAAAATTACAGGTATTCCTAAACTTTGGCTTAATAAAATTCCATTGATTAAGATCTTTGTTTCGGTCTCTTACTTTGGGTTGTCACCTTCTATAGGCTTAATTTCTTCATCTGTAAACTGGATATACATAAAAATGTATGTCTTCTATTTTATAAAAAGCAAACACTGTGTTTAAAAACAGTAGCTATAACATAATAAGTCCTGAATAAGTGATAGGTCTCTGTCCCGTTCATCAGAAACTTTTATTTTTGTTTCTCTAGCAACCTAATATCTCACACTTTAAGTATTTGCTAAATGAATTAATGAATAAAAGAAAAGAAATATAGGGACGTTCTCTTGTTATGAATTAAAGTATCATAAATAACTGTGTAAATAATTCATTTTTATGTTGATTTGTGAAAACTTATGAGTGAAAGTGGCATATCTACATTATGGAAAATGTTTAATAGCTTATTGAGCTATTACTGACAAATAATAAATTGTACATATTTAAAGTACAATTTGAGGCCAGGCGTAGTGGCTCAAGCCTATAAGCCTAGCACTCTGGGCAGCCAAGGCAGGTAGCCAGACCAGCCTGGGCAAGATCCAGACTCCATCTCTACTAAAAACAGAAAAACTAGCCAAGCGTACTGGTGCATGCCTGTAGTACCACATACTAGGGAGACTTGAGTCATGAGGCTTGCTCAAACCCAAGAGCCCTTGAGTAAGACTCTGTCTCTAAAAAATTAAAGTACAATTTGATAAGTTTTTGACCTACGTATACACCAGTGAAATGATCAGCTCAAGATAATGAACATATCCAAACTCCCAAACATTTCCTCAAGTACCTTATATGCAGAATATAAGATGGCATATCACCCAAGGCTCCCTCCTGACCTTCATGGCCTCCTCACCATGTAGTCTGGCAACAAATGATCACTTTTCTCTCACTATAGGTATGTCTGTATTTTCTAAAATTTTATATAGAGGGAATCATACAGTGTGTTTTCTTTTTTTAACCTATCTTCATTCACTCCACATAATTATTTTGCGATTCAACCACATCGGTGCTTTAATCAATAGTTCATTCCTTTTTATTGCAGGGGGAATTCTACTGTATGGATAGACCACAATTTGCTTTTCCATTCACCTATTAATATATTTGGGTTGTTTTCAAGTTTGACTACTACCAATAAGGCTGCTATGAAGACCCATAAACAAATCTTTGTATGGACATAAACTTTGAGCTCTCAGGGGTGAGTATCTAGGAGCAGAACGGCTAGATGATATGACAGGTTAGCTTTAGGTTTTTGAAGAAACTGCCACATTGTTGTCCAAAATGGTTGTAACATTTTACAATCGTACCAGCAGTAATAGTTCCATTTTATCCACATCTTTGCCAACAGTTTATATGGTCTAAAAATGTTGTGCTTATTTGACATTTCTGTTTCCTCTTTGGTGAAGTGTTTGAATCTTGGATGGGGGTTTATTTTCTTATTTTTTTATTTGGAAAATTATTTTTATATGCTGGATCTTTTATATATATGCTTTGGAAATATTTTTCTTACTATGTGACTTACCTTTTCATGCTCTTAACAATGTCTTTGAATAGAAGATTTTCATTCTGATGAAGTCCAATTTATTTTTTCTTTAATGAATTGTGCTATTATTGTATCTAAAACTCTTTGCCTGATCCAAGGTCACTAAATTTTTCTCCTATTTTTTTTTTTAATTTTTAAGAGATAGAGTCCCATTCTGTTGCCTAGACTAGACTGAAGCTCCTGGGCTCAAGAAATCTTTCTACCTCAGCCTCCCAAATATCTGGGACTGTGGGCACACACCATAATGCTCTGCTCCTGGTTTTTGTAATAAGTTTTACATTTTGGGATTTTACATTTAGGTTTATGATACATTTTCAGTTGATTTTTGTATATGGTTAAAGGTTTAGATCAAAGTTCATTTCTTACATACGGATATTCTGTTGTTACAGCACCAATTGTTGAAAAGAAGGTCCTTTCCCCACTGAATTCCATCAGAATTTTCTAAAACATCACTTGTCCGAGATGAATCTATTTCTATACTATTGATATCCCAATGCACTGGTATGTTAATCTGCTGATCTAGCGTAACACCACTCCCATACCATCATGCTTAATGTAGATTCATAAGTCTTAAAATTAGGCAGTGTTAACCCTCCAACTTTGCTCTACTTTTCAAAAGTTCTCCTAGCTATTTTAGGACCATGAAATTTTCACAGGAAGTTTTAAAATGAGGCTATCAATTGCTGCAATTACTCTTTCTGGGACTTTATCTAGTATTTTGTTGACTCTTAGATCAATTTTGGAAAAATTGACATTTTAACATTAAGTCTTTCAACACAAGCATATCATATGTCTCTCCGTTTATATACATCTTATTTTATTGCTCTCAGTGATGGTTTCTATATTTAAGTTGCTGATCTTGCACAACATTTAAACATTTAATTTTAAGTATACCATATATTTTCAACTCCTGGCCTTTGACCTCCCTCCATACATATTTTGATGCTATTATAAATAATATGCTTTAAAATGTCAAGGTAAAGCTATACAATACAATTAAAATGAACAAATTAATTAGCATTATCAATTCAAAAATTATATTTTATACATGATATAATTTATGTAAAATTATACAATTGTATATATGATTTTTACATAACACATATAATTTATATAAAATTATATAGAAAAATAAAAATTAAAAATAAATTAGCTACATTAGCACAAAAATATCATCCTGGGCAGATTTTTTAAAAATCATCTTAGGATACCTAGGGTAAGTAGAAGGAAAGATGTACAAAGCTGGGGCGGCTCCTGTGGCTCAGTGATCAGGGCACCGGCCCTATATACCGAGGGTGACAGGTTCAAACCCGGCCCCGGCCAAACTGCAACAAAAAATAGCCAGGTGTTGTGGCAGGCACCTGTAGTCCCAGCTACTTGGGAAGCTGAGGCAAGAGAATCACCTAAGCTCAAGAGCTGGAGGTTGCTGTGAGCTGTGACGTCACAGCACTCTACCGAGGGCAACAAAATGAGACTCTGTCTCTGAAAAAAAAAAAGATGTATGAAGCCTAAACTAACGCTAGAAAGCATTGCTGAGGGAAATATAGAAAATCACCTTAAATGGAGAGATTATACTATGTTCATAGATTGGGAAAGTCAGGATTATTAGGTTAAATAAAAGAGATATCAAATCAAATTAATCTGCATTCAGTGATATACCAATCAAAATTCTAGCAGGTTTGGATGGAAATTGGCAGTCAGATTCTGTATAAATGGAGATGCAAAGATCCTAGAATCTCAAAAAAAAGAGGCAAGTTGAAGGATCTACACTCTGAAGTCAAACATTGCAAATTATGCATGTATGTGTACATATCATATCAACACAGACACAGATGACTCGCACAGACGTTACATGAGCATAAAGAAGCCAGGCCTAAACAGAAAGTGTTTGATTCCCTTTTCAGTGGTTCTCAACCTTCCTAATGCCACGACTCTTTAATACAGTTCCTGTAGGTCGCGACAGGAACTGCTGCCTTAGATGAAATTCTGGAGCAAGTAAAACCCCCTCAGTGACGACAGAAGTCAGGATCGTGGGCACCTTTGAGATGGATATTAATGAGGTTTGAGGAGAGAACTACAGGGAGCTTTCTAAAGTGCTCGGTATGTGCTATAAACTGATCTGTATGAAGATGATAAGGTTTTACACTTAAGTGTAAAATTTTACTGTGCTGTATATTTAAAATTTATGCACCTTGAGGTACACAAGTTACACTTCAATTAAAATAATAAAAAGAAAAATGCAAAAAATCCTTAATCGAAATTGTCATAACTACCTTTCATGTGTAAAAGTATATATATTTTAAATGTTTCCTTTATGCCTGACAGTGTTCTGTTTTAACAATGTAAAGAAAAACTAAGCACTTTGATACATCTGGGTTAGAATTCATTCAACAATATATCAGCAATTCTCAGAATACAATCCAGTTTTTGTATTTTGGCTTTTTTATTTGAGACAGAGTCTCACTATGTCGCCCTCAGTAGAGTGCTGTGGCATCACAGCTCACAACAACCTCAAACTCTTGGGCTTAAGGGATTCTCTTGCCTCAGCCTCCCAAGTAGCTGGGATTACAGGCACCTGCCACAACGCCTGGCCATCTTTTTGTTGTAGTTGTCATTATTGTTTAGCTGGCCTGGGCTGGGTTCGAACCCGCCAGCTTCGGTGTATATGGCTGGCTCTGTAACCACTGTGCTATGGGCACCAAGCCTATATTCTATTTTCTATTCTAAACAATTATCCATTTAGACTTAAAATTTTTCTGTTGTTCTTGAAATGACACTATCCTTGGAAACTACTTAAATACTCATAGAGAGATTTGGTAAATAAGTTATACTGACTTCTGTACTCAATAATTATTACAATGAAATGAAGAGATTGAGCTTAGTCATTAAGAAAGGAAGAGTGAGAGAAAGGGGATAGTTGTAATTGTGACATTAGACATAGCATATGAGAAAAGTTCTAAAATTTTCTAATTAGGTGTCTAGGAAATATGGCTTATGCTACAAAGTATACTATAAAATGTCATGGATTTGTGGAAGATCCTCTTGGGGTCCTTTAGAATTCTTGATTTTTTTCCTAGGATTTGTGATCATATGTTGATAAATGTATTCATCCTGATGACTGTTCACAAAATCTGTAAAATGTATAAACAGATGACTTCATTTTCCTACTGATCTTCTAAATTACTTCTAGAACCCTCTGTCTATTATATAAAAATATAATGATATTCTTATATGTATTTCTTAATGGAATTTCCCTTGACTTTTCTCACATATCCCTCCTTCCTTTCTTTCCTTCTTTTTTCCTTCCTTCCTTTCTTTCCTTTCAAGGCAGAAATCCAACTCAGTGAAAATTGGCACAGTCCTGTGAACATGTCCTTCATCAAGACAAAACGTTGCCCCCAAAGGACTTGGGGCCATCTGGGATTCTACGTGTGACAGAAGAGTTGACAACATAACCAAACAATCAAGAAGGTATTCAGGGAAGCTGAAACGGATCTTCAAAGAAGACTCAGTGGGTGATTTTTAATGTCTGTGTGGTATTATGGAGCTTAATGTAGAACATATCAAAACCTCAGAAAGGTGATGGCGAGGTCGTGAACTTCATAAGGCAGAGTGACTCCCGGCAAGAACAAAACAGCAGTCAGAGAGTTCTGTATTGAAACATGAACTGCTAAATAATGGGGAATACCAGCAAAACATTAACACCTGAGCAAAACGTTCCTCCACAGGTAGCCTCTTTCATCGTCAATCCTGGGCTCTCTGGCTGTCAAGCACTTTATCATGAAAGATAATAATACACATATTTCAGGAGTTCTTTATGAGCCTCACTTTTTCAAAGGTTCATGTTGTTCTAAATGTTCTAGTCATAACATAAGAAATCCTCCAGCTTAAAATCTTTCAATGGAGCCCCATTACTTAGTAAATAAGTCCAAACCCTTACAAAGATATGGGAGTTCATTAGGATATAACCGCTGCCTGGTTTCCCATCTCCCCTGACCTCTCCACCACCCCACCCCACAACTTCTGCTTTTATGGTTTCAAGCCCAGCCCTGCTCTCTCTGCCCCAGGGCATTAGCATGTACCAGTCCTTCTGGCTACATCCATCTCTCTCCATGTCTTCCTTATTGCTCAGCAGAACCCCATGTGCACCACATATCCTATGACACCTTCCTTGACAGAAGAATGAGTATCCCTACTCTGTGTCCTTGAAGCATACTGCTTGTTTCTATATTAGAACTGCTTCTTAATATATTAATGTATATTAATAATACTCTAATTCTCTATGATTGCTTCTACCCCTCTCCACTTCCCCAACTAGGTACAAGTTCCTTACAGGTAGAGGGATTCTAGTTTATCCTGTATCTATAGCATCATGTATAGTGGCTGCCATGAAATTGGAATCAATAAAATAAATTTTGTTGAATGATTATTAAATACATTTGTGACATATAAATTAGATATATTTGTAAAAAGAAGTTCATGACTTTGGAGACATTAATATCAGTACGATTCTGGAGAAAGACACTGCAAGGAATAAGAGAGAGAGAGAGAGGTAATACGGAAATGGAGGGAGGCCAGGAGTAGAAATTTCTAGATTAAAAGGAATCCTGTTTATATTCAAAAGAAATAAACACATATCTCCAAAACCAAAGGTGTACATGAATGTTCATAACAGTGTTATTCATAATGATCAAAAAGTAGAAACAAGCCAGGCATGGTGGCTCATGCCTATGATCTCAGCACTTTGGGAGGCTGAGACAGGAAGACTGCATGAGTCCCGGAGTCTAAGGCAGCGGTGAGCTGTGATCACACTACTGCACTGAAGGCCGAGCAATGGTGTGAGACCCTGTCACACACACAAAAATAGAACAACTGAAATGTCCATGAATAAATAAACAAAATGTGGGATACCCATAGAGCAGAATATTCTCCAGCAATAAAAAGGAGTGCAGTACTGGCTTGGCACCTGTAGCTCAGCGACTAGGGTACCAGCCACACCTGCTGGAGCTGGTGGGTTTGAATATAGCCCAGGCTTGCCAAACAACAATGACAACTACAATAACAAAAATAGCCAGGCACTGTGGCCAGCACTTACGGTCTCAGCTACTTGGGAGGCTGAGGCAAAAGAATCACTTAAGCCCAAGAGCCTTGAGGTACTGTGAGCCATGACACCATGGCACTCTACCAAGGGCAACATAATAAGACTCTGTCTCAAAAAAAAAAAAAAAAAAAAAAAAAGGAGTGAATTACTGATGATAACATGGCTGAAACTTAAAAACACTACATTAAGTGAAAGAAGCCAGCCACAGAAAGCCACATACTGCATGCTGCTATTAAAATAAAATGAAATGTCCAGCATAGACAAATCTATGAAATGTCCAGACAACTCTATAGAGACAGAAAGTAGGTTAGTGGTTGCTTAAGGCAGGGGCTGGGGGTGTTGGAGGGAAATGGGGAGTGACTGCTCATGGGTGGGGGAGTTCATTTGGGTGATGGAAATGTTCTAAAATTAATTGTGGTAATGGTTGCTCAACTCTGTAAATAGACCAAAAACCACTTTAAAAACTGCATACTTTAAATGGATAAATGCTATGGTATGTTAATTATGTATAAATAAAGCTCTTTTTTTAAAAAAAAAAAAAAAAAAAAAGAGTCTCCTTCAGTCAAACTCAGCCTCTTTGATGAGTATCCAGTCCATTTGACGGCAGAGAGCTCCACACCTGGGAAAAACGGGTGCTGTGAGCAGCTCCAGTAACTTCCATATCTTGGAGGCAGAGACAGAGAAACTTTAGCCACCACGGCAAGTCACTGTAGTGGTTACAAGTCGTGTTCTGACGTTTACCAACTGAGTCATCTTGGGCCAATTGTTCCTCTTCTCAGTACCTTAATTATCACACTGTAAATGGAAGACAAAAATTATTCTACCAGAAACAGTCAGGACCTGAATGGCTTAATTCCTGAAAGCACCCAGAGCACTCCTGACACATAGAAATCTCTCCCAGCAATGCTCATATTCTCCTTCAGCCCCCAGGACTTCCTCTGCAGCAGAGCAGGTTCTGTCTGGGCCTTGAATGCCATGAATGGGGTGAGTCTGGTTTGGTGTATCGGTGCTGACATCACCACCAACACCCTTGAGCTTTACCATTGCCTCAGTTTTTATGTCAGGTCTCTTGGTCCAGCAGAGCTTTTAGCACTTTCTTGCCCCTTGGTAGGACTGACTCTCAAGTGTTTCTCAGTTCTCTGCTTCATGGGACACACAGTGAGTCTGCCCGCGGTCACTGCTCTCATCCCTGCCCTGCTAATACTGTTCCCTCCTCCTGCTCAACCCTCAACACCAGATTCTGCACCACACCAGGGGGAGGCTTTTTTGAGGAACTTGTAGCTTCTCTGGGCTGTACTGAAAAGATCAGATCACAGATCCCAGGATTTCCAGATTTATCCAACACATCCAGAAAATTTTAATACAATAGCTCCCGTTCTGGTTGAAAAGAATTGTCCTTTTTGAACAAAATATTATTTAAGAAAGAAAATCCAGTGGGAGTTCTTCAGGGAAATGATGAAATACCTATTTCCTGGGTTCGTCCTGGCCCACTTGCCAACTCCAGCTCTTTGGTGTACGCACAGCTTCTTCTAGGATCTATAAACTGTCCATTTCCGGGTATCATCGTGAGGACCCCCTAGGTTGTACACCTCAGGGACACATACATAGCTACAGGAAAGGGGTGTCTCCACAGTACACAATGCTCCCAGGCACCAGCGAAATAGCAATGACGAATCAAAGGGCAAGGCATGTTGAAATCCCAAGGGAAAATTCAAAGCAAAGGAAATTTGCAAATCAAATTTAAAACAGAAAAAGCATAAACATAAAAGGTAGGCTCTGAAACGGTAAACCAGGCTCTCATTCGAAATCATGTAGAGCGGTGGACTGTTTGAGGAATTTCCCTTCCTGGCCCTGTCATGCTCTATTATCTTTGAAAAGCCAGAAGATGAACTCCAGAGTCAATGTGTTGTTTACGAACCTAACCTAGAAAAACTCGAGAAAGAGACTAAAATAATTTACATCAAAACCACTCAAGCTACTTGAGATGGTTCTTATTAAATAATCTTAGGAAGGACGAGTTGGAAAATCAGAAAAGCAGAAGGGAGGTACTTTTCCCTCCTCACCGCAGTATGTGAACAGGGTTGGAGGTATCGCCCATCTTGTAAAACTAGGGTATGGGTCAGTTATACAACAGAGCTGCCTGTTTATGGAGCCACAAATTGGCAAACTATCCCATAAAATTCATTAGCAGTTCTGGAAAAAATCACACTGGGAAGAGACCCCTTGATACTGATGGCTTTTTATATAATTTTTCCAATGATCATTTAGCAGACTTTGGGTCTTTATTTCCATTTCTCTCAGGAAACGGTTCAATATGACTAATCATTTTTTCTTATATCTTTGCATTTTCCTTATTTCCTAGCTTGTGATTCTAGGGAATGTCTTAAGTAGACAAGAGTTATTTTTGACTCTGGTCAAGGTACATTTAATCACACTGATGTAAGTGGAAGGTTTATAGCTTTGCTTAGATGCAGAGAAACAGAATAGGCATTAGTCCTTTTGAAGAAGAAAATAGAGCGAAAATAAGGTCTATAGATTTCTCATTTTACTAAAATGTCCACATCAGTAGATCCCATCCAATGTGATCTCGGTACCATGTGAGAGGTTTGGGCTCTTCTCCTTTGAGAGACCTTCCTCCACTGAAAGATATTTCCTACACTTAAAACTGAGGTTAGGCATGGTTGCTCAACCTTGTAATCCCAGAGCTTTGGTAGGCCAAAGTAGATTACTCCACAGAGTGACAGCCTATCAGTAAAAACAAACAAACAGAAAATTGGGTGGACCTGTGACTACCGCAGGAGCAACATTGTGTGCAAGCTAAGGCTGAGCCATGAAATTGATACAGCTTCCACCTGGTCCTCTAGGGATGTCACCCCAGGAATGTATCCACCATATTGTCAGGAAGCCAAACAGACACAGGAAAAGGGCAGATATGGTAATCCAGCTGTGCCTTAGCTCAAATTCCACATGACAGCCAGCATCTATGACCACACACGTGCATAAAGGAAGCTTAGGACGATCCCGGCATCCAGCCTCTGAGACGCACCAACTAGTGCTCAGTGGGGTAGAGATAATCTGTCCTCACTGATCCTATACAGGTTGCAGAATTGTGAACAAATATCAATATTGTCTTTATTTTATTTTAAAACCATTAAGTTTTGGAGTTATTTACTATGTGGCCATAGATAACCAGAATAATTATCATAACATAAAAAGGTTAATGATAGCTAAGTAAAGTTATAAATGTTAGTAATAAATGCTATTGATTGTGACCATTTCTATGAGAAAGAATAAAAGTTCAGAAAGTCTGCTTGAAGTGACATTTTCTTTTGTCACTACTCACAATTCTGAAAATTGCCTCCTAGGCATACCATAAATAATCACAAAAGATCTTTTTGTTCCATCCCATTGAAATTTTTTACTAAAATGACTCAGTGTAACAAGGACTTAATTTCCTGAGTAGAAAGTTTAGGTTATGAAATTCTGTAGTCCCCGCTCCTTCACATGTTACCCAACACATTAATTGCCTGAAAAGTTTTAAGGAACAAACATGTTATTCAAGACTTTATACTTCCAAAAAAAAAAATGACAACAAGGAAACTTTTGATAAAATATCCTCTTCCTAAGTAACAGTAATGTGGCTCATTTAAGATTTTTTTAAATTACTATAGGTGTATTATATTTCAATTGCACTGATAATTGATTCAGACTTATCCCAACGACTGTTTGTTCCTTTTTTTTTTTTTTTGATTGATGAATGAGAAAAAAAGGCAGGAAATTAAGCAGCATGTACTAGGTGTGCTGTCAGGTTACCACGTGGTCATTAGGACAGACCTAAAATTGAATAAACACAGAACATTCTCCGTAAGAATATTTTTAAGCCTTCAGTAAAATGCTTGAGAATTAATTATCTTCTTTCAGAGGTTTTATATTATATAAAAGACGGGATCATTTTGTTCCCAAACTCAGCACATACTAGTGTACAAAAATCTGTTTGCGTAAACAGGTAAGCTTTGCTTTATCCATTAGTCATAGCCGACTGACAGTCAATGAAAGGGAAAACAATAAAAAGCTTTAGAGGAAAATTATATTAGAAATTATGATTTTTAAGCACAATTTGGTTAACAAGAACCTTGGAAATAACAAACATGGACTGGTCTTTATATTGGTCCCTCTTTCTTCTCAACTCTGGACTTTGGGAAGATTGGCTTAGTGAATTCCAAACCTCTTGTGTAGAGATTTTGCCCTCTGATGTTCTCATTCTACTTAGGGGAAAGAACCTTTCTGGGGAATGCTGATGTGTAGGGAAGGAGTGTCCTCGAAGGAGTGAAGTTTAAACGTTCTTTATGTGCCTTAGCATGGGCAACAGATAACAAGGGGTATATTGGGAATTTAGAAAGTATGTAGATCCTTGTGAGGCTATGATAGAAGGGGCTTCTGGCATCCGTGTCAGCAACTTTTCAGTATTGGTACGTGCCCCAAAGAATTTCAGAACATATTTCATTTACCAATATAAGCAGTGGCTGGAGAAAGCTTTATAATGAAAAATGCACAGGAAGGCCCCTTTGTTTTAAGAAGCAACTTGGTGCAAGGCAAAGAAAATCTAGCCATAAATTAGGAATTCTCCTTCTTTTCCAGGTAATATGTGTTTCAGAGTAACTCACTTTGCCTGTCTCTGTTTGTTTATTTGCTTTTAAACAGGTTTGATTACATCCCCTCTAAGGTTCTTCCCAGTTTAACATTTCCATGATTTTGGCTTGGTGCCTATGGCTCAAGTGGCTAAGGTGCCAGCCACGTACACCCAAGGTGGTGAGTTCGAATCCAGCCCGGGCCCGCCAAACAACAATGATGGCTGCAACCAAAAAATAGCCGGGCGTCGTGGCGGGCACCTGTGGTCCCAGCTACTTGGGAGGCAGAGGCAGAAGACTCGCTTGAGCCCAGGAGTTGGAGGTTGCTGTGAGCTGAGATGCCACGGCACTCTACCCAGGGGGACAGTTTGAGGCTCCTGTCTCAAAAAAAAAAAAAAAAAAATTTCCATGATTTTGAATCACAGCATATATAGCATCTATCATCTTTTAATGTAAAAGCAGAAAACACATCTGTAGGGGTCTTCACTAGGTCTAAAACTACAAGCACATTTCTAGCGTTAGTGCTTAAAGGAATATAGTTCTTCCAAAAGCCAACAAAATGCCAGTAGAGCCTCATCTCTCTCGAAGGGAATTCTGATAGATTATAGGAAATAAATGTATTATAATTTCCATGTATAGGAAGCTGTATGCAATGTTTCTTATTTTGATATCTATCTCAATAATTATTCTAGAATTAAAAATTTGCCCATTTTCTCTGTCTTTTAATATATATTATACAAATTGAATGTAAAGGATAATATAATCCCTGTTCCAAAATTGCTTATAACAAATATGTGCAAATGTCGGATAAAATGTAAAAAATTATGTTAAATAACTGTTTTGGTCCATTTTCAGTTGTTATAACAGAATGCCACGGACTGGGTAATTTATAAAGAAAGGAAGTTCGTTTAGTTCACAGTTTTGGAGACTGGGAAATCGAAGAGCATGGCACCAACATCTACTGAGGACCTTCTTTCTGTGTCATGAGGCATCACACGGCAAGAGGGCCAGAGCAAGAGAGCCAGAGAAAGGTCACTTGTACAGCAAAGCTACTCCCATGATAGTGACATTAATTCATTCATGAGGGCAGAACCCTCATAAATCCATTAATCCATTTGTGATGGCAGAGGCTATGTTTCCAACAAATGAACTTTTGGAACATACATTCAAAACATAGACACAGCCAAATAAATGTTAATAGTAAAATAAATGCTTACTGGGAAACTGGGAAGCTGATAAAAGGAAATATTATAGACGGACTGTGTCTCCCCAAAATTCACACATTAGAATTCTAACCCCCTGGCTCAGTGCCCATAGCACAGTGGTTATGGCACCAGCCACATACACATGATTTCATCTCTTACATCACCCTGGTCTCTAACTCAAATCCAGCCCCGGCCAGCTAAGCAATGATGACAACTGCAACAGAAAAATGACTGGGCATTGTGGTGGGTCCCTGTAGTCCCACCTACTTGGAAGGCTGAGGCAAGAGAATCACTTAAGCCCAAAGGTTTGAGGTTGCTGTGAGCTGCAATGTTGCAGCACTCTGCCTAGTGCGACATAGTGAGTCTCTGTCTCAAATAAATAAATAAATAAATAAATAAAATTCTAACCCCTAATCTGAGAGTAATAGGAGGTGGGGCCTTTGGAAGGTAATTAAGTCATGGGTGTGCAGCCCTCATGAATGGGATTAACATCATTATGAAAGGGGTTCCAGAGAGCTCCCCAGCCCTGTTTCTGAAATGTGAGGATACAGGAGAAGATGGCCATCTATGAAACAGGAAGTGGATCCTCGCCAGACACCAGATCCACTGACACCAGGACATTAGACTCTGTCAGCCTCCAGGACTGTGATAAATAAATGAGTTTTGTTTAAGCCACTCAATCTGTGGTATATTTGTTATACATGGCACCCTGAATGGACTATGGTTGGGAGCCATGAGAATCAGGTGATTATACTCACAGGGCATGAACACTGGGGAGAGGTGGGGAACAAGATGATGTAAGAGACGAAACCATGACATGACTGCTATTATCAAATATTTTAAGAACTGTCCTGAAAGCTATGAAATCACTTTATTTTGTGACATCTTAGAAGGGGGGCTTTATAAGAGCAAAAGTCTCAGTTGACTATGAGGACAATGTAAACAAAGTTTCCTACACAGGAGTGGAGTATCTTAAGAGATAGTGAATTTCCCATTATAGAAAGTATCCTATTGAGAAAATTTTAAAAATATTTCTTCATTTGGGAAGAGATTAGACCAGATATCCTTTTAAGAGTTCATGCAGGGTGTGGTGGCTCACACCTGTAATTCTACCACTCTGTGTGAGGCTATGGCGGGTGGACTGCCTGAGCTTATGAGTTCAAGACCAGACTGAGCAAGAGTGAGACCCACATCTTCAAAAAAATTAGCCAGGCATTGTGGTGGGTGACTGTAGTCACAGGTACTTGGGAGGCTGAGGCAAGAGAATCACTTGAGCCCAAGCGTCAGAGGTTGCTGTGAGCTACAATGCCACTGCACTCTACCAAGGATGACAAAGTAAGACTCTGTCTCAAAAAAAAAAAAAAAAAAGAGTTAATGCACCTTTGTCTAGTCTGTAATTCTCTTTTGACTTAAATAAAATAAAAGCAGGAGAACATTTTAAACACAAAATAGAGAGTGAAAGAAAGCTTAGAATTGGGAAAATAACCAGCTATCCATGGGGAATTGAGCAGAAAAGAGAGTATGGGATAGGAAAGGACTTTACTCATCTTACGGTAAAGAGAGTAAACCAGGCATAACAAAGCATCTTGACCTCTGGATGAGGGTTGGGGACTTGATCCAAAATGCAACAGGAAGTGGACAGATTAAATGGAAAAGAAAGGCAACAAATCACAAAGCTGATAAGCTCTCCTAGTAAAATGTGGCTAATGATTTTAGAACATGCACAATGCTAAAAGTAGATAGCCATCCATTAATGTTGAGATTATAGCAATTTAGGTGGGAAAAGACAAAGATGTCAGCTAAGTCATTGACCATTTGTGTGCGTGTGTAATTTATGTCAGTAAGTTGTGTTGAGGGGGGTGGAGAGGAAGATGAGAAGTTGAGAGAAAAGGGTTGAAAGGGAGATGTGAGGAGCTGGTGTGAAGGTAAGAGACAGAACTTTCAAAAGGTCCCTATTACTTCTCCACCAAGATTAAGGATACATCTGTACTTACTAAAGATTACACTACTTCAGGGGGGAAGGTGTGCTAATATCCCTACATCCCAGTTAAATTCCAAGTCAAATACTTTCATTCGACCTACCTAAATCCTCTGTTGTTTAATTGAGGGAAGTCATACTGCACTCCATTTTCCTAAAAGGTAAAAAACATGTCTGGAATTATTTGTACTATTATACTATTGACAGGATACCCGAAAAGAGTTAAGGTCTAAGAGAACCTAAAGTCTTCTCCAGGAGACCCCAAGGATACATCTGCAGGGTCGTCCCAGGGATGACTCAGCTCGTAGGAATTTGTAGAAACTTTACTTCCTGAGACCTAGAAACTAACACTTGCTTCTGCTTCTGTAAAAGCCCACAGTTCCATAACCCAGGGGTTCTGTAAAAGCCAGAACCTGCTACTCCAGCTTGATTCAAACTGACCAGTGAGAAAGGTATCCATGGGCCAGCACTTTTTGACTGGAGACAAAAAGGAGAAGACTGAGCCAGTCGGGCAGAGCAGCCATTTTGAATTCTTCAGTGCCTCACTCCCCAGGCTGAAACAAAGCCCTTCCTCTTTTAAACACTGTGTCTGGGTGCTCTTCCTCCCCAGTGGGCCTCGTCTTCCTGGAATACTATGTAATATAGTGTGACTCTTAGACTTTTAATAAGCCACAGATTCTTTATATCCCTCAAAAAAGGCTCTTCAAATTTTGGATGTTAGCATTTTCCCCAACAATAACACTTTGGATCATGATTATATTATGCATAAATATTTATGAAGGACCATGATTAAGGAATATAACTTAATAGGATTATTCTTATATAGCAATGTGACATCTTCTCGAAATTACTGATCTAATGCATCTCTTCAATTGTTCTTATATTTTATATGGTTGTTTTTAAAATGTTTCTAAGGCTCACCAAAGAAATCCAAGAAAATGTCAACTTCTGCTTGCTTCTTTACTTCACCTCTCAGCTGTCAGTTTTTCTGAATTCTCTTTATATCAAGGCAAGACCTAACTTGGCTTTTGGTTGTTGGAAAATCCTGGCATCATGGGAGGGTGGGAAGTTGGCCCTCATCCAAGGCCTCTCCTGGCCCTGAAGTTTCTTTCAAGTACTGCATACTAAATGAGGATCTCTACTCATACTTTGTAAATGGGTAATTGGCTCTTCTCACTCATGCTTTACCTTGGCTTGACCTTACCAAGACACTAGATGGCAGAAATAGAAATTATTTTTCCTCCCTGCCTATTTTTCTTCCTTCCTTTTTTCCCTCTCATTATTTACTTTAGTTGGCCCTCATCCAAGACCTTTCATGATAACACTCTTTCAGCTTCGTTTTAGTGGTTTAATCTGATAACCAGGAAGAAAAGAACTACTTAACAATGTGTCAGCTTACTATCTAGTTTGGTTCACATGTCGAAAATATAAAAATTCTGTCACCCATTGCAGGATAAATGTCATATCTTGCGAAGACTAATCTTGTTCAACGGATGCACTTTTAAAATTTTAAATCTACTTGAAAACTAATCTGATAACAAAGACATGCCTGCAGAAGGATGATTCAGTTGTATCAATGTACTTGTCACTTAGACCTCAACCAAAAAAAATATACATATAAATGATGGGGTTGGGTGGGTGTTAAAAGCATGCAAAGTCTTGATAATAGAAAAACATTAGCCGCAAAATGAAAGGAAGAAACATTAAAAGAAAATTCCAGACAAAAAAATTGTCTAATGAGTTTTTTCAGACATTATGACATGAGTACAAAGAGACAAACTCAATTTGCCTGAAAAATTAAGAAATCATAAGAAAATTGTATTTACTTTGGCCTTTATCATTATTTTCAAATTGTGATCGTACACATGGTACAATCGCTGACCTATTCTCAAATAAAGTGGGGGAACATACCTCTAACTTGTTTCAAATATCATAGTCAATTTTGTATACTAGGAGAAAGGAAGGGCTGTCTCTTAACGTTACTTGCATAAATTGCATTCCATCCTCCGACCAATTCCCAGGTTTCCTTATTTTCTTGGCCCCAGAGACTTTGGTTGTTTGTGAATATATTTGTAATATGATTTTACTTGTAAAAACCACTGGCCAAATTCAATGGCCTGTAATTGAAAATGAAAGTTGATTTTTATACATTCTTTAATACTTCATTAGAATATTTTAACTATGTCCAATTTCTCAAACCCAATTCAACAATTTCAAGGTAGAAATATTTTTTAAAATTTGTAAGTTCTAGCTCTCATTTTCCTAATTAATTCGACCAGCCCCTCCCTACCTCACAAATAAGATCATTGCATGCATAGTCAAACAAAAGAGTATTAGACTATCTGACATACTGGTCAGGGTACTCTGCTAGACTCAGAACTTGATTTCTTTTTTTTAAACAGAGCATCACTCTATTACCTGAGCTAGAGTGCCGTGGCATCATCATAGCTCACTGCAACCTCAACTGCCTGGCCTCAAGTGATCCTCCCTCCTTGGCCTTCCAAAGTGCTAGGATTACAGGTGTAAGCCACCTCTCCTGGCCCTGAAGTTTCTTTTAAGTACTGCATACTAAATGAGTATCTCTACTCATACTTTGTAAATGGGTAATTGACTCTTCTCACTCATGCTTTACCTTGGCTTGACCTTACCAAGACACTAGATGGCAGAAATAGAAATTATTTTTCCTCCCTGCCTACTTTTCTTCCTTCCTTTTTTCCCTTTCATTATTTACTTTAGTTAAGAAGTTAGGAATTTACCTAAAACATTTGTTGTGTTTTTTAACATTTTTGTTTTGTTAGTTATGATGTGTTTGTGCTTCTTCATTTAGTCCAGTTAGGATGTGACTATAGCTATGTGAAATAACTCACATGCTATTTTATTATTATACTAATGAAAACAAAATGGCACCTCTTTAATAATTTTATTAGAAAATTCATGTATAGGCGGCACCCATAGCTCAGTGGGTAGGACGACAGTCACATACACTGAGGCTGGCAGGTTGGAACCCAGCCCCGGGCCAGCTAAAACAACAATGACAACTGCAACAACAACAAAATTAGCCAGGCATTGTGGGGGGCACCTGTAGTTCCAGCTACTTGGGAGGTTGAGGCAAAAGAATTGCTTGAGCCCAAGGGTTTGAGGCTGCTGTGAGCTGTGATGCCACAGCACTCTACCCAGGGTGACAGGTTACTAAATAGCCTTCCTTGTCTATGGCCACTTAATATATGAACATAAAAAATATTGGCTCAGCACCTATGGCTCAAGAGGCTAAGGCGCCAGCCACATACACCTAAGGTGGTGGGTTCGAATCCCCAGCCCG
>NW_003852437.1:12504851-12527333 GCF_000181295.1 Otolemur garnettii | reverse complement strand
GGCACCTGTAGCTCAAAGGAGTAGGCTGCTGGCCCCATATGCTGGAGGTGGGGGGTTCAAACCCAGCCCGGCCAAAAAAAAAGAAAAAATTAAATAAATTAAATGAATGCTTTCTAATTCCATTTTAGAGAACAGGGCCAATATCATTGATATTTTATATTTGAGTGCTTTAGGCAAAGCCAAAACAAAATAATATCTGATTTTCCCTTGAGATGTCCTTGACCTCCAGTGTCTCAGTGAACCTCACACACTAGTGTTTTTCCAAAATTTTCTATGTATTGACTTCATGTGAGTCTGTGCAGTGCTTCTTTTGGGAGGGTGGGGGTTGGATCTTTGGATTTGAAACTGAGCTTTCTAAAACCAATATATGTGAAATGAAAAGTATAAATGCCTTCTAGTTGGATCTTCAATTTCCAGAAAAACCAACAAGGTTCAATGTTTTGGGAAAAGGAAGAACACAGTCACTCACATAGTTGTCATATTTTTATTAAACACCTACTGTATGACAAGTCTATCAATAGAAACTGGAGACCCAAAATGGGAAAAGGAAAAATAATATAAAAATAATTTTAAAGGGCAGCACCTGTGGCTCAAAGTAGAGCGCCAGCCCCATATACTGGAGGTGGCAGGTTCAAACTTGGCCCTGGCCAAAAACTGCAAAACAATAATAACAATAATAATTTTAAAATTTATACAAAGAAGTTTGTAGTCTAGAGAAAACAATATTGACATTAAATATGACCTATTCTCTTCTCCACCCTTCCTTCTCTTGACTCCTTCTCAATCCACTTACACCCATCCCACCTTCCTCTTCACTCCCTCATCCCACCACTATTTTATTGCATTGCTTGCTTAATGTCTATCTTTGGGGATTTAAAGCCAGGAAACATCTTGACTTCGTTTGCTACCATATCCTCAACACCTTGCCCATCTTAGGTCCATTGTAGATGCCTTACCTTAATAAACAGGTAAAGTAACAGAAAATGTTCTTAGGGCAAAGATAGAAATATGATAATGTCGTGACTCCAGTGTGACACTGTGCTGCCTGCTGTCTATGTGCGCACTTCATGTCTCTTTCTGCTCTATTTTATAATGGAAGTTCTATGACTCCATTTTCATTACTTTCTGATTCCTAGTTTTAGATTATTTAAGTATCAAGTTATCTTGGAAAGCATGGGTACATATTCACACTTTCCTCATTACTATCAATAAGCAGATAACAAGGCCAGGTGCAGTGGCTCATACCTGTAATCCCAGCACTTTGAGAGGCCAGCGTAGGAAGATCACTGGACCCCAGGAGTTTGAGATCATCCTGAGCAATACAGAGAGTCTCCACCTCTACACAAAATAGGAAAAATCGGCCAGATGTGGTGGAGCACGTCTGTAGTCTCAGCTACGGGAGAGGCTGAGACAGGAGGATCACTTCAGCCCAGGAGCTGAAGGACACAGTGAGCTCTATCTCCACCACTACATTCCAGCCTGGGTGACAGAGCAAGACACCATCTTTGGAATTTAAAAAAAATAAATAAAAAGATGTATTCAAAGGTAGGCTGCTATGAAAAAAAGATAGAAATAACAAAGTACATTTCTATATACCAAAAAAATTAATGCTTCGAGTACTGTACAGTGTTCCTCTTCTTTTGACTCCTTAGCATTCATCAAAAGTCCATTTGAAGTCACTAAAATTTAAAAGCAAAGCTCAAAGCCACGTGTACCAACTATGAAGCTATTGCCTCTTAGCTCCACACCCATCTGTTTTGTGATGCTGGAGCTGATACTTAGCAAAGCACATTTCTCCCTTGCCATCTGGCACCTTGATGGGCTTGGCCAAAGGAAGGTGCTGGAGGAAGGCAGGAAGGCTGTAGCTAAAGAAAGAATCCGCTCCTTCCTGTTTGTTTCCTGTGCCATTCATGCTTTCTCAGCAGAAGTCCCTCAGGCTGGTGGACGTAACGTCTCCCGCCTTTGCCAGGACTCCAAGGGTCAGCCTTATGGTCCCCCTCACTGGTACCACCAGGGTCCAGTCAGGAAAACAGAAACTACACTAGGTATATTAACAGAGGCCATGCAATGCAATGAATGAAAGATTGATCAGGTGTTAGAGAAGCAAAACGGCAGAGAAAAGCGACACTTAAGTAACAGAGATAACTAACTCCAGGAAGCAGCTACCACTCAGAGGGGAAA
Organism: Otolemur garnettii; assembly: GCF_000181295.1. Taxonomy (NCBI): domain Eukaryota; kingdom Metazoa; phylum Chordata; class Mammalia; order Primates; family Galagidae; genus Otolemur; species Otolemur garnettii. The sequence goes on along the minus strand of NW_003852437.1, from coordinate 12,525,152 downwards.
AAGGAAGGTGTGGGGTTGTCAGAACCTAGAAATCCAGAGGAAGGGGATTGAAGAGGGGCCTCTGCCCGGCTGGTACAGTGTAGAAGGACTCTCAGTTCCAGCCTTGACTGTGTCCACGACTGTGGCCCAGCAGTGTCTGAGCTCGTTTACTGAGCCTGTGCGAGTGACCCAAGAAAAGTCAATTTTTATAAGTTGATATATTTATTTCTTGTTTTGGTGGTTTGTTTATCTAGTTGCTTATTTCTTTGTTTTGGCTCAGAGATGGGGAAATAGGTTTTGGGGCTTCAGGAAGAGGAAGTAGATGACCAAATGTCTAGGGATAAAGACTGGAGAATAAAGACTACAGTATGACATTTAATTCCCAGTCTAGTGTCTTTGATAAATTCTGATCCCTGGGGTAGGGGGGAGAGACTGTAAACAGGCTTAAGATACTATTGCCATGAGGGTCTTTGTGAAGCACAAGACACTAGGGATATTCCTTAGATCCCACATCAAAGCCCATCACAGATTGTAGAAATGAGTGCTGCCTTTTTTGAGCTACACACATTGTCACACTGTCACAATAACAGCTCAAATGTATATAGTGGTGCGCAGCACACAGTGCTGGCCCCACAAGGCTGAAAATCATAAAAAGCAAGTGTCCAATAGGAACAGAATTAAAGCTGCTGGTTTTCATGGTCCCTACCTGAGCGAGGAAAGATAAGAAGATAAGTTTCTGCACATGTTCTAGATACTTCCCTCACTATTCTCTACCATACAAATGGATTGTGAAGTTACATTTGGATTTCTCAGTGAGGTATGCATTGATCAGCTATTGACATTTTCACTTTATAACACAGACTTGCGTAAGATTCAAAATCCTTTATAGGTACTCATTAATAATCCAATTCTTGGTATGAAATTTTGATTCAGTTAAAATATGTGCTAGTTGAATTAAACATTACTAATTATGTGAAATATGGGAAGTTCGAGTCACAAATATGGACACCAATTTAATATTTAATTTGATTCTATAATATAATGCTAATTTAAAATCTAATTTAACATTGTGCTTATACCCACGACATCCCTTATTTTTTAGAAGATTATTCTCCCATTTCCTCTCTCAGGCAGGGAACCATGAAAACCAGCAGCTTTCTTACGTTAAGCATTATGTTTTGCTATTATTACAAAAAGCGGTGTGCTAAGACCTCTAAAAAGAAATGTAGACACTGCATCAACAAATTATAAGCATGAGTTTTCCTTAAAACCTTTTAATCTTAAATTAGATTAAATAAGACTTGATGGATGCTTTTCATAGTTTGTATTTAGAAGTTTCACTAATTCTAAAGAATACTAAATGTCTAATCATGCTTCAGGGTATACACAAAAAAGACATCAAATATAACAGAATGTTTTAAATGTTCTGAAACATTGCCACTCCATATGCCGGAACCCATATTGCAGTATTCTAGTGAATTGTTGGAAGTGTGGATTCACTGTAACATTTTTTCTGCTAACGATGATATTTAAGCAGACAGTCTGTTCAAGACTTCTGCCTGTTCAATTATTTACACTCAAAGTCTAATGTAAGCCTGACACATTTATTTCTGCGAACAGCAGTATTTTACTGTGAAAAGAAGGTGTTTGTAAGCATTGCTACATGGTGCTGAAGATGTCTGAGCACAGCAAGACACTCTTTTTATTTTTTTTAATTTAATTGGAAAACAAATACTATGCAGAGAGTATAGAGAAACAGCATTGAGTCAGGTTGTTTAAAAATGTTTTGGGGATTTTACATTGTTTTTAACTTATGAAATAAAAGATATGTGGTATAAAAAGAAATTCCTTTTTTACAGAATAAACATTCTCTGCCTGAGAGTTGAAAGGGTGCCTCAACACACACACACACACACACACACACACACCCCAGTCCTTCAGCAGAGGATGAAAACACACAGCAGAAAGAAACCACTGACCAACCATTAGTTGACCTCTAAGAGAACTAACCAAGTAGAGACTATAGTGGCCACACACAACCAAAAAATTACAGACTTTACAGAATTAGTTTGGAAAACCATTAAACAAGCAAACAGCAACAACAAACAAACCTTTTGGGGCAAACAATCTGATTTCTAGAGTTGCTGCATCATAGTATTTTAAATGTGCAGTTTTGACCAAAAGGAAAATTGCAAGACACACAAAGAAATAGGAAAGTATGGCTCATACACAGGAAAGAAGTAGTCAATAAACGCTGTCCCTGAGCAACTACAGATACTGCACTGCACAGACAAAGACTTTAATCAGCTGTTAGAAATGTATTTAAAGAAATAAAGGAGGGCGGCACCTGTGGCTCAAAGGGGTAAGGCACCGGCCCCCTATACTGGAGGTGGCAGGTTCAAACCCAACCCCGGCCCAAAACTGCAAAAAAAAAAAAAGTTGAAAAAAAAAAGAAGTAAAGGAGAACATGGCTATATAATTAAGAGAAATTATGAGAAACATCTTTCATCAAAGAAAAAAATAAAATGGTAGAAATTATTTTAAAATGAACCAAACAGAAACTCTAGAGTTGGAAAGTACAATATAATTAAAATGAGAGTTTCACTGAAGAAGCTCAATAGCAGATTTGAACTTCTAGAAGAAAGAATCAGGGACCTTTAATATACATTAACTGAGATTATCCAGCCTAAGGAAAAAAATAATGTAGAAAAATTAACGGAGCTTCAGAAAACTGTGGAATAACATCAACAATAACATCAACTGTCCCAAGCAACATAATATAAATACCAGAGAGAAAGGAGATAGAAAAAGGAACAGAAGGAATATTTGAAAAAATGGTTGTCAAAAATTTCCAAATTTGGTGAAAAACATGAATCTGCACATTCAAGAAGCTCAATAAACTCCAAGTAGGAAAGATTCAAAGAGATTAATACGGCTCGGCGCCTGTGGCTCAAGCGGCTAAGGTGCCAGCCACATACACCTAAGGTGGCAGGTTCGAATCCCCAGCCCGGGCCTGCCAAACAACAATGATGGCTGCAACCAAAAAAATGGCCAGGCGTTGTGGCGGGTGCCTGTGGTCCCAGCTACTTGGGAGGCTGAGGCAGGAGACTCGCTTGAGCCCGGGAGTTGGAGGTTGCTGTGAGCGTGATGCCATGGCACTCTACCCAGGGGGACAGCTTGAGGCTCCGTCTCAAAAAAAAAAAAAAAAAAAAAGAGATTAATACCTAAATATACATTATCAAATTGTCAAAAGACAGAGAATCTAGAAAGCACAAGATTAAAGTCACTAAACATGTACAAGTTGTCCTGAAAAAGAATAGCATATCAGAAACCATACGGGTCAGAAGGCAGTGTGATGAGATTCAAAGCGCTGAAAGAAAAAAAACTCATCAACCCAAAATTCTATATCCAGCAAAACTATCCTTCCAATGAAGAAATTAAGGACTTACATCATAAACAAAATATAAGAAACGATACTGAAATGAAAGAACACTAGATAGTAACTCAAACCCATATGAAGAAATAAAAGCACCACTGAAAAAAACTACATAAATAAATAAAGTAGCATACATGCATTTTTTGATAACTCTTTTCTTCTCCTATTTGATGTAAAACACAATTGTAAAGCAAAAATTATATACCGTGCTAAGGGGCTTATAATCCATAAAGATGTAATTTATATGATAATAGCACAATGAGGGGGGAATAGAGCTAGATTCGAGCAAAGATTTTGTATGCTATTTAAATTAATAACCAATAATACAAATAGATTGTTTTACATTTATATGGTATTTTTAATCACTGGGGTACAACTGTTAAGAAAATAACAAAAGAATAAAAGAAACAATAGGGAATGAAAATGTTATACAAAAATATACCAGTTAACACAAAAGCAGGTAATTAAGATATTTCATTCATCTATCTGGCTTACAGTTGAGAAATTAAGCCACTGAGTTCCTATTAGGTAAGATGATATAATTTATCATACAAATCAAAGTAGCTTTAAGGGTGACAGAGAACATTACTTGTAATTATATCAGAATAAAAGGTATACACTGGGACTGTTCCTGGCTAACTAGGACATAAAATTGCTCTACTTTTAAAAGTTTAAGTATTTTATTTTATTTTTTATTTTTTGAGACAATCTCACTTTGTCACCCTGAGTAGAGTGCCATGGTATCATAGCATGCAGCAACCTCAACCTCTTAGGGTCAAGATATCCTCTTGCCTTAGCCTCCCTAGTAGCTGAGACTATACGTGCTCACCCCAACACCTGGCTAGTTTTTCGATTTTTAGGTCTCACTCTTGCTCAGGCTGATCTTGAACTTCTGAGCTGAAGGGATCCACCTGCCTTGGTCTCCTGGACCGCTAAGTTTACTGTAGCAAGCAGTCTAAAGTTTAAGTATTTTAAACAATCAACTTAGTTTGAATTGTATTCATATTTTGCTACTAACTTTCTAGAGCAAATTAAATCCTATGTTTTGGCATTCTGGTACAATCTGATTATGATAAATTACTTACAATGATTTAAATCTGGTTACTAGTAACCAGTAAATATTTTGTTTGGGATTGTATTGGCTCTATAGATCAATTTCAGGAGAATTGATTTATAGCTTTCATTGTATGTCTTAAAAATATATTGTTACATTTACACACAAATATTTCAAGCTTTGTATGCTATTATTATCTATTTACTTTCAACTTGTTTATTGCTAACATAAATTCAATTCATTTAGTTGATGTTTGTATATTGTGGCCTTGATAAATTCACTTACTAGTTCCAGCAGTATTTTGTAGATTTCATTTTGCCCTTTCAGACAAGACTAAAATTTGAATGTATTAATGCTTAATACTGAAGGGGATGCAAGGAAATTGTATTTGGAAATATGAATTATTAAAATGTTTTTTTAAAAGTGTTGTAAGAAGTCTATTAAAATTTAAATTAAAATATATAAGACCAGGCACAATGGTTCATGCCTATACTCCCATAGCTTTGGGAGGCCAAAGCAGGCAGATTAACTGAGCCTGGAAGTTTAAGACCAGCCTGAGTACTATAGTGGGACTCCATCTCTACAAAAAATCTTCTTAAAAAAATAGCCAAGAGTGATGCTATATACATTTGTAGTCCCAGCTACCCAGAAGGCTGAAGAAAGGGAAATGCTTGAGCACAGGCATTCAAAGTTACAGTGAGCTATAATTGCATAATTGCACTTCAATCTGGGAAGTAGACTGAGACACTGTCTCTTAAAGAAAAAAAATATACACACAGGGTGAGTGTGTGTGTGTGTGTGCATGTGTCTGTGTGTGTGTGCATATAGAGAGAAAGAGAGATCGTCTTAGCTCAGCAATCTCACTCATGGCCAGTATAAGAATTTATGTGCAAATACGTTGATTGCAGTCTTCATGTGTAAGGGTAGAAGCCTGGAAATGAAGTGAATGATCACCAACATGTGAGTGGTTAGCGGGTGGTACATCCCTCTTTGTTTAAGTTGTGTAGGATAGGTTTCTTAGACTAACAGGAAAAAACTATTTCATCAAAAGACTATATAACACCAAAATATTATTTTATTTCCAGATGTGATTATGTATTTGCTGAAAACAAAAAAAGTTTAAAGATCTTTTCCTGTTCAGTGGAACCGTTTTTCTCAAGCTATGTCTTCCTATGAGAAAAGTTATCCAGTCCTTTCAGATTTGCATGATGGGCATGCAGCTACAGATACTCAATATCTCTTCTTCAACTGCCAAAGAATTTTCCTAACTTATGTAACAGAACTCATTCAATGTATTTATTGAACCTACTACTCACTTTTTAAAAACTTGATTGTTTATCGTTGTTTATCGCCCCTCTATTACCTCCTTGCAAAATAAAACAAACAAGCAAAAACAAAGAAACATAATCTTAAAAGAGATTACCAGATTACCACAATTTCTGCCTCTTTCTACCATGTTCCTTCATGCATACCTTCAGTATGGGATGCAATCTGAAATTATTCACTGGATCACTGCATATCACCTTAAGCATCTATTTGTATAGCTATCAGACTTTAATACCCCTTGGAGAAATGCACAAATACTTTTGTATGAAAAGTGAAAGTAAAAAAATAAAGTAAAGGGATATTATGGTCAGATCTTCTAAGCCCATCAATAACATGCTGTGATTATCTTCCTAAGACTTGACATATGAGAGGAATGATTTACAGCAGATTCTTGGAACAACTACTATCCTAGAGGACCTGGCAGAGAGAAAACGTACAAAGACATAAAGAGGCTCAAAAAGTCAACCACTTTTGCATAGTGATTAACTAGAGAGAATATGGCTTAAGCTCTTACAAAAAATCATTTCAAGCATCAGATGAGGCTCGGCGCCTGTGGCTCAAGTGGCTGAGGCGCCAACCACATACACCTAAGGTGGCGGGTTCAAATCTAGCCCGGACCCGCCAAACAACAATGATGGCTGCAGCCAAAGGATAGCTGGGCATTGTGGCGGGTGCCTGTGGTCCCAGCTACTTGGGAGGCGGAGGCAGGAGACTCGCTTGAGCCCAGGAGTTGGAGGTTGCTGTGAGCTGTGAAGCCACAGCACTCTACCCAGGGGGATAGCTTGAGGCTCTGTCTCAAAAAAAAAAAAAAAAAAAAAAAAGCATCAGATGAAGAAGGAAGCCAGGGCAATAACAAAAATGCTTCAAATAAGGGCTTCAAGCTAGTGTTGTCTGGCTTAGTTAGAGAAGAACATACACTGGGGGAAACAGATGATTATTTGATTCCTCTTCTATTTAAAAAAATCTATAATTATAATAAAGCCCTTTTTATTTTTTCTTTACCTAATACCCCCTTGCCTGAAATTTTCTTATTCTGCTTACAGTGTCTTGAATTTCCACAGTGAAAGTCAATTCTCAGAAATATTTTATAATATCATGAACCAAAGAGTTTATATAGGAATAAACTACCAATTAGTGTTAACTTAGTTACTTAGTTTCTTAGTTACTAGTGCTAAGTAACTTCTTCAGCAATCTCAACTATAAGGTGTCCTTTCTTAGAAATATCAACTATATTGGACTAATATGCAAGGTAATCTTTCAATCTAATCAGGAAAGATATTAGCTTGGTGCTTGCTGTGAAGGAAATCTACAATTAAAATTTTGTTGAGTGTTCTCGTACAGCTAATTAGTATAACTAGCTAATTTCAATAAGTATGATGATTTAAAAATAAATATTTCCTTAAATATATTGCAAGTTATACTCACAACTGCTCAATCCTTCATTCATTTGGAAATCAAGTTCCAAATAAATATTTACTAAAAATCAGTATATAAAGTCTAACAATTAATTTCATTAACTTATCCTAGAAAAATTGCTACATACCCCATTGATGAATATCATTATTGTCATCTTCAAAGTACTCCTCTTGGGAAGCTGTGCACCAACACCAGTGCCTAGTGCATCCTTCAAAGCAATTTTGGAATTCTTTTTCTGGAAAGACTATAAAGACTATCAGAGCTGTTGTCGTACGGTACACAAAAACACACCACAACAATAATGAATGCCATTCAGCAAGACACATGTGAACACAAGCACAGCTGTGAGACACTGATATACCAAGGTTATGAAACCTTACTGAGTTGTTTGTACAGTGCTGACAATGTAAGCACAGAGTGACAAGAATTATCAGACCTGATACAAAGATAGCTCTGGTGGTCATTCCAGAGAAAGAATTCTAAAACTGCTTTGAAGGTGCACTAGGTGCTGGTGTCAGTTCACAGCTCCTGAAAGGGAATACTCCAAAGCTGATCATAGCAATATTCCGCAGTGAGGTATATAGCACTTTTTCTAGGATGGGTTTGTGAACTTAATTGTCAGACCTGGCATTTTGCCTGTAATGGTCACAAAAACTTAATTAAAGCATTATTTAGAGTATTAGTTGCATACAGGAATACGAAATTTAGTAAAGAATGGCAAAAATAAATAGAAAGATTTTTTTCTTTTGAGATAGAGTCTCACTATGTTACCCTCAGTAGAGTGCCATGGCATAACAGCTCACAGCAACCTCAAACTCTTGGGCTTAAGCAATTCTCTTACCTCAGTCTTCTAAGTAGTTGGGACTACAGGCACCTGCCACAATGACGGGCTATTTTTTGGTTGTAGGTATCATTATTGTTTGGCAGGCCTGGGCTGGGTTCAAACTCACCAGCTCTGGTGTATGCGGCTGGTGCCCTAGCAACTGAGCTATAGCCAACAGATAGATTCTTAAATTCAACCTTCACTCTACCCAACCTGTTGAAAATGGAATCATGTATTGTATACTGCAAATTTAAAACAGGATGCCTTAAAGGAAGTTTTTCTAAAAAATGTGTGTATTATAAATATTTCAACAAGAAAACCTTACTAAAGAATAGGAATCTAGGCTCGGTGCCCGTAGCTCAGTGAGTAGGATGCCAGCCACATACACTGATGTTGGCGGGTTCGAGCCCAGGCCAGGCCTGCTAAACAACAATGACAATTCCAACAAAAGAAAAAATAGCTGGGTGTTGTGGCAGCACCTGTAGTTCCAGCTACTTGGGAGGCTAAGGCAAGAGAATCACTTAAGCCCAAGAGTTTGGAGATTGCTGTGAGCTGTGACACTACAGCACTCTACCGAGGGCGACATAATGAGACTCTGTCTCAAAAATAAATAAATAAATAAAAGAAAGAAAAAAAGAAAAAGAAAGAAAAATAGCAATCTATGTGACTGTCTTAGGGCTGTCAAAGCAGAGGTGAAGGATGATGATTATAGTTCATTTCTAGAATGGTAACTTTGGTACATGCTTTTGAATCAAGCTGTCACCACCCCCCAACTACACAGGTCAGACTTTAAAATTACTTCCACTGAATGCAACAATTTAATCAAATTACCTTGAATGTAAGCTTTAAAGGAATTGTTTAGTAGATGATCTATATAACAAGAAGTGCACCTGTCTGCAGTCAATTATTGAAAAAAGGAGAAAAAAGATACCAAGAACAATAGGTTTGTGTCTGTTTCTGTTTAAAAATCAAGCTCTTGGCCAATGCCCAGGCACCTCGAGCTAATTCCATAGGATCTACTTTACTATTTCTTAGGGGGTGACAAGGAAGTCCCTCAGCAGCAGAGTCTAAATGGCCATTTGTTGTCCCTGACACACCTCTTTCTGGAGTCATCATCCGCAGCTGTGTGCACAGACTGATGTGCTACCAAGGACTGACATTGGGGATGAACTTGGTCAAGATCAACTAATTTGGGTGGATGCACTACAGTGTTTCTGCACACCCAAGCACACCACAGAATGACAAATTCAACTGCTTTCACTTTGCTTTCACACCAGGGTGTTCTCTTGTGTATTTTCTATTTTTGTTTATGTAATAATTTCTTCCAGATTGACTGGGCTCTAAATTTATTATGAATTTGGTAAAGTCTCTGAACTTTGTGTTTCTATATTACACACCTTTTGTCTGTTACTACTATTGTGGTTACACACTGTCTGGATTTTAAAGACTCATAATTACTGTAAGTCATTTTCAGTAGCTCTGTTTAAAATATTTCATCAGCAAAAACTCAGCAAGAGTAACTTTCACTTGAACATTCAAGGCTCTCAAAATCCTTAAAGATTTTTATACTTAAATGATATGTTAAAAAAAAAAACAGTGGCACTTTGCTGTTGCTTTTGGAGACAGGATCTCACTCTGTTGCTGAAGTTAGAGTGCCATGGCGTCATCTTAAGTCTCTCCAGCCTCAAACTCCTGAGCTTCAGGGATCCTCCTGCCTCAGTCTCCCGAGGAGCTGGGATTCTGTGTGTATGCCACTATATCTAGCTAACTTTTAAATTTAGCTATGTTTTCCAGGCTAGTTTCAAACTCCTGGTCTCAAGTGTTCCTGTCACCTTGGACTCCCAAAGTGCTACGATTACAGGCAGGACACTACACTTGGCCTATAACGGCACCTTTGTTAACTTCAGCCATATTTGGAAGAAGCCGGGAAGAATTAGTCTCAACTGCATCTCTTGATTATTACTGAAGTTACTTCATTATTGAAACTAGAGAGTCTGAGATGTGAAAAAAGAGCAACCAAATAATTTCTTCCAAATTTTTCACAATAACTAGATTAAATCAAAGGAAAGAAAAAGAAAGAAGAAGAACAGAGAAAGAATGAAAAGGAAGGAAAGAATGAAGGAAGGAAGGAGGGAAGGAGGGGGGAGAGAGACAGGGAAAAGAAAAAGAAAGAGAGAGGGAAAAGAAAAAAAAAAAAGGAAAGGAAAAGAAAACCCAGAGAAAGAAAACCACTATTTTAGCATAGTAGAAAGACTGTAGCACACACAGACCACAGACACAAATCCCAGGTTCACCTCTTACTGGGTGAGTTTGTTTCATTCAGCTACTTAATATCACTACCTTTCAATTACTTTATGTATAAAAGGCAGATGACACTTCCTCGTGGCATTGTTGACAATGGTGACAGCAATGATGACAATGATGACAGCATGAAGGGTGAACTATGCTACTTAGTATACAGAATATACTCAACACGCAAGCAGCATTGGTATTAAGAGAGCCTCTTTCTGCTTGCGATATGGACAGTGGGATGTGCCGGAGCAGGGTACTTCACTGTGTAGAAAGACTGGCTTCTACTGACAGCGATGGCGTGGTCATAGGAATGAAGACATAGAACTTTCTATCGCTTTATGAAAGTCAGTGGGAGTGCTGTGAGCTAACCATGGGGACGGTGGTGGGGAGAGTAACACAGCCGGACCACGTGTGTAGATGGTAGAGCACATCCGGCCCTCCTTCTCCCCATCCCGTTAAACCCTAGAAGCCAGTGCCCCCTAGTGTGAGCTTTGTGCCCTCGTGTTGGAGGCAGTGAGGCTCTCCCACAGCAGGTCCCAGTAGGCATATCCTCCACTGGCTGTCCCCAAATCACACTTGTGCCCTGCCTTTGTTTCTTGACGCCCCCCCTGCCCTTTCACAACCCCCAAAGAAGCACCTTTACTGAACATGCAAACATACAGGTGCATTCAGAACCTAAGTTCCACAACTTTGGAAATGATCAAACACTTGTTATTTTTTCCTTCAGGGAATGTTACCTCTGTAAACCACACAGCAAAGGGACAACATGGAACAGGAGTCACAACACACATGGGAACAAATATCCAGATATGAAGGCAAATGATGTCACGACAACTCCAGAGGCTAGCAGTTTCTGGGCTTCAAAAGTAGAATATGTGTTTTTTTTTTTTTTTTTTTTTTCTTAACTCAGCAAACCACAGCTACCTGTGTGGTTGGTGTGTAGCTAAAGGCCACGGCTCTCCTATCACGTGACCTGACACAGAGCTAGAGTTCTTCCAGACAGCAGGTGCTAACGTCCCTGAAAAAACCACTCTTCAAGAGACGGTAGCTTTCATCCCAGAGTGATAGGCATTTGAAATCAAAAGGAACATGTTTCCCAGAAAATTGCTATCGAAGTTCAACAGAGACTCCAGTATACCCACAGAACAGAATTTACCCACCATTTATCCTCACTGAGCACCTACTGTGTGCCAGGTACTATGCACCTGCCCACCTTTGTTAAAATCCTGTTATTCCTTTAAGTCTTGGGCAATTATCACTTTCCTAGAAGGGTCTTTCCTTCCTTCCCTAAGTCAAATAGTCAAATTCTCCTTTTATACATTCTGGTAATACTGTCTCTCTCCTCCACGGCTCTTAACCACAGCAGAATTTCCCATTATTGATGTATTGTTTGATTAACTGCAAGCACCATGAGGCATGGCCTGTGCCTGGCTTTGGTCACCTCTGTAGCCACAGTGCCTAGAAGACATTCCTATACAGTATTTGTTTTAAAATGCAGGTCTTTATAGTGCTGCAGTCTTACAGGCTTTTAAGGTAATGTTCAACTTCCATGGCTTAGGGATAAAATAAGAAATTGAGTATGTATTTCCTCCTTTGGGAGATATAAATTATCCATACCAATTGCCCTGATAAGCCAGTTTTCTAAAAGTAAATAAATAACCCTGATTTGTACCATTTACTAAATTCCATAGTGCAAATAGTTCTACTATATCTGATTTTAAACTACCAACAGGAAGGCTCTGATCCTGACCTGGGAGAAAATGCACACAGTTGGCTGTCAAGAGCTAGTCTGAGCTGGTGCTAGCATACCCACGGATGCTAGCCTCACACCCAGGGATATTCTTAAATATTGCAAGGCTGCTGTGGTTTATCATAACTATAGACACAAGAACAGCCTGCAACCCTTTTGTCTTTTGGTGACATGTAATTAGGGACCCCATGAAATAAAGTCATCTACAAATGATTCACCAGGAGAAGCCAACATCACTGGGAATGGAATGTTAATTTTTACATCTGCATTGGATTGAAATTATCTTTGGGATCCTATTTGATGGAACGTGGATTCACATTTGAACTCTGGAGGAAACAAATGACCTGAGAACATGGCTTGAGAACTAAAATGAGATTTGAGAATGTTATTGATGACTGAAATAATAATGTTTACTCTATAAATTATTGTCTGGGCCAGAGAATGAATAGTCAAAAAACCAGATTAATATGTCACAACAAAATGATTTAAAGGATTGCAAGTACACATTTTTTTCCCTGAACACTATTCCTGAAATTCTACCATTAAAGGTGCTGTTCTCTGATTTTTTTTAAAAAAAAACTTATTCAGGGGAGGGAGGAAAAGGGTTGGGTAAATTCCCACCCAACGGGTACATCACACAGGTATATGGCACTCTTCCTGGGTGAAGGACACAGCTGCATTGGGACTTTAACCTTATAAAAGCAAACTATATAACCTAGTCATGTGTACCCCCATGTTAATGTGAAATTAAAAAAATATATTAGGGCTTTAAAGCCACTATAAAAGTGAGTGCTCCCCATCGTTTACTAGCCAACACCTTCACTACAAAGGAGAATAAGACACAGTAGAAATACGCTTGGTGGGCCCCAGTAGACAGGAGCAGGCATACCGGAAAAAGAATTGGGAGTTTGCACAAACACATTATCTGCTTCAAGTTATTTATTTGTTTGTTTAAGCCAAACCTAGCCAGCTACTTCTCTTTAGGATCTTACAATGCATAGCATTTTATTTTTCAGTCACATACCTGTGCAAACATTTATTGAGCAATTACATTTACTGAGAAAATGCATAGAGGTTAGGCATTTAGGTATGAAAGATGGTTAGCTTTAGCCCCAACTTGCCATCAGATATAACGAAAAATTAACATTATTCAGAAAACAAGCAAGTGGGAGGGGGCAAGAGAGGAGGGGTAAATTCACATGTATCAGGTACGGTGCAAACTATCTGGGTGACGGTTACACTTAGAACTCTGACTCAAACTATGCAAAAGCAATTTATGTAACCACAACATTTATACCCCTGTAATATTCTGAAATTTAATAAAACAAAAAAGAAAAAAAAGTTTTACCTTTAATAAATTTAGTGGATTCATAAATATTTACCATAAATGCATAAAAGAAAGCTATACCCTCCAATGCTTTTTTTTTTTGAAGAATCAGTTTTAAAGTTAAATCATAAAGAAATTGTTTCAAAACATTTTCATATGAGGCTGGGTGTGGTGGCTTCTGGGAGGCTGAGGCAAGTGGATTGCTTGAGTTCAGGAGTTCAAGACCAACTTGAGCAAGAGCAAGACCCAGTCTCTACCAAAAATACCAAAATTAGCTGGCCGTTGTATTGGACACCTGTAGTCCCAGTCCCAGCTACTCGGGAGGCTGAGGCAGGAGGATCATTCGAACTCAGGAGTTTGAGGTTGCTATGAGGTAGGCTGAAGCCACTGCACTCTACCCAGGGCAACAGAGTGAGATTCAGTCTCAAAAAATAAAAGTTGCTTTTTTTATTCAGGAATGCTTGAACTTTCAAATATGGAAAACTGACCCTTAAGTTTATCTATATTAAAACTAATGTCTTTAACATATTTTGAAAACAAAATTGGTTGATCTATAAAAAAAATTAATATTTACTAAATAGAAGCACCCCAAACCAGTTATCTAAATGGCTACATTATCTTAAAAGCAGTTGCCTTAGGAGGCTCTGTAATATTCCTAACATCTACCAGAGCCTTTGGGGCTTTCAATAGCCTGCATGTTAGCAAATCTCTGATGCTGAGGAGGAGCTGGTACTGTGGGCCATAGCCAACATGGCATGGAGCCACGTGTAGACTATAGCATGGGGGGGGGGGTCAGCCTAGGAGATGCGGCTGGGAGCAAGTGAGCCCCACTGCAGTCACAGCACACACACCTCCTGGTCGCTGGCTGGGAATCACACTCCATGTGCTGACACACCCTGGAGCTGCTAGCACAGTTTTGGCCTGAGTAGTTACTCAAAAAGCCTTCATTTAATTAACAATAAACTTAAGTATATGAGACGGGCCTCTGTAAAACATCTGAAGGCCGAGAACATACTCTATCATAGGCATGAGACTGAAGCAGTAAATGGGGCAGATGTGACAGCAGCACCTTTGATGTTGATAGAGAGGCGCACTGGAAAATATTCATTCATCCTTCAGAACCTCAAATCCACCCACACTGGAAATTGTCACTAACATCCTCCTGCCCAGGAATAACACATACTCTGACATGTAAAGCTTGTCTTGTTCTTTGACTCTTGTCAAACAAAGAGGTCAAGAGGCAAAGAGAGGACAGCTTATGGTTCTAACAAAGCCAGGCTGAAAAACATCAGAACTTCACCAGGCAAAAAATGCTGAACTACAATATTTCAGACACCAAAAAGGTGAAAAGTTAGGTGGATCATATTTTAAACAGTCTAAAAAATCATTGTCTCTCTTATGCTCTGTTAATAAATCTCTATCAGGAGAGCCTCTTGGACTTGAAATATACCCATTTTGAGGAATTGCACAATCTCGCCTTTACTTAGTTACACTGCTTGATTTGTGATAAAATCTTCTTCATATATCCCAGTAATAAAATCTAACACAGGCTTGGTGCCTGTGGCTTAAGTGGCTAAGGCACCAGCCATATACACCTAAGGTGGTGGGTTAGAATCCAGCCTAGGCCCGCCAAACAGCAATGACGACTGCAACCAAAAAATAGCCGGGCATTGTGGCGGGTACCTGTGGTCCCAGCTACTTGGGAGGCTGAGGCAGGAGACTCCCTTGAGCCCAAGAGTTGGAGGTTGCTGTGAGCTGTGATACCATGACACTCTACCCAGGGGAATAGCTTGAGGCTCTGTTTCAAAAATAAAAAAAAAATAAAATCTAACACAGCTCATCTACCCTGTGGTAACTTCCTTTTGGGGGGGCCCATAAATTACCAATAGTTGCTTTGCTGTAGCCATTTCTCAAAAGATGAATTTTTGCTTTCTCAATGCAGTAAGCGGAATAATGGTCTCCATGTAGGACCAAATCCTAATCCCTGGCACTGGGGAATATGTTAGTTTACATGGAAAGGCGGATTTTGCAGATGTGATTAAGGGTAAGGACATGGAGATGATGAGATTATCCTGGATTACACAACCTAATTACATGAGTCCTTAAAACCAGAGAACCTCCAGAAAGGGACACAGCCCTGCCAACATCTTTATTTCAGCCCAGTGAAACCTTCATCAGCCTCTGACGTTTGAAACTGTAAGATAATAAATTTGTGCTCTTTGAAAGCACTAAGTTTGTGGAAATGCTATGAAAACAATATAAAGCAAATGTGACTTACGTCAGGTGTGTGCCCACAGCTCTGTTTACAGGCCTTTCTTCATGCACACATATCTTTACTTTTGATATCAAATACTCTTTTAAAATTCATCTTATGTAGCAATTAAATTCAACACGTAGTATCGACGATGCATGTAATTCAGTCGAAAAACCCTAACACAAACAGCTATGACCCAGTTCGTGTGTACCCAGGCAATGAGAACTACTTCCACTGACAATGACTATAATACTATATAGTCATTATATAGTATTCTATACTAAGACTCACCCCAATTTCAGAAATGATAAATGCAAACAAACAGAATCAATGAAAAATGGAAGATAGGAAGTGGATCTCCAGTGTACTGACATCCCCTCCACTTCCTACCACTCCCTGCAGCTCACTGGCTTTATTTATGTGCCGGCCCCTGTGGGCCCTGGCCTCACCTCCTAATTTCTTCCTTTCTGGATGGGAAAAATGATATCCTCTCCACAGGTCATCATAAAAGTGAAGGCTGAAATCTCATCATAAAAATAAAGAGGCTTGACCATTGCAAGGTGACCGAGACGTCCTGGGGTGTCCAGTCTCCACACTGCAGTCCTCGGCACCCTCTCTGTCTTTGCCCTTTCCTCCCCAGTCCACGTCCACCAGATCCTCAGACCTCTCCTTCTCGATTTTTCTTTCCCACTGCCATTCTACACGCTAATGCTCAATTATTTTAATAGTTTCTTAATGATTCTAATTCTGGCTGCTGTTCTTCCCTTCCTTCAGTCTTACAAAAGCCACGTGGTGAGTTTTTCTAGAATAAAATCTTATCCATGTCTGTCTTCCTTGATAGGCAATCTCAAACTTCTAAATTTTGACTAAAAAAGTACAAACTCCTTATCATGACATCCAAGGCCCATATCGATGAGGCTGCGTACCAAAACACTCCGTAAACCCGGTGTGTCTTCACGGAGACCATCTCCCAGTCTCTCTTTTCCCCTTTTTGTTGGAACTCAGCTCAGTATTTTGTTCCTCCAGGAGACCTTTTTAAATCAACCAACCCAGTCTTTCATGGCCCTCTCTGACCCACGTGTCACACAATTAATGCCTCTTGGAATTGTCTGACATGTCTAGCTCCACGCCCTAATTGTACGGGATGGTAGTTATTGTCGATCATGGAAATCTCCCCAGGCTTTGTATTTCCCGTCCACTGTGTGATGATCACCCTGTGGGGTCAATCTGCTAACCCATTTCACTTTGCCTAAAACATCTTCGCTTTCCACGCAACCTGTCCAAATCCTACTCACCTGGCCAAGGTCAGCTCCTTTCCTACCTCTCCCAGGAGATTAACAACCACTCTAGCCAATGCTGTATGCACTATTCGGATTTTTAATTTCAACAATGGAGCTTGTTTTGTGCCATATCTCTGTCTAGTTGGTGTTATGTAATTCATGGTTCTTCCTCCAACCAAATTTCAGGCTTTTACGATAGGGACTATGGGTGTACATTTTGGATATTAGAATTCTACCCTGGCCACATACTTGCTTACTTTTAAGCAAGTCACTTAATCCCTAGGCAAGTAAGTGACTTACTTTTAAGCAAGTCACTTAATCCTTAGGCAAGTCACTTAATCCCTAAAGTTTCAATTTCCTTATTTGTAAATGGAGAAAATGTATGAGAAAGAGCCCATCAAAATGCCTGACACATAGTAAGTTCTTATTAAATATTTATTATTTACATAATACTAGTTTATAAGCTTCTATCCCATTCCAACCACCACCCTCTGTCCATCCACATATACATAAAGACTGTTCATTGCATTAATTATTTCACCCCTAAACTGGTGTAATCCTAATCTTTAAAATGGTTTGTTGCTTACCACAGTGACCACAACTAATGATATGCTATCCAGAGGACAGATACTCCCACAGGCTGGTGCCTTGTTGTGATATAGTGAAGGAAAACATGGTCATTTTTGGATGCGAGCCATATATTTTCCATGTGTAATAAGACCTGCCTCCTTAGCAAGCATTGTGTGAGGTTCAAATAAGATAAACCATGTGAAAGTGTTTTATAGGTATTATAAGATACTGTATATTGTTATTATTCCAACGTTCTTATTTATAACTTTGTTTTAATTCCGTTGTTTTCCCAGATGCAATAAAAGGGGCTACAAACCATTTGCAAAGGTCCCCCATGTACTCATTCATTCTCTTTGTCAACAGATATGTATTGATCTCCTAATACAGGCAGAGTAAATATGCTAGTCACAGGTGGAGATCACAAAAGTGTGATATTCCTGCCCTCAGAATACTTTACATTATCATTTTCCCCCCTTCTCACCTTTCACCTTAAGCCATCCTGTTTATCAACTGAACATTTTTCGTGTCTGCACATGAGCCAGGAGGGGGTGGGGAAAGAAGCTGAGTAGGTGACACTCAGGAGGACTCATCTATAGGATCAACTTTGTTGTACCATGTGAACCACAGGACCGTGTTTATAGTGTGGTGAATCTTCTAGAGATGAAAAGTCTCAGCCCCAGAAAGCAATGCCAAATTATGAAAAATCCGGAGGCAGAAGAAAACCACCGAAGGGTATTCTTTAAAAAAAAAAAGAAAGAAAGAAAAGTATACTTACTGAAGACTCTGACCACATACCATTATGACTCATAGTAAAATGGTCCTTGGTGATTCACAGCTACTTATATTTTTTTAAGCATGATAATTATCTTTACTGCTTAAATTAAGCTTTTTTTATTTCCAAAAACAATTTTTTAAAACCCTTGAGGCTTTGTTGGATTTTTATTCCATTGTTTAATGTAAATAAGGTGAAATACTCTGAGCCTTTCAAGTCTCACAGGAGACTTGGTTGCACTTTTGTAATACAGGATGTCTTTTGAATTTCCATTCTAGATCACGTTTCGAAAGAATACAAAGATTTCTTAAATTCCACGTTAACTAGAAGGTAGAATTTTTAAACATACAACAATGCTATTTCGATGGACTTCAAACATGGAGCACTTAAAAGTAAGCAAAGGAAGAGAGAAAGGGAGGGAGGGAGGGAAAAGTCTTTGAGATATTCCCCCTGCCTTTACTTAAACAAGTATTAACAAATTTCAAAACCAATATCAATTTTATAGTAAATAAGTTTTGACATGTACATGGTTGTGGTTGTATTTCAAGTGAAAATGGCCTGGCCTGGGGCTAAGAATCTCAAGAGATATTAACCACTTCAGCTATTCTCACTGCTATACTTGTTCTTTAATGAGTGAATTTATCTGATAGGCAGACTGGATGCAACCGAACTCTTCATTAAACAATTGAGTTTTTGTTTTAAAATCCTGACAATTTTAGAATAAGAAAACAACCTAGAAAACGCTAAAGAATAGCTAGAGCATGTCCTCCAAACACCAGACTTGTTCCCTTTTGTAATTCTATGCTTCTAACTTGGTACTTGGCACATAGGGTTTACTCTCCAGTAAGTTCTTTTTGAATTGCAAGGAAGTGATATAAAAATGAACAAAATTGAGAGACAACATGTGTGTTAGTGCCTATGTATTTTAACAATCTCATCTGACTTAGTGGTCAGAAGACTACTTTGCCAAGAATTTCGTTATTTAATGAACTAGCATTGATACTAATTTCTACCTTGTGTTAAACAAGTGACTAGCTTCTCTACTTTTTTCCTATTTGTTTAATAACTCTCTTATTTATGAAATAGGACTATCTTTTCTGACTTTATAAATGTTTGAATATATTCTCTGTACATGCCAACCTAGACAGAGATACATAATCAGGCTTTGCATGATGTTACAAATTCATTTGAAGGCAAGTTTCAACCATACTAAAATGCTAAAAAAAAAATAACTACTCACAGCATTTTGTAGCATTTTAGTATAGCATCTATTCACATTGTCTTATGTGTCTGGAATATATTTAAAAGAAACAATGTCTCAGACACTTAGGCCACTATTGTGTTGTGGGAGTTAATTCCAGATTGGACCTTACTAAGGATTTTAGTCCTTTTATTTGCTCTTCAGTCTCTGCATTTCCTGAAAACTACTGAGAAGACAATTGACTGATCTACTGATAGTAATAAGTATACATTTTAGTATAAAATGTTTTCACACAACGGTACATGTGAATCTTTCTAAATGTAGAATATAAATGTCTTACCACAATAACTAAGAAAATGACATGAAGGCTATGCTAACCAGTTTGAAAATATCTCAGATTATATATAAAACCAGCACACTGTAACCCATGACTGCTTTAATGTACACAGCTATGATTTCATAAAAAATAAATAAATGAATCAAATGTTTTCAGATGTCTTTTATCATTTAACTTAGCCTTCTATCATTTCACTGCTGAGTTTGGAAATAGTACTTACCCTATTTTTCATGGAACATACACAGAGGACCAAGTAATGAAAAAGGCATAAATGAGTTTAATGCATACACAGAAATTTTGCTCAAGAGAAATGCAGTCGGCTTGGCGCCCATAGCTCAACCGGCTAAGGCGCCAGCCACGTACACTTAAGATGGTGGGTTCGAATCCCCAGCCAGGACCCGCCAAACAACAATGACGGCTGCAACCAAAAAATAGCCAGGCGTTGTGGCGGGCGCCTGTGGTCCCAGCTACCTGGGAGGCAGAG
>NW_003852437.1:12503298-12504742 GCF_000181295.1 Otolemur garnettii | reverse complement strand
AAAAAAAAAAAAAAGGGAGAGAAATGCAGTTATGCCTAAAAAAAATTACATATGTACAAAATTTGAAGAACCAGACTAGCACCGTAATTCTATCACTGACTGCTATCAACATTATCTAATTAGCCAGGAGATTGTTTATGCACGTATTTATATATTGTTTAAGAAGAACACATTAGCACTTAAGAAGTGCCAGCTATTGTTCTAAGGGCATTACATATAATCTTCTAATCTTCCTATTAAGTTTTGAGATAGGTGGGTTTTTTTGAGACAGAGTCTCATTATGTTGCCCTCTATAGAGTGCTGTGGCTTCACAGCTCACAGCAACCTCAAACTCCTGGGCTTAAGCATTTCTCTTGCCTCAGCCTATCAAGTAGCTGGGACTACAGGAACCCACCACAACGCCCCACTATTTTGTTGTTGCTGCAGTTTTCATTGTTGTTTAGCTGGCCCAGGCCAGTTCGAACTCACCAGCTTCAGTGTATGTGGCTGGTGCCCTAGTCGCTGAGCTACAGGCGCCATGGTGCTACATGCACCAAGCCAAGATAGGTGTTATTGTTCCCACTTTACAGATAAGAAAGCTGGGCTATCACGAAGTTAAAGCCAAGGTCCACACAGCTAGCAGTATGTGAAAGACCTGGGATTTGAACCCACGATTCTGGATTTTAAACTTCTAAAAAGCAAGAATTGTTTTCAATGATTGTGCACTCTTGCCATAAATAATGAAGTATGTTGTATTTAGAGACTTTAACTAAGTATTTACTATAGAATTACGACAGCAGTAGAAATATCTTGGTTAGTATAGTAAGCTCTTCTTTGGGAGCCACACTTAAGCTATTGGCTCCATAGTAAACCAAAGATAAGAGACACTGCCTTTAATTGATGTTTACTGGAGCAATCAGAGCTTTAATGAACTAAACAAAATGAAACATCATCACACCTAGCTCTCTAACTTGGAAGCTGGGTAATCTTGGGTAAGTCAACAAGCACGCTGAACCTCAGTTTCTTTGTCAGGAAATTAAGAATATTTAATAGCCTAGCTTGATACCCATAGCTCAGTGGCTAAGGCACCAGCCACATACACCAGAGCTGGGGGGTTCAAACCTAGGCCAAACAACAATGACAACAACAACAAAAATAGCTGGGCATTGTGGTGAGCACCTGTAGTCCCAGCTACTTGAGAGGCTGAGGCAAGAGAATCACTTAAGCCCAAGAGTTTGAGGTTTCTGTGAGCTGTGATGCTACAGGGTAATATGTGATGCTATAGCACTCTACTCAGGGTGACATAGTTAGACTTTTTCTCAAAAAAAAGAATATTTAGGCTTGGTGCCTGTGGCTCAAGTGGCTAAGGCACCAGCCACATACACCTAAGGTGGTGGGTTCGAATCCAGCCTGGGCCTGCCAAACAACAATAATGGCTGCAACCAAAAAATAGCCAGGCATTGTG
>NW_003852437.1:12496388-12502394 GCF_000181295.1 Otolemur garnettii | reverse complement strand
GAAGGAAGGAAGGAAGGAAGGAAGGAAGGAAGGAAGGAAGGAAGGAAGGAAGGAAGGAAGGAAGGAAGGAAGGAAAAGAAAGAAAGAGAAAGAAGCAAAAATCAAAAACCAAGGAATAGTTCTCAAGTATATGCAATATTTGGATTTTACTTGTACAATAGACTTTTCTCATGTCATTAAATAGTGTGTACATCATCACCTTAAAATACTGGAAACATTATAACATTGCCTTATAATGTATGGAAACACAATGAAATAATGTACTGAGCATATAGTTGTTTACAATTTTTTTTCACTATTATAAGGAATACTGTTATGAAGACTCCTGTGCATGGATACAATTAAATCTTACACTAATTTCTGGAAGTGAGATCACCCGGAAAAAGATTTTTAACGCTTGCCAAACTGCTTCTGCCAGTGAGTTAACCTTACAAAAATAAATATTATCACTACAACCAATTTGCCCCTTGGTTATTATTTTTTCTTTAAGTGATATCTTGCTAGGTTTTAAAAACCCTGTATTTCTCTCATTACAAATGATACCCAAACTTTAAATGATTTTTGATCTTACCTTCTTTTTTTAAGGAAATGCCTATTCATGTCCTAAATCACATTTATGTTGGCCATTTTTTCTCATTTATCTGTGGACTTGTATGTGGTACTTTTTTGATATGCGTGTAGCAATATTTTTTACCAGTCTTTGTCTTTCGATTGATAAGTTTTGATGTTTTTACTGAAATATGAAAATTACCCTTTTTACTAAAGTCTCCCACATTGAATTACCTTTAATTTTTACATAATTTAACCTGCTGCCTTTAGCACCCAACTTAAAGAGTATCACTCTATCCAAAGATCATAAAAAATATGAACTGTAATTCTCTAGTACTACAAGATTTTAGTTTTAACATTTGAAAATAATGCCTTTGTTTGGGGCATTGTTTGAGGTAGGAATATACAGACACAGAGAGACACCTGCATAGAGGACATATATATATATATATATATATATGTATGTTTTATATTTTTCCCCTTAGACAATTAGTCATTTGTCAAAGCACCATTTATTAAATAACTTCCCCATTCCCTGCTGACTTCAAATGTCACTTTGTTGACACTTTTCATTCTTCTTTCTCATTGTGTCTGTTTGTGGACCTTTTGTACTACTGTTCTGCCCGTGTTTGTACAAATTTTACACTATTTTAATTAGGATATCTTTATATTACTTTTTAACAATTCATAAGACAAATCTCCTGTTGATTTTCATTTTCTAAAATTTCTTAGCAATTATCTACTGTTTCTCCCAAATAAAGTCATTTTGATGTACACTCTTATAGCGAAGGATTCATTCATCCATCCATTAGTGACCCATAAGAGATTGCTCTTTCACAATATTCTTAAAACTGCAATAATGTTGACAGGTAGAAAGAAACAAGGTTGTAAATTATGGAACATGAAACTAGAGACACAGTGGGAGATTGTTTTCTCCATGCCTTTAATTCTAGGATAGAGTCATTTGGATAAAGAGGGAGGGGAGAGCAAAGCATTAGACACATCCCTAGTTAGTCACAAAATTTTGGTCATTTTTCTCCACAATAATCCTGAAACTGTGAGCGATATGACTCAGTCCCCCTAAATCATGCTCTATTAAAATAGTGCAGTTTTAGGCTGGGTTTGATAGCTCAATCTATAATCCTAGCACTTTGGGAGGCTGAAGCAGGAGGATCACTTGATGTCAGGAGTTTGAGATTAGCTGGAATAAGAGGGAGACCCATCTCCAGTAAAAGTGGAAAATTAGCCAAGTGTCATGGCGGATACCAGCAGCCTCAGCTACTCAGGAGGCTGAGGCAGGAGGATCACTTGAATCCAGGAGTTTGAGGTTGTTGTGAGCTAGGCTGACACCATGGCACTCCAGCCTGGGCAACAGAGTTGACTCAAAAAAAAAAAAAATAGTGCACCTGAGCAGCCAGAAGTGCAAGGGGAGGGAGACCTAAAGTACTGGTGTCTCCCCAGCAGTTGTCTGGACCCTCCAGCAACTGAAGCCTCCTACGGGCCCCCCTGCCTACCTTCCAGCTGGCTGGTTCCTTTGCCAGCTTCCACCACAGGCTGAGCTGGCTGGGGTGCCACCTGTCTTGTATCAATTACAGGAAGCCTTCTCCATTCCCTTCAGATTTTGGCAGCCTCCCATTCACTGAGAACTGAGATCAGACTGTCCTTTGGTATAACTGCCTTTTATTGTTGAGGGATGTGTGTGCATGTGTGAGTGTGCATACATGTGTGCATCTGTGTGTGTATTTGATGATATACGTATCCGATCTCTCCCACAGTAGATTGTGAACACCCTACCAGCCCACTGTGGTTTGGTTTTGTTTCCACCAAGATCCTGCACTTATTTAATTGTAGTCACAATTTCATCAGAGTCTGGCATTGGACTTTAATTATTGCTTGATTTAAAATATCATAGATTTTTATAAGTAATCAACACAGATTGCATTATGTTGGCAGAGGTCATGTAGAAGTCTTTAAAGTCTTTTAAGTCTTTAAGTCTTTTACTTAATGACTTCTGATGGGAAATTGTGGGTTAAAGCAGGATCACAGAATCTCCCAAACAACAAACTAGGAAAATGAATAAATTTGGACTCTACAATTAGATACGAAGTGAAGATGATTGTATTAGGGGACATGACATTGTATAGATTCCGGACATAACCAGTAAGGAGTAAAAAAGGTGAGCTGAAAAGTTTGTCAAGCAGGGTGTGTATTGATAGCCATGGGAAAAGTCAAGGGAGTAAAAGCCTAAAATTAATTTAGGACCTTGGCTGTCACCGAAGGCTGCCAGTACTTGCCATCTTACAGAGTGCCGTGCTGTCTTGGGGTGTAAGCCAAAGCCCAGATGGGATACCTCTGGCCAACTGGCATGGGCCACTCTCAAAAGACACTAAAAAACAAGGTTTCCCAGCAAGAACTGCCCAGCCCAGATTAGGCTCATTCTCCTTTTCTTTCTTCATCTTCTTGTCATTAGGTCACAGAAAAAAGGTGGATTGAAAGAGCAAAACTATCCTCAAATATCAGCTCAGAAGGAAAAGAACAAATTGGTCCCAGAGATAAGTGGGAATAGAGTTAGAGAGAACACACCCACATGAAATTATAGAAGGCAAAGTGTCTGAACTAAGCGAAGTGAAACATGACCAAAAGCGAAGACTAAAATTTATCATTTTAACCATTCTAAGTGTCCAGTTCTGCAGCATTAAGTGTATTCACATGATTGTGCAACTGTCTCCACTATCCATCTCCAGAACTTTTCCATCATCCCGAACTAAAACTCTGTAACCATTAAGCTGTAACACCCAGTCCCCTCCGCCAGCCCTTCGTAATCACTCGTCTACTTTTTCTCTCTATAAACTTAACTATTCTAGATCCCTCATCTACATGGAATCATATAATATTTGTCCTTTTATGTCAAAAGTTCACCTAAGATAATATTTTCAAGGTCATCCATGTGGTAGCATGTATCGATTTCACTTCTTTTTAAGATAGAATAAGATTCCATTGTGTAGACACACCACATTTTCTTTATCCACTTGTCGATGGACATTTGGGGCTATTTCTACCTTTTGGTTGCAACGAACACGGATGTATAAACATCCGTTCAAGTCTCTGCCTTCAATTCTTTTAGGTAGAGATCTACAAGTGGAATTGATGGGTCATGAGGTAATTCTATATTTATTTTTTCGAGAAAATGCAGTATTATTTTCCAAAGCAACTGTACCATTTTACATTTCCAATAGCAATGCACAAGGGTTCTAATTTCTCCATTTCCTCACCAAATACTTTATGTATACACTTTTTACATATGTGTTTCTGTATATATGTAAAGTGGCCATTCTAATGGTTGTGAAATAGTATCTTATGTGGTTTTAATTTGCATTTTCCCAATCATTAGTAATAGTAAGCATCTTTTCATGTGTTTATTAACTATTTGTATATATTCTTTGGAGAAATTTTTATTCAAGTCCTTTGCTTATTTTTTTTTTCCCAGACAGAATCTCATTATGTCCCCCCTTGGGAGAGTGTCATGGTGTCACAGCTCACAGCAACCTCAAACTCTTGGACTTAAGTGATTCGTTTGCCTGAGCCTCCCAAGTATCTGGGACTACAGACGCCCACCACAATGCCCAGTTATTTTTTTGTTACAGTTGTCATTGCTGTTTAGCTGGCCGGGGCAGGGTTTGAACTCGCCATAACCACTGTACTACAGGCACTGAACCCCTTTACTTATTTTTGGATTGAATTGCTCTTATTGCAGAGTTGTAGTTCTTGATAGTATATTCTGGATGTTAATCCCTGATAAAAATAAATGATCTGCAAGCGTTTTCACCATTCTGTGGGTTGCCCTTTCGCTCTGCTGATTGTGTTCTTCGATGTGCAAAAAAGATTTTAATCTTGATGAAGTCCAATTTGTCTATTTCTTCTTTTTTAGCCTGTGCCTTTGGTATCGTATCTTAAAATCCTTGCCAAATCCAGTGTCGTGACATTCTTGCTTTATGTTTTCTTCTAAGAGTTTGATAGATTGAGCTCTTATGTGTAGAGGTCTTTGATCCATTTTGAGTTAATTTTTGAATATGATGTAAAGACCCAACTTTATTCTTTTGCATGAGAAGTCATGAATTTTTAATAAGTGGAATCATCTAGCAGGTCCGGCTCTGATATTAAAAGCTCACCCAGGAGAACGTAAAATGAGGTTCTACGTGCCCTGATAGACCATGGTAACATAGTGACCCAGAGCTGCCGGGGAGCCAGTCTTCCCCTGCTCCCACTCATCACTTCCTGAAGGCTGCTGCAGACTGGTACAAGAGCCGCTTTTTTTTTTTTCTTTAAACATCTAGAGGCACCTGTTCTTTGAAGTGGGTGTCAGCTGCAGATGTAACACCCATCATCACATGACATCTGTTTTTAGTTAGTGGAAAATGCTGCAATGCTTTACATACTTGCCTCCTTGTTAAAAATCCACAAGCTTTAAATTTTCCCACAAGGGATAATTACTTTTTTCTCAAATAATTCTTTTTTATATCAGAAGACATCTTTTTGGTATTTAAGTATACTGTTTTTTATCTCCCCTATTTTAAGTGGAAATAAGTATAATGGCATATTTAGAAACAGCATGTTACAAGCTAGTCGTTAGACTGGAAACATCAAAAATTCTTGGCAGTTTCCCACCTGGAAAGCCAAATGAATGATCAACTTAGAGGCCACCAACAGCAAATAGGCACATACCACAAAAATGCAATACTATAGGTCAATTATAATGCCAAATATGACTTTTTGGTAAGTATTCCATCAGAGATTTTCAAGTTAGAACCAATTGAGATTTTTTTTTTCTCTGAACAACAAAACAACAACTATAAACTAAGAATATATATCACATACATCCAAAAATAATTTCATGATTTACATTAAGTATTTAGCATCATGAAATATTACTAGATCACTTATTTCTGCTTCCAATAAGGCTGTTAATTATCTGAAACAAATAACTAGCAGGCACAACTAAATTAGGCGGTAAGAAGACCCTGAGAATATAGTGACCCCACTCTATAAAACCAAATTCTCTCATTCTAAATCCTTAATAACCTATTCCTTGTCCTACAGTTCTTGATTCTTCCTAAACTGTAATGAGAACTTAAGGTGTACACCTAGAGTTGTCTACATAAATTTTGAGGCCTAGGTCAAAATGAAAATGTAGGCCCCTTATTCAAAAATCAGTAAGAATTTGAGAATCAGAACAGCAGAGCATTTAACCAAATGCAGGGTCACTCTGAGTGTGGAGCGCAGGTTTCCTGCCCAGGAAGTCAACACTGTGTGTATTTGTTCTGTGTTCAGCCTTGTAGATGTCTAGGACCTAACTGCAGATACTGATTCTCAGACACTGCTGGCTCGGCGCCTGTGGCTCAAGTGGCTAAGGTGCCAGCCACGTACACCTAAGGTGGCGGGTTTGAATCCCCAGCCGGG
>NW_003852437.1:12478305-12496198 GCF_000181295.1 Otolemur garnettii | reverse complement strand
AAAAAAAAAAAAGAAAAAGACACTGCCAAGGATTCATTTTCGGCATAGCCCATAGCTCAACGGGTAGGGTGATGGCCGTATACACCCAGGCTGGTGGATTTGAACCTGACCTGGGCCAGCTAAACAACAATGACAACTGCAACAGAAAAAATGGCCAGGTGTTGTGGCAGGCGCCTACAGTCGCAGCTACTTGGGAGGCTGAGGCAAGAGAATTGCATAAGTCCAAGAATTTGAGGTTGCTGTGAGCTGTGACGCCACGGCACTCTACCAAGGGCAACATAATGAGACTCTGCCTCAAAACAAAAAAGAACTCATTTTCCTTTTCACCCATCTTGTCTCTGAATTGATAGTAGCTCCTTCTCCTTTGGCCTTCTGTTTTGGCCTTCTGTGAAACTGTGCCTTAATTGTCCCTGATCCAGCTTTTTTCTACACATATATCCAGGATCACCATGAATAAGTCATCCAACAATAACAAATATTTATCACCTGTTTGGATTGCCCCAAACAGACCCCGCGATAAGAATCTGAGGGTATGGCATTTCCTTAAGAGTTGCAAACTAGTAGGGGAGTAGGGGAGTGATGTAGGAGGAGAAGGCAGCCAGGAAACAGTTCATAAGTAGGACAGCCACCGTAGTCTCAGAATAACTCTCCTCCGACCCTCGTGCCTTACTTTCCCCACCCACCAACCCACATGTGCACAGTGAAGTGCAAGGGAACTGTATTTACGCATCAAATGATGAGAATCGCTGATTGACAGCTTCTCTGTGGCAAGGGTGGGCATAAATCCTCCAACCTGAAGCAAAGCATGGGTAGAACAGCCTTCTACAGTTTCTGGAAGGCGTCCTTGAACTCGGAGCTTCAGAAATTGGCAGTTTGAAGTTGGCCAGAACACATTTAAATGGTACATGTATAATCCAAAAAATCTGGGAGGCATGGACATAGGCACTGTCTATGTTTGAGTGCCTTCTTTGTCCCAAGAACCATTCTAAGTGCTAAGGAGATTGGCCATAAACAAAAATCAAAGCTTGAGAAGTTTATCTTCTGGTCGAGGGAGACAAACAATAAACAAGCATATAACATACAATGAAAGATGGTAAGTTCTATAAAAAAAATAAAGCCATAGGAATAAAGAGGAAGTTAATGTTGCTGGCTAGATTCTAGAGAGAAAGGAAAACATGGCAGGAGGTGGAGTCGATATATCAGGTAGGAGTGAGATCCTGCAGGGCCTCGTAGACCACAGTAAGGAGGGAATGTTGCACCGTATTATGTTGGCCGAGAGAAAGAGAGTGGAGTCTTTTTAGCAGAGAAGCGATTTGGTCCATGGCGTCACCAATCAAAATTGGATGGTTGCCATACTGTTTCTATTCTTCACCCTAAAACACCAAAAATAGTAAAGCAAACACATGATCACCCATCCATTCACCCATAAATTAAGAAAGCTTTAGAGTTGACTAGTTCTTCCCCCTCTCCCCCCACTGCCATCTGGGACAGGCCGCTGTGGGATTGTGGCCAGAGAGAGAGAGCTCTCAGGAAGAAGGACAAGGCAGAGAGAGGAAGAAAAAGATGTTGGCCAGCCTCACGATCACCACCCTCATTTTTCCTTTCTCTTTCCTCTTCAGTTCGTTTCTCTAGATCTCTGCCACAAAGAGCTTCGCATGGTTCTTGACACTAGAAGGTGACACGGCAGTTCTTGACACACAGAAGGTATTTAATAAACATTAGCAGACTATAAAAAAAATTGATGTTAATTTATGCCAAGTAAGTGAAGCAGGCTTTAAAAAAAAAGATCCGTAATGGTGGAAAATGGACATTAACATAAACAGCAGAACATGGGCAGGCTGGACAAAGAAATCACATGGGGACTTAGCCCTGGGCTGCTAAGACCACAGGCCAGGGGTCACCGTGGTGAGTGAGTTTATTTCCCCCGTGCTACAAGGCGAAACTATGGTGACTGCAAACAGGAGACAGAATGGAAGCTTCTTCCAGGATATTGAAATGTGTCTGTAAGATATTCCTCCCTCCAGGGAGAACAAGACGCACTAGAAGCACTTCTGCCAGGAGAGCTGCATCCAGGCAACCACAGATTTCCGTGGTGCAGAATGGAAGACATGGACTCAGGCTCTGTTCTATTTGTGAGAAGATAGCGGAAAAGTTTAAATTGTGTGGCATTGAGACAGATTCTTTTTTCTGTTGTTTATTCTTCTATTAAAGTCAGGAAAGCAGAAGAGTCATCTTTACATCTCCGAAAGAGAGCGTTCGTGGTGGCAGTGAGGAAGGGCCATTTTGTTCATGGCAAACGTGAGTGTGAGGGTGATGGGAAAGGAAAAGAGCCCCAGAGCCTCACGGTTCTGGCCAGCCTGGGGTGCTGGACAGCTGTCATGCTGAGAAGCTGGAGGATCCTCAGCTTGCCATTCCAAAGGTTAGGGTGGAAGGAGTAATTTGAGCAGGTGGTTAGCCGGATCAGCAGTAACGATGGTGGAAGAAGGCCTTATCTGACCATCGTCTAGAATTTGCAGATGGAGACCTTTGGGGAACAGCACTTTCCTTGATAATTCATGAAAAGTGGGGTTCAGAGAACATTCCCTTCTGCCCAGAATAACTATGGTGTCACATTTAGATTGAACGACAAGGCTGTCCAGCTAGGGGAACAATCCTCTTGAGTTTAGGACCCAACTAGTCATCAAGTTAACAGAAGCAACAACGATGCTTCCTCGGAGGCTCCTCCGAGTCTTCTTTTACCACTAAAAAGTGTACGTGCATAGTCTCATCATGAAAAATATTTAGCCAATAGAATCTTCTCTACTCTTTAAATTTACTTTTCCTGGCTCGGCGCCTGTGGCTCAAGCGGCTAAGGTGCCAGCCACATACACCTAAGGTGGCGGGTTCGAATCCCCAGCCCGGGCCCACCAAACAACAATGACAGCTGCAACCCGAAAAAAAAAAATGACCAGGCATTGTGGCGGGCACCTGTGGTCCCAGCTACTTGGGAGGCTGAGGCAGGAGACTCGCTTGAGTCCAGGAGTTGGAGGTTGCTGTGAGCATGACGCCATGGCACTCTACCCAGGGGGATAGCTTGAGGCTCCGTCTCAAAAATAAATAAATAAATAAATAAATAAATAAATTTACTTTACCTAATGTTGTACCCCAGCAACCTGAAAGTATTGGCTTGGACCCCACTTAAGTGCAATCAATCAGAAATTTATTGAATCTGCACAGGGTGCCTGGGTTTCACCTTAGGTAGTCATAGATACAGTGTCAGTAACAATGGTTCCAGTTTAGGTTATGGATACAGTTTAAATAACAATGGTTACAGTTTAGGTTATGGATACAGTTTAGGTCAATGGGGAACTTGGGAAGGTTTTCTGAGGGGGGAAGGAGGAGGAGGCAGGCAGCCTGGGAAATTGCCCAGAGTAGGGGGAGGGCTGGGCCATTCCCAGAATTGACTCTGGGGGGAGAGGGAAGGAGGGAGGCGAGCCCACTTCATTAATCTTTTTTTTTTGAAACAGAGTCTCAGTATGTCACCCTCAGTGGAGTGTCATGGCGTCACAGCTCACAGCAACCTCAGACTCTGGGGCTTAAGTGATTCTCTTGCCCCAACCTCCCAGTAGCTGTTTTCTTAATCTTATTCATAACTGCAATCGTGGTATATTTTTTTTTCTGGGTTGTAATCCATCTGGTTTTGCTAACTTTAGCAAACTCAGTTTTCAACAGAAAGCAGTCCAACATGTCTAGTTCTCAAATTGAGATTCTACTTGAAGATTAAATTGAGGTTCACTCTGCGAGTGGCACTGAAAGGATAATTCCTTATTTAGAAATTGCAGTTGTAACATGCATAGATTATGAACAGTCTTCGGTTGCCCAACTATACGCCTCTATTCTCATAGATCCAGTACTAAGATGCAGGTAGAAATGTATTACAAATAAAAGGTATTACAAATAAACAAATGTGGTTTGATGGCTTTTGTAGAGAGTGGAATATCTACTAGGAACAAGAGAATCCTGGCTAGTAATACATTTTACAGAAAACTTATAATCATTTAATTTCTCCAGCTGCCCTGACTAAGCTATTTGGGTGTATATCATAATCTATGTCACAGGAATTCAGAATTTTCCCACTTATTTTCATTCTTACAGAAAAAAGCTAAATTATCTTTTACTACTAGAACAAAGACCTCTGTTTCTTTCCCCCAAAAAGTTCTAGAAGAAAAAAAGAATGTAACAGAGAGATATAGAGGGGTGAAATACTCTCAAATGTTCAAACGTCATAAAAATATTCAAACTTCACTAAAAAGACTTCCTTTGAGAAGCCAACTTGCCTCTAAGTTTATATCATCATTATTCTATTTCCATAAATAGTAGGAGTGATGAATAATAATCTTCATATAATGCAAACGTAAACAGCATTTGCTTAGTAAAGTGCTGAAAATTCCACCTCAAATTTGCCATCATTGAGCTCACTGTCTCCCCAGGCTTGGCATGACTAATTTGTTGGGAATAAAGGAAAGGGATTAGGAAAAAAATCCCTGGTTTCCCCACGATATAGTGTGCATGTCATAAAAGAGATAAGAAAATGAGAAATTGCGGTATACACTAGCTGAACTGCACACTGCTTTAACATAAACACGACGTCTTACTCAACTTGTTCTTTGCAGATTCTTCCGCAGTGCTGAGCTAATGGTTTATGGAACAGCAGATCCTCACTATTAGAGGATAACCTGTCCTGGAAACATCTCACTTAAAATGAACCTAT
Source organism: Otolemur garnettii (assembly GCF_000181295.1). Classification (NCBI taxonomy): domain Eukaryota; kingdom Metazoa; phylum Chordata; class Mammalia; order Primates; family Galagidae; genus Otolemur; species Otolemur garnettii. Next base: position 12,491,448 of record NW_003852437.1, on the reverse strand, counting down.
TTAAAATAGGGAGCAAGACATAATACACAGAGTAAGCAAAAGGTTTGATTATCTTATTTTGAAAAATGGAAAACTTATAAAACTAAGTACTTGTATTTTATAGAAAATAGGTTAAAATTGTAGCTATGCAGTAGTTCTTAGAACAAAGAATAAACCCAGTGTTCTTCCTTTATAAAGTAATTTTTCTGACAAAGATGTGGCCTAGCAGGATATGATATTTATTTGAGTTTTGCAAAAAGATCATAATAAGAGTTATTAAAAATTACTCAAGACCTTTATTTTTCCAAAATGAGCTCATAATACAATAATATACAAATAAGGCTCTCTGAGATGCAGGCTATGTTATCATTCTCATCAATTATTTCTTCTTTAATTACTAATCGATGTAATTCTACCATATCTTCATTTGCCAATAGCCATGTCTATAAATTGGGATCATTTTTTTCATTTTTGTCATTAACTTTATTAACTTTATTGTAAGATTTCTGATTTCATTTCATAATCAATATGCATTGTACTGATTCATATTATCAGATGTTTATAACATCTAAGTAATGATTAAGAAACTCATCAGCAAAAATGTTGATGTGATGGAGCTATATTCATAGAGAATTCAGAGAGAATATACTAATATATTAGATTTTGGTAACTTTAGCATCTCTATGCAACCCTCTTCCCCTTGAAGCATCAGACACAAAAAACAAGAGAAAAGCCTTTTTATGTCTTCAATAAATGCCTATTAAGTTAATGAATGACAATAAGCAAATATGAAATAAATGTTCAAGTACACACCATACAGTACATAAACTGTACTAGGTTAGTGGAAGTTGGTATATGGATTAAGGTGTGAAAACTTTCAAGACTTAAAATTGAAAGTGTTGAAAACTCTTTTACATTGAAACACTTTACCACCAGCAAATGTGTCACGAAACACAGCTCAAAATACGCTGAAATTATATGGGCCTATGGAGAAACGGTTGCTTTCTGGTAGTTCTTAGTCTTAGAATCAGTAGCATTTAGTGAAACAAATACTTTTATTATAGCTATTTACATCTAATGGATAGCCCACCTTTAGGATCACCTTTCTGAATATTTTAATGTCCCAATAAGAGAGAAGTCCGGGCCAGCCTACCAGTTTACTGGTAACTACAATAATCATTTACTCATCTCTGTTCCTCAGAAAGCATTCAGGCTGTTGAGAAATGGATCAAACCATTTGTGTGCTAGTCGCGGGCACTCAAGCTATATGAAGCATGCATAAGGAATCTAATTAAATCCTAGAGACCTGATGATTTAAAAAAAAATGCTGTGTGTTGTGCTTACAGCAATCAGCAATACTTTGCAAGATAAACAATATATTAGAAAACCCAACCTAAGGAAATGTTTCTGGTTCGACCTGAGACTAAAACACAGCAAAAGATAACTTATATGGGGCAGTGCTGGTGGCTTAAGGAGTAGGGCGCCAGCTCCATGTATTGGAGGTGGCAGGTGCAAATACAGCCCTGGCCAGAAACTGCAAACAAAAAATAAATAACTAAATAACTTACTCATATGACAAGCAAAGGGTATCACCTTTTCTACACTTATTTCTATAGACTACATAACTCTACATTATGATTGCTATTTATTGAGGCCAATTATGTGTCAGGTTCATCACATAGCCCATTTTAAATCATTACCTGAGCAAGTCAGAAGTCTCTGACTTCTACCTTCTAGCTCACTTTTCTCACATACAAGCCCTATTTCACCTGAAATTTGGGTCTGTTTTTCTGTATCTATATGGATTGAGGGAGGGTGCCTCATCTTATTTTTTCCAAATCATTTGCTAAATTACCCAATAACATTTACTGCCTTAGATTTAAATTCCCACGTTCATCATATTTATATGCAAATAGCACTGATTTCCGGGCTACCTGTTTGGCTCTCTTGATCTTTCTGTCCACTTCAGCCCCCACATCATGCTATTTTTATTAGTAAAGATTCATCATATGTTTTCATATACAGTAATGCAAGTTCCAGTGATTGCAATTTCTGTCATCAGTTATTAAACATGTTTGCATATTTTCTTCTTAAATTTTGGAATCAACTTCCAAGGGGATTTTTGAAATAAAGCTTATGAAATATTCTGGTAATAGTTATAATTTTTTTCAACTTACACATTAATTGTAGGATTAAAATATTTTTTACAATATTGAGTCTTCTCCTCTAGGAACATGGCTAACTGCTCCAATTTTTTTTTTCTAGTTTGCCTGGACAACTTTAAGAAAAGTTTTATATTTTTCTTTCTGTATGCATTAACATTTGTTATTTAATTTAATTAATATTTAAGTATTTTTATATTGTCCTATTATTGGTCTTGTGAAAAGGCTTTTTTTCCTTTAAACTTTTTATAGCCGGGATACAGAACACCGTCTTTGTATGTTAATCCCCTACCTGGCCACTTTAATGGACTCTTGTATTAGTTACTGTAGTCCTTACACTGATTTTTTTATTGTCCATATTGGAGATCCTATCTCCCAGAAAGGGCATTTTATCTCTTCCATTTCAACATTTATATTTTCAATTTCTTTTTCTCCGAGTATTTTTCAAGACCTTCAGTACATATTGAATGGTGGTAACTTAGCAAAAAACAAAAACAAAAAACCCTTGTATTTGTAGAAATTCATCTACTATTTCACCATAAGAATGTTGGCTATAGATTCTTGCTTGATAAGATCCCAGTTTATGAAGATTTCCTATCTTTACGAGGTTTCTTTTACTGTTGTTTTTTGTTTACCAGTAAATGCTTTTCATTTTTTTTTTCACACCTGTTGAGATAATTATAACATACATGTTTTCTCTTCATAGGTTGGGTCCTACAGCTGGCCTAGGAGTTTGTTGTAAACATTACTCTCAAAGAGGTTTATAACTGCTGTTTTCCTTTTTCACCGCAGTCAGTTCAGGGATACAGTTGGAACAGGATGTGCATCTTCGAGAGGCTGACTCTGCCACACTGTCTCGCACTGTGCCAGGAAGTCCAGTATGTATGGAGCTCCATCAGAACTGGTGACAAATCTGATGCCATGGCCCCCTGCGCCTATCCACTCGGGCCTGTAGAATTGTTAACAGCCTCACGAGTACAAGGCTGGGCTTGGAGGGGGTCAGTTGAACTTCAGGCGTTCTCATGTGACTCTCACTCTTTTAGATTTCCTATCTGCAATTGCACATCTGCCAGTGACCTTTGTCTGTTACTGGAGAATGCTGCTGGCCTCTTTGCTATGTATCCTGATCACACTGACTTCCTTCTGTAGCTTCTAGATAAGTAAATTTTCTTGATTTATCAGGAAGTATCTGTGGCGGGTCTCTTAGTCAATTCGGTTTTACTACTGACATCCATCAACATGGTGGGTGTGAGAACTTTTCATCTAATAAGTTATGTAAATACATTGTCTAATATTGAATGAGTCTTGCATTGCTGAAATAAAGCCTACTGGTTTACAAGATTTTTATTTTTTTATATACTACTGGAATCAAACACAGGTAGGAATTTATTACACAATAAACATTACTTCTCACATCGTGGTGGAAAAAAATGGGCTTTTCAGTAGGATGGTGTTAGAAAATGTACATAGGATATAGAAAAATATTGAGTTGGGCTCACCTTTTCTGGTACTATATATATACCCACATACTCTACAAATATATCAACAATTAAATGCAAACTATAATATAAAGAGGGAAAGATGCAAGAAGAAAATATTTGTGCAGTTTTATAACTCTTAGAGTAGAAAAAGCCTTTCTAAATCCAGCCTCAAATACCAGAAGCCAAGAATGAAAAACAGATTAAGTACACCGCACAAAAATGGGAAAGCTCTATCTACACAGATAGTACTATAAACAATTCCTACAACAAATGATGAATTAGGATAAAGCCCGTCTTAAATTCATAGCAAGAGCAATACTTTAAAAGCCCCATATTCTTTTCCTAATACTTTAAAAACTGCTAGAAATTGAGAAGAAAAAGATCAAGAACCTGAAAAGAAATCTTATCATTGAGAGAAAAAAAAATTCAGATGGTCCTAGCATATGAAAAGACATTCGATCTTGTTCACAGTAAGAGAAATGCACATTAGCACTACACTAATATTGCTGATTTGCCAGATTAGCAAAGCTCCCCTCAGCTAGTTGGGGAAGAAACCGGTTTAGGGAGGCATGCAAAATGAAGGAACCAAATCGCCATGAACAGATCTGAAAAGCTCCAATTTGAACCCCACTTCTGCAATATTTTCTTACAAATATACCGGCCTATGTATAAAATTCTATATTTCCAAGGCTATTCATTATCTCCTTATTTATTGTAGAAAAATTTTTCCATGGGGCAAGTGGAAACCAAGTGTCTATCCAAAGAGAGCTGCTATGTTCGGCGCCTGTAGCTCAGTGGAGAGAGCGCCGGCCACATACATCGAGGTAGGCGAGTTCAAAGCCAGCCCAGGCCTGCTAAACAACAATGACAACTAGAACAACAACCAAAAAATAGCCGGGCATCATGGTGGGTGCCTGTAGTCCCAGCTACTTGGGAGGCTGAGGCAAGAGAATGGCTGAAGCCCAAGCATTTGAGGTTACTATGAGCTGTGATGCCAGGGCATTCAACCAAGGGCAATGTAGTGAGACTCTGTCTCAAAAAAAAACAAAAAAAAAACAAAACAAAAAAAAAACAGGGAGAGCTGCAGAAGTAAGTTACAGTCAACCCAGACAATGTAACACTAGACCATTACAAAAGCAAGTGAGGAAGCTTTCCTTGTATTGATGTGGCAAGATGTTTAGGATACATTGTTAAGTGGATAACAACCAAGGTGAAAATGAAGCATATGCCATATACCCAGGATGCTACCGGTCAGCTACAGAGATAATCACTTCACAGCAGAAGCTGTCAAAGTGTGCTCAAACACCCAAGATCCTTTCAAGGATCCACGAGGTCAAAACTATGGCCATGATAACATTAAAAACTGGTTTGCTCAATTTTGCTTTCTAATATTTACAAACAAAATCCAGAAGTAAAAGTAGTCTTGGGCTGATTCAGATTAATCTGGTTGACATTTCCCTTGCTTTCTCGTTTGTATTTGTGCCATTATCAATGGCATTTAGGTCCAGCCATGAAGAAATGAGTAGGCACTCCCGGCAAGACTAAGGAAACAGACCACAACCACTTGCTTTCTGAGGCTTCTCCTTCCCGTAAAGACATTTACAAAAAGATAAAAAGGATCACACAAGAAATATTGCCAGAAATCTAGTCCAAAAATGTCTATCAAATTAAAATTTTCTTTTCCCTTCAGACTCGTAATGGCATAAGTAAGGTAGATAACTAATGTTAAGTTCTGGGTCATAATAAACAAAAAATCGAAATGTACAATTTATTTACATTTAAATGTACAATTTAACAAGAAAGGATAGACTTACTAAATACAGGGTTTGTGGTCATTGCTATATGTAGCTAGGGACCAGATGCTTGGTCACAGGGGATATTGAACAAGGTTGAAAATCAACTTCTACTATTCAGGCACAGTTCAAAAGCACGTGGCATTTGCTGTTTATAAAATGTTTCTCCCTTGTGTAAAATGTTTCTGAACCATAGTCTCCTGGGCACACACACTGTGCTGTTTTTTCCTGGAGCGGTGTTTCATTTGCACAAACTAACCCACATTTTCTTCTGTGATTCTCCATATGACTAATGAAGCACATCTCTGAGGTTATGATTTAGGGGAATATGTATGGCTGTGGAAGACACACCACTGATTCAGCCCATACCCTAAGTATAAACTGCTCTCACATAACTGCTAACCAGCTTCCCTTCTTCCCTTTTTCATTTGTCTTTTTAAAGGTAATCTATTGAATTATAATTGCATGATCAAGGAAAAAACAATGTTTTCTACACTGGGTCTTTGATTTAACACCTCTAGTAAAGACGTGGGTAAGGCCATCAGCTTTTCAGGTTCTGCTCCGACTCTTCCTCCACAAAATAGTTCCAGGCTTCTGGGTCTGATGCTAATCCAGGCCAGGAGCTCCGCCCATACCGCTGGCCAAGACTATCAAATTATTTATTTATTTATTTATTTATTTTGAGACAGGAGTCTCAAGCTGTCCCCCTGGGTAGAGTGCCATGGCACCACAGCCCACAGCAACCTCCAACTCCTGGGCTCAAGCGAGTCTCCTGCCTCCGCCTCTTGAGTAGATGGGACCACAGGCGCCCGCCACAACGCCGGGCTATTTTTTGGATGCAGCCGTCATTGTTGTTTGGCGGGCCAGGCTGGATTCGAACCTGCCACCTTGGATGTATGGCTGGCGCCTTAGCCACTTGAGCCACAGGCGCTGGGCCGATTATCAAACTATTTGAAGTGACACTGCAACACTCCCTGAGAACCTTCTTCCCTTCCTGCTCACACTCTCCTAATTTATCCATCCTTGCCCAACAGTTCCTTAAATAGATATATCTCCATCTCTATCTACTCCCTTGCATCTACCAGTAACATGAGTGCCTATGTCAATAATTCATGTGTTAATTTGCAAAATAATTAAACGTGAAGAGTGAATGTATTTTATATCAAGAAGTTAAATACTCTTTTTAAAGGTTATATTACACTCTTATTTGTATTTCCTCATATATATAAAAAAATAAGTACAAGAAACACAAAAGCTAATGATTTCCTGAACGATTTGTCCTCCTTAAACAGGTTGAGTAACTATAACATCCAAGGACTTCCGAGTGTGATTTCACAGAAAGTCACCACACCTAAGTGTCAGACTGACATAAGGGTTCAACTTCCAGGATCATTCCATCTTTAGCTCCTCCGTGGAGTCTAGGATGGCATATTCTTTGTGGAACTTTATTTTTAGACACTGTCCTACAAAAGGTGTTGGAACTGCCCACACATTCTGAATGTCGTGGGCATGGCTTAGTCAGGACTGGGTTTGTAATCTCTGACCTAAGATGGAAGTTGCTGACGCATGAAGGAGGTGATCTAATTCTCATGATGAACACCTCGCTTACAAAATGGGAAATCCAAAAGATGCAAAAACAAGGGGAAAAAAACCATTCTTTGTAGCAAAGCTTATTAAATCTCATCTAGTAATCCCACCTTTTAGGATAGGCTTTCCTTCCACCATCTTTAGATGTCACTTTCTCCAGGCAGCCTTCTGTCAATCCTCTAAGTTAGACACAGAAGGGACACCCCAGAGTTCCCTTTCCTCTGGGTCCTTCCTTACTCATCAGTAAGCTGAAAGTGGGGGGGTGTTGGTAGAATGTGTGCGTATCAAGGAGTGAAATGAAAATGCCTGAGATAATTTTGTGAAGCATTTCCACTGTTCTGGTAAGAGCGAAATGCATACGTATGTGTGAACTACAAACTTCGGATTGTGCAAGGTCAGTAATTCTGCCCACGAAGGCAATGCCTTTACATTTAAGGCTGGCTGTGCACAAAAGAAAGATAAGCAGTAAAATTCATGTTCATAATTTCAGATTTTAAGTTTTCATACATGGAAAACACAAAATACCATAAGTGAAAAGAGAGAGATCCAGAAGGAAAGAAAAACCTTTGTATTTAGTACTTTTTGCAACCCTTTTTTCGGTTTTTCGAACAAGGAGTACTGCATTTCATGACCTTAGTTAAAATGATGCATTGAATAAGATCCTTTGAAGTCTCGAAAAGTTCAGGATCCTTCAGAATATCAAACACATAGAAAGGTGATACATAGATATTGTTTATCCATTTTCTTAAAACAGATGCTGTGTAAGGATTTCTGAAGCATGAATACTTGCTCCATCACTTCCTTAGACCCTGCTTACCAACATTCATTGCCTTTCTGTCTTTGACAGTTTTAGGACTAGGACATTTAAATTTTTTTTCAATACTCTGCCTATGCTGGACTTTCTCAGGGGCCCAAAGGAATATTTCATCACAAACTCACAGTGCACTTAATGACCTTTGGGGGAAGATCAGGTGGTTCCTCTGTTCTTCTCACTGGGGAAGGAAAGACCTGCTTGTAAAATATAACAAATGTTTCCTGGGTTGAAGCCAATTTATTTTTGATCTTCATTTGATCTTTATTTTGACTAATCCTTTTCTCTTTGTGTGATTTTCTTTTGTAGATATGCCAAACTTCTGCCAACCTGTTTCCTTTCTCAAAAACCCCTCATTTCTGTTAAGTTTAATTTAGTATTCAGACTTGTTTGCCTAAAGTAAATTAAATTCTCTCTGCCCTAGCACCAACCCCTATTCAGGTTAGAAGCATATCTTGTAAAATGTCTTGGCAATTGGCTCATCTATATGCTCAGTGTGCCTTTACCTTTTAAGGACAGTCATATATATTGGTCTTTATGGGTATATATAATGGGGGGGAAATCAGGGGTTTCTTTCCAGTCATTCATTCTTACAACTAAGAGATTACTTTTATGTCATTGTGGCAAACTGTCCAGGTAAAGCAGGAAGCACATTCAGCTTTGAGTTAAACAAGATTCCTTTACTTTTAACTCAAGAGTATAACATACGGACTTAGTTGATCCATCCCATAGACTCTAGTTGGCAACATGGCCTTATGAGAATGTGTGTATTCTGCTTGTTGCAGGTAATCTGTCAGCAAACCCAAAGTCCTCTTGTGAAGCTTTCCTAAACTCTACACATGCTAAAAGAAACCTTTTCCCAGATGAAACTGTCTTCAGAGGTTGGGTAGGGCAAAAGGAAGCACCAAGTAGTGCTGTTAGCTCAGCATTTTGAGCATGCAAGGTTTGCTTCCAAAACCCCTCTTTGAGTCTGAGTTTGCAAGAGGTTCATGTCTCCTGAGTTTCACTTTGAGTGTCAAGTTCAAGCAGAACCCAAAAGAAACTCAAAGCAAAACTCATTTTGGACCCCTTGAGTTTCACCTGGCTTCTACCTGAAAGAAATACCAATGTTCCCTTGAAACTTGGCCCGAGTTCCCATGCAATTCAACTGAAATCCAATTCAGCATTGCTGAAAGGTTTGCAAACCTCCATGAAATGAGCTGTGAACCTAGAGTGACCTTTGGGTATCTAAGGAAGTTTACCAGAGTTTCCAACAAACTTAAACAGGACTGTTTGGACTTAGCGATGAATCTATATGTTATATTTTAAAGCATAATTTACCTATGAATCACATATAACTGGCCCCAAGAGATGAGTTATCTCTGCTTTGTAAAAAAAAAAAAATTTTTTTTCATCTTCCACAAAGAAGATTCTGGCTAATTAATCAGCAGTAAGGGAGCTATCATTACACGCTGTTTTTCATCTCCCCACTGCATACGTGAACTCCACAAGTTTAGGCACGTTATTGAGCACTCGCTACAAAGTGGCCCCAAGAAGCTACACATTTCTACTGGTAAACAGTTGAGATAATCCAATATCTTTGCCCAACACAATGGGTTGGAACAACCTGCCACATAAGACAAACTTCCACTTTTTCTAATAAAGATAAAACTGAACTTATTCTTTTCTTCGTGCTGTAAGCAAAATTTCTTCCCGTCTCATCTCTGCTATGCCCTCCACCCTCTGCTCTCACCACAAAGCCCTCCTTGCGCCTTCTGATAATCCTCATCTACCCTCCTTCTCTAACCACTCGCCCTCTTCACCTTCAAGCCCCTTTCCTCCTCAATTCTGTACTACCTGCCTCGAACCCTCCATGCTTTCTCCTTCCGCCCCTCTCTAAAGCTCGCCATGGGCCTTTCCGGCCGGCTTCCTCTGCACCTGCGCTACGACACCGTCGTAAATGGGTCCCTGCTCTCTTTTCCTCCCCGCTCATGTCTGCATTGGCCGCTGGTTACCTGTTCTCTGTGTGATCTTTATTCTCTGCGGTTGTATTTTGGGATCCCCTCAAGCGGGGCTGGTTGTAAGACTGTTGTCAAGCCCCTCCAGTGAAAACACCTTACAGTAACTATAGAGTGCTTTAGTCCATCGACCCAAACATACACGAGAGAGAGTAATAAATAGTGGGGAAAGCATGAGTTTGGGAGTCCACAGACATAGGACTGAAAAGCATCTCTGCCACTGTGACCTTGGACAATGGTCCTAATCTACTGGAGCTCTGGTCCTCTCACCGGAGAAGCAGGGACACTACTATTTACGCCAAAGTGTTAAAGGTATAAAGGAAATAATGTGCGCGATAGGGACTCAGTTCACATTCCTGGCCCTTCAGAGTTCATCAAGAGATGTTTCTGCATCTTATGTCTTAGGCTTACACCAGGATGGTTTAGTGGGAAATTTTAAAACCGCTTATTTGTAGCCTTCTCAAGCAGTATAACTTCCATGGTCAACATCCTAAATGATGCAATGTTTTGGCTCAGACACAAAAGTCAGCAGACTCAAAGAAATCCCATTTTCTCATTTGGGATGCATATTCAAAAATGTTGGTTTTGCTAGAGTCGGGGTGACTTCAAGCTATCTGCTTGATTTTAATCAAAGCACTTGTCTGGCAAAGGAGGATCTTACTACAAATAATTTATCCATTACTCGTATCTATACATTACTTTGCAAATAAAAACTTTCATTATTAAATATTATCTGAATAGAAAACCAAATTAAAACTTAATTTGTGCTTATAATTGTAAACATACTTAATAACATCATCATAATTCTTAACATATAAATATTAAAACTACAAGACTTTGACTCAGCTTAGGGTTGAAGTCACAAAGACATTAAGTAAAGAATGCTGAGCTTTGTTTGTGACTGTGAATCAGATGAAAAGCTATCCTTTAGATGCAACAAGGATCTTACTCTTTCTTAAATTCACTTCAACACATAGCCTTTGAAACCTTATTTTTCTATGAATGTGTGCACTTTAAAATAAACTCCTCACAAACTTTTAGATATCTTTTATGCCGTTCTCTTCTCATTTTGGTGAACACATACAACCAACAAATAATTGTGGAAAATGTACTTATTAAATTTTCCTTGTGTCTATCTAAGGCTTAGATCTAATCAAGATCAAAATGTCTGAGGAACTATCAATCATTCCATTTTCTTTTGTCTAATTTTATAAGGACATCATACTTAGAGCCCATGACATAAGATGAATGAGAGTTTGATGCCATGTGGATTACACTTTCATTTAAAATGCCTGTTAGGTTTAATTTTGTATAAAAATCAATTATCCTGTATTATTTGAAGGGAGCTAGGTGAAGTATATAAGAATACTTGCTTTTTAAAATAGAATTGGTGGTGCCTATAGCTCGAGCGGCTAAGGACCCAGCCACATACACCAGAGCTGACGGTTCAAATCTGCCCGGGTCTGCCAAACAATGACAACTACAACCAAAAAAAATAGCCGGGCATTGTGGTGGACACACCTGTAGTCCCAGCTATTTCGGAGCCTGAGGCAAGAGAATTGCGTAAGCCCAGGAGTTGGACATTTCTGTGAGCTGTGCTGCCAATGGCACTCTAACTAGGGCATAAGGCTGGTTAGCTTGAGGCTCTGTCTCCAAAAATAAATAAATAAATAGAATAGAATAGAATTCACAATAAGAAACTCAAGAAAAAACTGCATTATGTGAAAAAAGAAAAGCTCTGTTACTCTTATCTTTATTATCATATCTAGGGCTTAATAAAATTTGTGTTGAATGAATGAATATCATAAGAAATTAATAGCTTAACCCTTCAGCCTAGGAGATGAGGCTGCCCTAGCAAATGTCAGGCAAGGAGCAAGCTGGAGAGGCAGCAGGTTGAGCAGGCCCCATGTTAGGCTCCCCAGGGGACAGTAAGATAGAAGCATGACATGGAAGGGGACACCGAGCAGACCCAGCAGTGCAAACTCAAGCTGAGTCTGCCAGGTGATCTACAAGCAAGAAAGAGAAAGGCCACACCATACCGATGCGAAATATGACAAGCACAGGCCCAGGAGGAGGACTGTGAATGCCAGAATGATTCAAGAGCTCAGGGCCATGTTGGAACTGAATCCTTACAGAAATAGGATGAGCAAGCAAGGAAGATGGCCTGATCAACTGTTTTAGTCTCAGTCCCGTGGTCTCACAAAGAGCAGATTGTATTTTAGATTTACAGGCTGCTATAGAATTGCCTAAATAGAAACAAATAATGGAGGGAAGAGATCAGGTTGGAAAAGGTGAAAGTAAAGGAATGGAGAGAAGCTAGGAGAAAAGAAGAGAAAGTCGAGGAAGATAATAGGAAGGGAAAAGGAAATAGACACAGGAAGTTAAAAAGGGAGAAAGGAGCAGAGGACAGCAGGCAAGAGGAAATACATTTCCTGAAGATGGGGCAGAATCTTCACTGTTTCTCCACTGGTCTGACAGAACACAGCCAGTTTCCCAGTGTATCTAGCCAGGCATCTTTGAGGTTTGTAGCTTTAGCACAGAAATGGCTCCAGTCTCAGAGTGGAGTATGTTTCATTATAACCACAAATCCGTAAGAGTGAAATTCAAAGAAAAAGGAAAATGAAAATATTATGTTTTGTTTGAAAAAGTTTGGCCTCAGGTCATTACCCAGGAATGATTCATTTTACCCAGCAAGGAAAGTTAGGGGTCCCCCTTTCATGAGTCAAAATCTTGTTCTTGAGGATTTCTTTGTTTTGAATATTTTATTTCTTGGTTAAAAAAATATATTAATGTCAGGTGACATAACCAGTGGAAAAGCAGTTGAAGTCATTATCACAGAGTAAGTTTGAACACAGGGTACACTTATAGTGTACACTGATAAAGATCACTAAAATTTCATCTTCTCTATCAGTAAGTTGTTAACTGGTAGGCAAGAGGGAAAAAATGCTTTTTATACCATTACTAGATCTTTCTTTGGCTCCAGACTTAAACTTAGTTTCCATTAAGTTTCCCTATATCACCCAGAACATATACTTGGAGAAAAATACATTAACTAGAGAGATAGATTGGCTCAGCGCCTGTGGCTCAAGTGGCTAAGGCGCCAGCCACATACACCTAAGGTGGTGGGTTCGAATCCAGCCCCGGGCCCGCTAAAACAATGATGGCTGCAACCAAAAAATAGCTGGGCATTGTGATGGGTGCCTGTGGTCCCAGCTACTTGGGAGGCTGAAGCAGGAGACTCACTTGAACCCGGGACTTGGAGGTTGCTGTGAGTTGTGGTACCACGGCACTCTACCCAGGAGGATAGCTTGAGGCTCTGTCTCAAAAAAAAAA
>NW_003852437.1:12464060-12477036 GCF_000181295.1 Otolemur garnettii | reverse complement strand
GCCTTAGCCGCTTGAGCCACAGGCGCCGAGCCATTAGCAAGTATTCTTATAAAATTTCAGTGGTTTACATCTGACTGAGGAAATCTCAACCTGGAGTTCAGTTTTTCTGCCATATCCAGTAATACTGGATTCTAGAGCTTGTTTCCTGAGGGATGAGTCCTCGCTGAAGGAGTTCAGATCAGACAATAGATCTCTAGTGCTGTGGAAACACTGGACTAGATACAGAAGCTCTGAACAAAATCACTACTCTACTATACAGCATGGCTATGTCCTTCTGGAAATGGGGCATCATAATGTTTGCTCCCAACCATACAACTTTTTCGTGAGAGTCAAATGAGTGATAGATGCAAACCAACTTCTGAAACCTTTCTTATTTTCAATGAGTCTAAGCATGAGCGTCACACATGATGGAAGATTGAAAGGACATATGCTTGCTCAAGGGTGATATTTGATTACCTTGTTTACTGGCGTGTTCATCTTTAATAAATGGGATGACCATTTATCTTGTAACTATGATAATTACTGGGTCCTAAGATGCTGTGTGTGATTTGGCAGTTAAGGAAAATGTAAGCCAGCTGTCCCTATGTCCAAGTCCCAGCTCCACACTTGCTAGCTACATAACTTTAGTCAACATCCTTAACCTCTTCAATGTCCTTATCCATAAAACAGTAATAATAATAATGGTATCAACCTTATGGGTTGTTGTGAGAATTAAATGAGTTACTAAATGTGTAAAGCACTTAGAATTAATATCTAGCATATAAAATTCACTATATAAATGTTTGTCATTTTTGTAAAATGTAATATAAATCCAGGTAAAGAGAAGTTACATTATTATTTTCCTAAATTACTTCATACTCAAAATCATGAATGTCAATCACCATCCATGTGCATAATTGTTTTCAAATCCTTTAAACCAATAGTAATAACACACACTACTCTCCTACCATCATGCTATGAATTACAATAGCAACAATGATAATAAAATCTGTGAGATATGTTCCCAGAACTAAAGGGGTTTATAATCCAGTTGGGATCAGGAGAAGAAATGGTACTAAGTTATTGAATACCAAAATAAGTTCTTTGGACGCCAGAATAAAGCATCTGTATCTGTTCTAAGGTGTAGGAGAGTGTTATCAGGAATTCTTGATCATGAGAATAACATGATGAGAAAGGTCTTTGGGGAAGATTAATCTGGTAGTGGAGTGCTCAAAGTCCTGAAGATTTTTCTTCTATATTCCCAGAGTGAGTTTGGTGGCAACATCATGCACGTGGTTACCCAGCCAGAAACTGGGGACCCCAGTCAGTTTCCAACTCCTCTGAGTGTGAGACCCTAAAGATCTCTGAAGGAACTGCCTTCTCTCCAGTAAACCAGGAGTGTGCCTCCCATCTCTCTCCTTCCACCACACCCACTGTCACACTGTCACTTATCTGGCCTTTTGCAATTGCTTCCTGGTCTCTTTGCTGCCTTTGAACTCCTCAAATTAATGTATGTCCCATGATCTACCTAAAATTTTTATCTGACCATCCATTCACTCATTCATTCACAAACATTTAGTTAGTGCTTACTCTTTAGGAGATGAAGAATAAACAATTGTCAAGAAAAGCAGAGATGTTTCTGAACAGAATGGAGATGTCGTGGTGATGAGTGTAAGGTAATGCTGAATGAAACTAAGTCTCAGTTTCCCCCATTGGAAAAAGAATAACAGGACTATGACAAGGATAAAATATGATTGCTATTATGAAAGGGTCACAGAATAGATGCTTGATAAACATGTACGTTGTCCTTGAAATCAAATGGCAGCAGAAGGCCCAGAGGACAGAGCTGGAAATAAACTTCAGGAAGTCACTGATAGGGGATAAGTGGAGACAGGGCTGTAAGAATGAATGAACTCTTCAAAAGAGAGAGAAGTAGGCAGAGAAAATCAAGGATCAAGGCCTAGCTCTCATGAGGGGGAAGGAGAAAGTGAGGCCATAAAAAGGAGACAAAGAATTTATATAAGAAGGGCCAGAAAAGCCAGGGTCTGCTGTTATTTTGCAGCTATAAATTAAGCATGTATTTCTGCATTCCTGAGTAGTTCACTTCCACAGCAGACCTATGCTTAACATTAAATGACTTTGTGGAAAAGATTTACAAATACAGATTGTCATGTTTTTGTCTCATTTTCAGACATATCTATTCACACCGACAGTAATAACCACCAGGTTACAATGTGACAGATAAAGATCTAAACATTATAAATTATGTCAAGAAAATGATCACCCCTTAGCTAGTCGGCCAAGTGTCATATGCAGTTAGCTTTGATTCAGCTCAGACAAGCTGGGAAGGAGGCCAGTCTAAACTAATGAAAACTATGAATTGTATGGCATTCTTTAAATAAATACAATTTTATTTTTTCATATGTAACCAACGATATCCTATTAGACCAAAAAGAGTATCAGCATGCAGATACACTGACGGCCTTGCCATCATAAATAACCAGAATTACTTTATTAATACATAAAGTCATAATACGTAAAGAGAGGATATCATACTCCAGACTTGAAAAATGTGTTCTATTGAGTAGGTTAAATATATCCTTATGATCCATTTTACACCATTTTTTTGCTTGCTAAAAGCACTTAATAGAGATAGGGTAGAAGATAATCTTAACACTAGTAACCTTTCTTACTAAAAGCATTTAACAGAGATAGGGTAGAAGATAAGTCGAAGATAACCTTTATCTTAACTCCAACTCAACTACCAAAAATTCTCATTTGGCAATCCAGAGTAGTCAAATTTTACCATGCCTAGTGCTGAAGCTAACACTGAATATTCCTCTCTTTGTAATTCCAAAGTTAACATTTCAATTGTTTCCATCTAGACCAAATTTTACATGGCTAAGTTCTTTTTTTTTTTCTTTTGAGACAGAGCCTCAAGATGTCCCCCTGGGTAGAATGCTGTGGCATCACAGCTCACAGCAACCTCCAACTCCTGGTCTCAAGCAATTGTCCTGCCTCTGCCTCCCAAGTGGCTAGAACTACAGGCACCAGCCACAACACCTGGCTATTTTTTGGTTGCAGCTGTCATTGTTGTTTGGCAGGCCCGGGCTGGATTCAAACCCGCCAGCTCAGGTGTATACGGCTGGTGCCTTAGCCGCTTGAGCCACAGGTGCCACCGAGCCGCGTGGCTAAGTTCTTGAAGCAACTACCCGTATTTAATTTTATTACCAGTTTCTCTTACAGGGAATACAGTATCTGTTCTAAGAAGGAAGCTGGTTCTTCCATTCTGTCTGCCCCCCTCCCATGTCAAATCTCAGTCGGAACATTATGTTCAGTTCTGAGCATCCAATTCTAGGACAAACTCTAATGAAACAAAACCGCACTTGAAAAGAATAAAACTTGGGCTATTTCATTTAAGAGACAGTTGAAAAAATTGGGGAAACTTGGTCTGGAGAACAGACGACATGGAGAAGCAAAAAGATAATCATAGCCATCTCCACCTATCTGAAGGGCCAGGATATGTAAGAGGCATTGACTTTGTTATTTCTGTTGACTTCAGAGTAGAGATCTTCAAACTTAAGCTTATGAAACAGAAGATCTGGGCTCCATCACCACCCACTGTTATTCCAATGGCCTTGGATAGAGGAAAGTGCAGAAATCTGAATTCCCACGAGAACCACAGCTGACCCTAACACCAGGGGACCACAGTGCACACTTTGGGAAACACCATTTCATAGGGCAAAGGAGAACCAGTGGGTCAATGTCACAGGAAGTGCATCTCAGCTCAGTATACGAAGAAGACCTTTCTAACCATTGGAACTGCTCTAATATGGGGAGACTTTTCTCACATGGTTGTATATTCCTGTTTGTTGGTGTCCAATCACAGCCTGGGTGACCACAGTCAGGATGTCACAAAAGGAAGTGTTCAACAAGCAGATGGCCGTGCTGCATGGAGGCTGAGAATTCTGCTGATTATGAGAGTGTTCACTGATGGATTTGTTAAGTAATGATGTTGGTTTTGACTGACCATTATCCTTAATATGGAAGGGAGAAAAAATAAAAATGTAGAGACTGCAAAGACGTCTGTCAATTTTGAAACAGGGAAAACAACTGGTCAAGTAATAATTTTTCCCCTGAAGAACTTCAAATTAACCAGTGATTACAAAAGAAATATTAGACTCTTTTGTTTTTTTAATCACGTATTATCTTTGCCACAATACGAATTCTCAAGCCTTATGAGTAGCTTAGCATGTGTTGACCAAAAAGGACACGAAACCATGAATGACACAAGTGTCTGGAATGAAGAACTGAGGTTGTGGTAGCCCAGGGGCAGGGGTGCAGGGCTGGGGGGTGTTCTGTGGGAAGGGTGGACTAGAGAGATGAAAAGGGTGGAAATAAGGTAAAAAGTATCTTTTGTATTTGTGGATTGCTGGGTTTTTTTTTAAATTTCAGTTGCCAGTGTTAGATTATTATAAGCAAACAGTTCTAAGTCAAAATGAATTGTAAAGAGAATGAAAAAGAAACAGGAAGAGAAATGACATCTTTTCACATCCTGAGCAAGCCAGTTTTGACATTGTTAGGGAAAGGGGGTTGATGATAATAGGTCAGATGTGATGGGAAGCCCATAATGAGACATTAGTTCCATTTGTGGTTTGGCTGTGAGCTGCCAGGCTGCTGAGTGTGAGAGTGAGCCACGCCCCCGATTCACGCCTTTTCCTTTGGTAACAAAAAAAAAGTCCTTCGTTTGTGGGGCAAAAGTACATGTTTTGGTTTTTAAAAAAAGGATAAAAGTCTCAGAGAAGACAGATGTACACGTATCTCTTTACCTGAGAGTGAGGAAGCCCGTGCTGGTCATTGGAAGGCCTTTTGAGAAGGTGACTTTGAAGGTGACTCTGTAACCAAAAGAATATTTGAAGATTTCAGGATCAGCTTAGGAGAGAGGGAGCAGCCAGGGCAAAAAGCAAATGCATGTGCTAGCACTCTGGGAGGCCGAGGTGGTGGATTCCCTGAGCTTACAAGGTCCAGACCAGTCTGAGCCAGAGCAAGACCCTGTCTCTAAAAATAGCTGGGTATTGTAGTGGGTCCTATAGTCCCAGCTACTTGGGAGGCTGAGTTAGAGTCTAAGAGTTCAAGGTTGCTGTGAGCTGTGATGCCACAGCACTCTACCGAGGGCAACAAAGTGAGACTCTGTCAAAAAAAAAAAAGCAAATGCATGCCACGCAAAATATTACCCTGCTAAGGGAGCAGCAGCTAGTTCCCAGTGTTGGGGCTATCAAGGAGAATCCAGAGTCCACTAATATGGCCCATTTTGGTCCTGTGATCCACAAGCTACAGCTGCAGTACCCACTGTTGCTAAAGGACAAAGGCACCACCGTGCTAGGCTCTGACTGACCAGCAGAGACCACCGGGCCTGCACACTGGCTGACCCCCCTGACAGCAGCTGGGGGGCAGTTATTGATACCATGAATAATTATTAGCAATGCCATTCAGAAATGTGGTGGAGTCACAACTCTACCGGTTAACTTTGACCAGAGAAGGCAGGAGACAGGAAGGGGCCTGCAGATAAGCAGCCTACCCTTCTTCCTCTCTGAGGGCCTGTTTCTAGATGTTTCCATATGCCTCTTGAAGAGGTCCCGTGAGACCAAGCGATCAGGGTAGCCCCAAACACACCCTCTGTATCTACTCTCCCTGCTTCCGCATCTTACATCACTTTATCCCTTGCTCTGGCCTCCTAGGATCCCGCTCCCTAATGAAGGATTACATCAAGTTTTGCCTCAGGCAGTTTTCTAGGGAACCCACTGTAAGGCCCGGTATTAATTCATTACTTCCTCACAGAAATCTCATGAGATGGGTGCTTGGTACGTACCCCGTGACATTGGTAAAGAAACTGAGTGGGCTTCTTGTGTAACTTGCGCCGAGTCCTGCGGGTGGTGGGTGGACTGGCTGAGAGGCAACCCCGGGGGGTTTCCACAGCCTCTACCCTCTGCTATCGGTAGACATTGGCCACTTGCACAGTGCAGGGACTGCCTTCAAGATGCGGTGCAGATGGGTGCCCACGGGGAATGAGCCTCCTTCTGTCCCAGAGGCTGCCCGTCTCTCCCCATTCCTGGGAGAGGTGGTGAAGCACATTGTTTTGGCTCCACCCCCACATGGCTGGATTCATTGCCTTGGAGGGGGCCAGGCCTGAACAGGTATCTAGCCTCTATCAGTGGTATGTTAACCGCTGACCAAACATCTATTTCGTGCGGAGCACTGTTCCAGGTGCTAAGCATCGCAGGTAATCAGAAATGGCCATGACACTCACTCTGGAGAGCTGGGGAAACAGCAAATACAGGAAGGTGGGGTAGAGATAGGATTCAGCTGCTTTGGGCACAAAATTTTAGGTGATGCCAAAAAAATCAGTAATCCAGGGAAATCACATTATAATGCAAAAAAAGTTTTCAATCTACATTTAGTAAAAAAAAAAAGTGTTGTAATGAACAAAGTATTAAAATTTTAAAGGATGATAAGCTCAGTATCAGTGCCCTCCCAAGCCATAGCAAAGCCTGAGACAAAAAGAACAATCTGGAATGCCCATCCTCTCCCCAGTTCCACCTTGCAGAAAAGAATCCATAATTCAAGGTGCACATGTTCATTTTCTCAGCCTGCAGGGCCACACTCAACCCCAGGATTAAGACTGTTTTAATAACTTCAGTACATAGGCCTAACACAGTTTGGATACTTTGTACAGGACTACCTGGCCAACTACAATCCATCCCCAGCCTTGGACTCTCCAACAGCCATCCTGTGAGCATAGAATGATATTATTCAGAATTACAATTATCTTCAATTAAGCTTATGTTTGAAAATGAAAAAAAACCTGCTATTTTCAAATTAATGTTTAATCTTCTAGTTAAATAAGACATATGATTACAGAGGGCTGAATCAGTAATATTTAGGAAATGAAGAACGTGAAAATGGAATAGAAGCCTAGTTTAGTATATTTTTATTCCATTGTAATAGACGACAGGATAAGAATATACCCGCATGTAAACTTTAAAATTATACAACTAATGTAAATATATCACACTATAAATTCCTCATTTAAAATTCCACAGGTGTGGATGTCTTTGTAGATGCCAATTTGGGGATAATCAGATGAGAAAATGTTCCTCCTGCCTATGGAGAACTGTCTTCTAGGTTGAGAAAAAAGGATTCTTTGAAAGATGAAAGTTCTGCCTGAATTGTTGCCCTGTGTTCACAGATACATGAAAAAGTTTGTTTAGGTGTGGATTCAGTCAAAGGGGGACAGCTAGGAAAAGGCGTACATGCCAGCCACTCCGCTCTTAAGCAAGGAATACAGCAGGGGAATTCCCACCTCTGGAGGACAGCGAGAGGGAATAGCCCCAGAAATCAGTGATAACTTGGCATCGATTTATCTTCCTCTTCCGAAACGTGCTGAAACACTTCTTACAATCAAAATAAAACAGAGCAACAACAACAGAAAAAAAAACCTTTTTTTCTTCCTTTTACAGCTGAACAACAGTGATAATTGTGAGACTGCTAAACCGTACTTTCCCAGCAGGTCAGGCTGGAACTTGATTTAACTGCTTTTGCACTGGGATAGACTGAAAGATGGGACCTCCCCTTCCCCACACCATCCAGGCTCTTCTGTCACTTGCCAATTTTTACAAAAATGCTGCATTGTTGGTGCTTCCTTATTATTCCTCTAGCCTACAGTCATTCTGGAAGTTCTTTGGTTTGTCCTAACTCTTTTATTTATGTTCCATGGAGTTGCAGGAGTCTTGAGTGTACCAAAAAGATAAGTGCTCGTCTCATACTAAGTAATAGTCGGGGGAAAGTACTCCTTAATGCTCATTCAAAATGAGCTGAACAGTATACTTTCTATTATTGGGTTTCTATGTGCATATTATCAAAGCTTGCTAGTCCAGAGTCTAGAATACAAAAAACAAATTAAATGAGCTTTGATATCTTAAGCTGTTATACATTTGAATAGGAAATGTGGTCAGTGTAACCATTTCCTTAGGGAATATCCACTGTGCACATGTACACACACACCCACTTTTTTCAG
This sequence comes from Otolemur garnettii, assembly GCF_000181295.1. Taxonomy (NCBI): domain Eukaryota; kingdom Metazoa; phylum Chordata; class Mammalia; order Primates; family Galagidae; genus Otolemur; species Otolemur garnettii. Next base: position 12,468,983 of record NW_003852437.1, on the reverse strand, counting down.
GGTTCAAGAAAACCTCCAAATTTTAATTTGGAGTAACATTCTGATACTTAATCCAGAAATTTCACAAACATTAATTTCATGGTAAACTTTCAGATTTTCATGTGATCCTGTCAAATACATGGTCCTGTAAAAAACTTAGGAGGCACACATTGTACCCCATGATTGCATTAATGTACACAGCTATGATTTAATAAAAATAAAAAACTTAGGAGGCTAGAATTTAATACTTTCATTCCAGAGCTTTTAGTGTCCAGAAACACAAAGTTACAAAAGAAACCTACCATATTCTAATGAGAATATATTTAAAAGCCTACTCCAGCCATACGGTAAAGTCTCTAGTTCTTCACAAAAATTCTTTAATTTGGACACAAAAATTCTTTGGGAATTTATATGTGAACCAAGCTTAGCCCATATAGGGTGAGGGCAGTGGTGTTTGTTCAATTTACACATTTAAGCTCCATGAAAGTTCTGCCCCATGAAAAGTCTCAATTATTTGACAAACCCCCAAAGCTATAACACCTATGTAGTAAGTAGGAAATCTTCTAGCTATTTCAAGCCAAAAAAGAAGGTGAATCCACACAAAAACCTACACAGATGTTTATAGCAGCTTTACTTACAATCGTAAAAGCTTGGAAGCAGCCAAGAAGTGAATGGATAAATAAACTGTGGTCCATCCAGCCCGGAAACATTATTCCATGCTTGAAACAAATGAGCTAGCTAGCAAGCCAAGGGAAGACATGGAGGAATTTTACATGCATATTACTGACAGAAAGAAGCCAATCTGAAAAGGCTACATAGTGTAGAATTCCAACTATATGACATTCTAGAAAAGGTAGAAGTATGGAAATAGTAAGATCAGGGATTAGAGTGGGCAGAGGGCTGAATAGGTGGAGTACAGTGGATTTGGGGGACAGTAAAAATACCCTGCATGGTACTGTAGCAATGGGGACATGTCGTTATACATTTGCTCAAATCCGTAAGTTAATACCTGCCCTGAGCCCTAATGTAAACTATTGACTTCGGATGACTCGTAAGTATCAATGTAGATTCATTAATTGCAACAAATGCACCCTTTAGTGGGGAGATTGTTGGGGGGGGGGCTGTGCATGGGATGGAGGCAGAGGGTATAAGAAAAATCTCTGCACTTTCTGCTCAATTTTGCTATGAACCTAAAACTTCCCCAGGAAAAATATCTTTTTTAAAAACATTGAAACCATTTTTTAGATGCCATATTGATGCAGGACAAGGTGGCACCAGGATCTTTTTCTCCACTTCAGAGTTACCTCTGTATGGGAGAAGAGAGTGATAAGCGTGCTCAGTCCAGGACTTAGACATGTTCCTTATTCTAGATGGCTTGCCTACCAGAAACCATTTACCTGAAATGAGGTACCTCCTGGGAGGAAATAAAGCAATCCACAAGTGCAATATACATCGGACCCAGTTTTTGAAAACAGCACTAGTGGCCAGAAGAGAGGGGTTTCTAACCCAAAGGCAACGTGGAGATCATCCCTCAGTTTTCTCCCTTGATCCAGGCCTCAAGGGCTATGTTGCTCATGAAGCTGTTACACTAAAAACTTTGTGCCAGCTTCTCTGGAGACTGCGGTGGGAGGATTGCTGGAGGCCAGGAGTTTGAGACCAGCCCGGGCAACATAGCAAGACATCCTTCTTAAAAACTAGATGGGTGTAGTCTTGAGCCAACAAAACAAAACAAAATAAAAATTTTATGACATGCTTGGCTGTAATGCTTTGAAAACTCCAGAGAACACATTGCTCTAGGGCACACCAGCTACAGGGATGGCCATGCGTAGGGCACAGCAACTGGTGAGGATGACTTATCGTGGACATCCCCAGGCAGCTACTGCAGCACAAAGAAGGGAGGAGGACAACTTGGAAAGGAGGAAAATGACAGAGCCACAGGGTAGCTAGCAGGACTTGATGAGCACAGATGAGACCTCTTGGGGCCTCTCAGGAGTTATGATTATATCTGAGTGAGGGTCATGAAACACTGGGAGAAGGAATCAACCGTACGTGGATACTACATTAAAATTACATAAATTCTAAAGTAAATATGGCAGGCTATTTTGATTGCACATTTTGAAGTGGATCTAGATAACAAAGTAGATTTATTGATCAACTTTCATATTTGTATTTTTTTTTTTTGAAACAGAACCTCAAGCTGTCCCCCTGGGTAGAGTGCAGTGGCATCACAGCTCACAGCAACCTCCAACTCCTGGGCTCAAGCGAGTCTCCTGCCTCAGCCTCCCAAGTAGCTAGGACCACAGGCGCCCACCACAGCACCTGGCTATTTTTTTGTTGCAGCTGTCATTGTTGTTTTGGTGGGCCTGGGCTGGATTCGAACCCACCACCTTAGATGTATGTGGCTGGCACCTTGGCCACTTGAGCCACAGGCACCAAGCCTTCATATTTATATTTACAAATTTCAACGTAATAGTCACAGACCTTACCCTCTGGGATGTTATGTGATGTAGACTATTTTACCATGTGCTATCACTTGAAAATGCATTATTTTAGCTAATCTAGCAGTCTGGTGGGACACATACTTCTAGTATAGCCTTGCTTAAAAGAAAAGAAACTAACTTGCAAAAGACCCTTGACACATTCAATATCCTCCAGTTAGGAGACATCAGGGGAGCACAAACTCAGCCCCTGGGGCTCAGAATCTCTCCCTCCTTTCATAGCCCTGCAGGAGCTGCCAGATCTCACACTTCTCCTTGGTAATTTGGGGATCAGCAGTCAAAAGCCCTAGACTAACAATTGAAAAACCCCAAAAGGAGTTCTGGCTCTTGTTCAGCATCTCCTTGACCTTGGGAAAGTCACTTAGCTTTCTATTTTATTTCCCCATCTGCAGAATGGGTTGGGTGGTAATAACACCTGCCCCACCCAAACTTACGTGAATGTTACGAGAAAGAATTAGATAATGTCTGCACTGTGTTTTACTCTCCTTAGAAGAAAGTGTCTATAAAATACCAGGCAGAAATTCTTCTGACTTTATGAGGGCTGCTGAGATCAAAGCCTGCGGCCATGGGCTGGGGAAACTTTCTCCTGCACAGAGAACATTTACTGCTGCACAGCCTAATAACATTCCTCCCTCTAGATTCTAAAATGATTTGCAGATAGTCATTAAGCAAATCTTGCTGCCCTTAAGCAACACACAGTTTGCACCATAACAGCCTAAAGCTTTATAAAAATGAAATCTTAGGAAGAGCAAAGGCTGTGTTTGAAAAATAATCCAGGAATTTTGAACTTTCAGTCTGTTTTCTAATCTATTTTCTATGTCCACAAAATATACTTTAAGCTTACCTCTTTAGTGTTCTGTCCATAGCAGCTAAGTAGCACCATACAAGCAGATCTCCTGGGAGAACCTAAGAATACACAAAGGGAAACAAACACTACCAAACATCAGTAGCTTTGAAAAGCTTTGGACAACCCTAAAATTATATGTGCATTCCTAGAGTTGATATTTGTCTGAACCAAAACTACGGTCTTCTTGCCTGTTCGATGTGCAGGTCCTCTCCCTGAGAAAGTGGAAAAGGTCATCAAACCATAAAAGAACCCGCTGTTCAGCTTTAGGGAACCTATTTCCCCAGAGTGTGAGGATCCATTAGCCAGGTCTTGTGATGTTTGCATAATATTGCCTAACCTCATTTTCTGATGTCTCAACTTGACTGCATTTCATTTTAATTTATTAAACTCTACTGGCAAAGTCTCAGAGCAAAATGCTGTGCTATCTTATTTTTGAATCTACATGTTAATGATGTCTAATTGGCTTTCATTTCCATCTGCACAGATCTCTAGTCCTCATTTCTGGAATTAGTAGATCAAATTTCCAAATCCAACCCCAGTCATGACCTCATGACGCGTATTTGACTTTGCCTCATTATTCTAACAAAAGCCTAAAATGTGAGATACCAGTGTGAGCAAGAACCAGGTGATAAAATGATGAGTTTCATTCTGTTTAAATTAGAGCTGTTGAAATCCCAGGGTTAAAGGCACTGGGGACCCCTATTCTCAGCCAAGACTGATGTGGCCTGTGTTTTCTTTCCTTTATGGACCTATTCTGGAGTTTCTTCGTCTTCTTTTTTTTTTTTTTAATTCTTATTTCACATTTAGAAGTTGTCAATGTTCTGGAGTTTATTGAGATGAGGATTAGGACCAGAATTGATGGGCGCTGTACATTTATGGGAGATTGAATAGAACCCACTACGTCCTTTCTCTCAACCCCTCCAAGAGTTTTTGACTTAAAAAAACAGAGACTGATTTCATCTAGTTCTAAAAAGGAAGGACTTATACATCAGTGTTGGATTAATTACAACAAAGTTGTCTCCATGCAAAGCACAAATGCCTTCTACTTCTGCTCATATTCATAACCCTTTGAGTGGGGAAAATTATGTCAAAAGTGTCACAAAGATGCCTTCTGCAAAATAATTTTCTCCATCCAGTAATGGTATGTTTCCTTTAACGGAATCTTTTTCCCTTGATGACAAATAGCTTTAGAAAAAAAGTCTTCGTGGTCATTCGTACCCCTAGTGTGAATGAAAAGAACAGATTCCTGGGCAGTGCCTATGGCTCAGTGAGGGGGGCACTGGCCCCATATACCAAGGGTGGCAAGTTCAAACCTGGCCCCAGACAAACTGCAACAGAAAAAAATAGCTGGGTGTTGTGGTGGGCACCTGTAGTTCCAGCTCCTCAAAAGAGGCTGAGGCAAGAGAATCACCTAAGCCCAAGAGCTGGAGGTTGCTGTGAGCTGTGATGTCACGGCACTCTACCAAGGGTGACAAGGTAAGACTCTGTCTCAAAGAAAAGAAAAGAACAGATTCCATGGGGATAAAGAACTGGAAGTCGGCTTGGCGCCTATAGCTCAACCGGCTAAGGCGCCAGCCACGTACACCTAAGGTGGCGGGT
>NW_003852437.1:12431681-12463853 GCF_000181295.1 Otolemur garnettii | reverse complement strand
AACTGGAAGTCACAATCACTTACTGTTTCCTAGGGCTTATCTCTGAGGAGCTGAGAAAACATTTTGCTGATTTTTACCTGGCCAGATGCGTTCCCAGCCTCATTCTGTTCTTCTCTAGCAGGTACTTTCTTTTGTGGCTGAAAAGGCACAGAGAATCTTTCCTTGAAGGTCTCCCCAGGAGGTATCAGAATAAGAATTATGAAAGGGGTTAATTCTCTGTCTGCGCCCAGGAGGCACGCTGCTGAGGGAATTCAGGCCAGCTGTGACTGGAACAAACCTGCAGCCACTCGCAGGTGTCCAGGGTTCCAGATCAAGGGAGGGGAGAAGCAGAACACTTCAAGTTCATAATTATGCCAAGGAGTTGACACAAAAAAAGTGAAACAAAATATCAAAAACACTGGACGATTGTACACTGCAGTCTAGAATGAACTAGGTTACTAACATTCAGAGAAAAGATGGCTTCCTCCACTAACAAACTTGCAATTGTGAAGGGAAATTAATGTTTCTGTAGAATGACAAAGAATAAAAACCTAAGACTTCAGACCCTTGGTTGGTGAAGAAGTGAATACTGTTTCCTTGCCCAAAGCAAAGGAAAATTATAGTTACCAACATTATTAGGTCTTAATATTGGCAAGAGTCATTCTGGTAGACCAGCAGTTCACGATCTGTGGGTTGCAACCCCTTTGTAACAATGAAAATACATCCTGCTTATCAGATATTTACATTACGATTCATAACAGTAGCAGCATTACAGTTAAGAAGTAGCAACAAAAACAGTTTTATGGTTGGGGGTCACCACAACATGAGGAACTGTATTAAAGGGTCACAGCAGTAGGAGGCATTAGGAAGGTTGAGAACCACTGTGGTAGACTGTTCTTTTGTTTAACAAACAATAGCATGAGCTTTCTTGATGTGCAAAGATATGCATTGAGCCTAACTTGTGATAAAAGCTGCACATTTAAAAGTTTCCAAATAATAGTATAGGAATTGGCACTAAGGGAGCGGACACTAGGGCTTATAAGAGCCCTAGGAGGAAGGATCACCTAAGGCAAGAGCTTAGGACAGTAAGGTTTTAAGGTCTAATCTTGAAGTTCAAGGTGGTTTCTTTTCTATGCCTGGTGTTGGTGTTGCTCTGGAGAGTGAAAGGAGAGAGGCGATGGCCTTATGTTGGGTGATGACCTCATGATGGTTGATGATGACCTCATGATGGGTGATGACCTCATGATTGGTGATGACCTCATGAAGCCCAGCAGTGAGGACAGATGACAGCGAGCAGGGGCAGCAGGAAGAAAAGTGCATGCAGAGACTTCAGCAGGAGCTCGAGATGAAAGGTGCCTATGAGGAAGAAGACACCGGCATTCTGAGAGCTCAGGGAGAGTACTAGGCTCCCCACGGTATCTGGTGTAGGTGTTTGGCCTATTTTATCTGTAAAAACAGAAAGAAGGGAAAGTAAAAGCGTAAAGCTGGAATGCCAGAGGACAGTCTTCACACCTAATGAGTTTGCTCTGGCCGTGTAGGGCACAACCACCACAGAAAGTCACCATCTCTTACTCTTTCCCAGGGCTTATCTCTGCCCTACTTCAAATCTCAGATCCAGAACCATCTGGAATGTTTGAATTTTGAATCTAGACATAGTTGCACATAGTCTAATCCAGTTGTGTGCTGGTAAACCGGATTTGGGAGGAGGAGGAGGTTTGGCTGATTTTCATGGTGTAAATACACCCACCTTAGCCAATTTAGAGCTATTAACTCTACATCCCTGAACGGAGAGTGGGAAGAGATGTGTGTGGAACGGAGTCAGCTCTCAAAAGCTAGTAAGGCCGGCTCCAGCACACCGCTGGCTCAGTCCACGCGAGGGCAATTTGCTCCACTCTGTCACAGGACCTGCCACCTGGCCTGTTTTCAATTCCCTTTACAGTCTCTGCTTCCTCCTGCACTAGGACTTTAGTACTTTCTGTTCCTTCTGCCAGGATGCGCCTTCCTTCCTTTTCACCTCGTCAATGTCGACTCGTCCATCTGTTCTTCAGCACAACTGTGACTTCTTCAGACCAGCTTTTTCTGACCTCCCTGAGCAGGTCAAGAACCTTAATACTAGACTCTCTCTGTACCATGCACCTTTCCTCACTACAATAGGTCACAGGTGTAGTTTTACCCTTGTTCAATTGATTATTTGGTCCATCTGCCTCTCTTCCTTGATGGTAAGCGGCCTGGAGGTCAGGGCCTGAATGCATCTGTTCACATCCCACCCCTCACACATAGCCCAGCAGGTAGCAGAGATGCGATGATGATTTGATGAATGAGTGAGTATTACATACAGATCGCCTCCAATCCTGGCAAATCATCACTGGCAGAGTTAACCTTTCTCTGTCTTCCCCATCAACGCCATACCTGGAGGTGCCTCCCATCAAGAAGCATTCTCTCAATCAGACGTGTTTGAATGTCAGTCTATAACAGCTTCTTTGTATCTGAAGAACAACATAGTAAATTGGGATAATCTTGAGCTACATCATGGCCTGATAGAACCTTCATAAAATAACTATATTTTTTTCATTCTTTTCTATCTACACAAACCTATGCACTACATCTTGACATATCCAATTTAATTTAATTTAATCTAAAAAATAGGAGAAGAGAAATTGGAACTTATAAAGATCTATACAATTTCCAGTCCTCAAAATATTATTTCATCAATGAAAAGTTGCATCAGTATCTAAATAATGAAAATATTTACATTATGCAGCAAGTTGAAAGGGCTTACAAAACAACTGTTAAATAATCGTTAAAGTTATGGAGTATGCTAAATCTTCATATCAACTCCATGGAGTACAAATAGGTTAAACTAAGGGTTCAAGGTCATAGGGCCAGATATGGTGAAGACACGGAAGACACAGACTTTCTAGCTATTAAGCTCTGCAGCCTAAGGGGAAAAGATCAAATACGTACAAAATAGATGCAGCAATCTTTCAGTAAGAGGGTTAATATAGTAGAAGAATAATCTGGAATAAGACCTGTGAATAGAATGGGCAGAAGGCAAGAAGAAATTTAAACACTCATGTTTGGGTAAGAGAATGAGACAATTAGTAGCTTTGGATGGTGGGATTACTTTCCAAAATTTATTTAAGATTGTTTATAAAGCAATTTTAAAGGAAATAACCGTGGCTTGCATATTTTGACAATGGAATGCGCCCAGATACTGTCATTACCATCTTGCTAAGGATTCTAAGAGGAAAAGTAGATTTCAGTTTATTCCTCTATATAGCCATGTGAGCTGTGTCCTAGCCTAGTCATAATGGCAGGAGCATGCTTTGGCAGTAAAATTATAGTTAAACTTAGTCAAACTCCTTAGCTATGCATCAAAAGTCTGGAGTTGACGGTGTGTAGTTCACCATAACTTTCTGAACCCAGTAGAGACTAAAGCCAGGGGTAAGGCAAAATTAAAAAGACAAATATCATTCACTACAGTTGCTACTCTGTACAATTCCCTTTACCAATAGCAATTTTCACGTTCCCTGAGAACTTCCTATGGGCCGGACACTATCTCCATGCCGGGCCTGGATGTGCTTCTCTCCCTTCATTCTCACAAACCCTCAGGATGTACCTGCTGCTACAGTTCTCATGTAGAGTCGAGAAATGAAGTAACTACCTCAAGTTGACCCATTCAACCAAAGGAAGAGCAGAATTTTGAACAAAAAATGATTTCCATCTGATTCAGTCTACACATTTCATCACAAAATGTGAAAGGGTAAGAAGGAAATATTTTCACCTCTGCCTGGCCATTGGCAAGATTGGATCATTTAGCCATGTCAGTTCATGACAATTTCTTTTTGGAAAACTTTTTAGAAACATACTCCACGAGAAAGTTTCTGCTTTGTTTAAAAAAAAAGAAAAAGAAAATCTGACTGGGCAACCTCTTTGCCTACTGATAAAAAGGAAAAGAAAAGAAAAAGAGGGCGATGCCTGTGGCTCAAAAGGGTAGGGTCCTGGCCCCATATGCTGGAGGTGGCAGGTTCAAACCCAGCCCCGGCCAAAAATAAATAAATAAATAAAATTAAAAAGAAAAAGAAAGCCAGTTTTAAGAAATAAGAAGCAGGCTCGGCGCCTATAGCTCAAGCCGCTAAGGCGCCAGCCACATACACCTAAGGTGGTGGGTTCGAATCCAGCCCAGGCCCACCAAAAACAACAATGATGGCTGCAACAAAAAAATAGCCAGGCGTTGTGGCGGGCGCCTGTGGTCCCAGCTACTTGGGAGGTGGAGGCAGGAGACTCGCTTGAGCCCAGGAGTTGGAGGTTGCTGTGAGCTGTGATGCCACAGCACTCTACCCAGGGGGACAGCTTGAGGCTCTGTCTTAAAAAAAAAAAGAAAAAAGAAAGAAAGAAAGAAGAAGCAGCAAAACCATAGCTTTCCATTGTAATATATTCAAACAATTTGGGGAGTTTTGAAAAAAAATACTAATGCTTAGTTTCCATTCCAGACCAATTAAATCAGAATTTCTTGGGGAGGGAATGGAGCCTGAGTCCTTAAAGGTTTTCAAAAGCTCCCCAGGTGATTGTAACCTGCAGCAGAGCTGGGAATAGCGTTCTTGTCTCTCATCAGGCTGCTGAACTTCACTCAAGAGCTCTCGACTGTCTTTTCTGTCTCTTCACCTCTACCCCTGCCAGGTGAAAAACATGTGCATTTCACATCGGAAATAACACTAAAAACAATTTGCTGTTTTAAACAATTTTTAAAATTTTTCGAATCTACAGAACTGCTTATGATCGTTCTTTTATTTTATAAATATATCCGTGCTGTGCCACCAGAATTTTCTAGTTTCAAAAGTCCTATACCAAAAGGCAACAGTAGAGGGCCCACCTCTCTCAGAAAGATCAAAGAACTGCCATTGTGTACTGAATGGAAGAGCCAAAGCTTTCTTTGTAAACTGATGTAAGGTAAGGAGACGAGTGACAAGATCAAAACATGAGGAGGAAAATAAGAACCCCGAGTCTTTCTCAGAAAAATTGAATAGTGGGTTAAAAGAAGTACTAAAAAAAATTGCGAGGAATAGAAATGAGCAAAATTGATTCCAGGGTACACAGTCTTGATACTGATAATGAAAGTAGTGAAAGTGAGAACAGGGAAGTTGGCAAACCGTAAAAGTTGAGTCCCAGAGTTCCTCCTAATTATGGATATCTTTTTTCCCCTTTCTGGGTGAAAGTGGGAATGGAAGATTGGGGTTTATATGGACGGCACCTGTGAGGAAATTTGGTCCTGTCTTTCTCTGACTGTTAATGGGCACTGAACAGAGGGTCAGAAATCCCGGGAATTTTCCATTGCATCATCCGTTCTTCAGATTGTTTTCATTTTCACTTTCTCCATTGATATTAAACTTCAAAGTCACCGAGGAAACATATTACTCATTATAAATTAATGAAAGTAAAAGTCTAATTAAAGACTTGCTTCTGTGTGTTTTGTCTTCTAATATGAAGTATTTAGTGTAACAGAGAGTTGGAGAGGATTGTGTTTTCTTTTCCATACAAGGGTAATTTTTAAGCAATAAAAACAATATTAGGCATCATCAAGAAAACTTTTCTCCTGCAGATCTCAGTAGACACTAGGCGGATACTCATTTCCATCAAGTAGGGAAGTATAATGATTATTTCTATTCTACAACTGAAGCGACTGAGTGAGAAAAGGTGATTTGACAAAGATCTCCAAATAAAACTAGTGTCATCACTCCTGATCTAGACTTCCACTATTAAAAGACTTTTCCTGCTTTATTGTCTTTGGGATGGTAGAACACTGTGGTTTCATTTTCACTGTTAAAGATATTTGTGTCCTAATTCTAAGACTTACCATGACTAAAAGCCCTGAGTCCACATTTAGTCATTAGTTTCAACTTCTGACCCTAAACTTGGCCTGGACCCACGTAAAGCCAGAGACTCTACTTAAAGCTTCATGGGGGAGGATAGGGGAGAGAACGCATCCCTCCTACAGTGCAAAATCTAACTCATAACTTAATACCAGAAACAGTAACCCTCCCTATAAAGTCAGATCCCTCCACACACTAGACTGCAGTGTAGACCATCAGAGTCCCATTTCACTATGCCTAAAACAGTGTTGACCCTGCCCTGAAGCTCTGATAGAAAATAGACATGTTTTTCCTTTAAGCACCTTCTTTACCAGGCCTCAGGGAGCAGAGAGAAGGGAGCTTTAGCGTGGCCTCAGGTAGACAGCTGTGGCCAAAACAAGGCCAGGACATGGCCATGAGGGCAGGTAGGCCGCGGGTTACAGCTTAATCACATCTTTCTGGTATAAGGCCACCCCAACAGTGGCCCAGCTTTTTATACAACTAGGTAAAAACCTATTTTAGGATGCCCTGGATGCTTTCCATTGTGTTTATTCCACCTGTTGCTTGTCGAGTCGTTTCAGTAAGTCTGGTTCTATTTAATGCTCAGAATTGGAGACTGCTGACAAGCCTTCTTAATTGTGCAGACAATTCTGATTGAGTACCCAGGGTATACAATTGCATCTGCAAGCACACGTGGTGGTGGTGGTGGTGGTGGTGGTGGTAACAGAGTTGTCCTATACTTAATTCCTGAGTATATAATTAAGACCAATTGTCACTGCAGTAAAATACTGAAGATACCCCTATGCAGAAAACAGGGATGTTTTTCCCTTAAGCCCATTCCTTACCAGGCCTCAGTGAGTAGAGAAAAGGGCATGGTAGGGCGGCCTAGGGTAGACAGCTGTAGCCAAGCAATCCCTATGCACACCACCTCTGTGAAGAGATCATATAAACCTATATCCAGAGTTTTCTCTCCTTTTCTTTTTTTTTTTTTTTAAGATAGAGTCTCACTTTGTCACCCTGGGTAGAGTGCTGTGGCATCATCATAGCTCACAGCAACCTCAAACTCTTGGGCTTAAGAGCTCTTCTGCCCTCAGCCTTCCCAGCAGCTGGGACTACAGGCACTCACCACAACACCCCACTAGTTTTCTATTTTTAGTAGAGACAGGGTCTCACTCTTGCTCAACCAGGTCTCGAATTCTTAAGCTCATAGAATTTCCTTAAATAAAAAAATTTTTTATTACAATGAATATTTTTAGAATGTTATAATAAGTCTAATCATCACAGTGTTTTATGTACAACAAGTGTTTATGTGAAATTGTTTCATTGTTCTCTGTTACTTCCAGAATGAATTCTAAGCTGCTGATATAAGGAACACAAGGTCTATCTCTCCATCTTTACCTCTTTCCACTCTCTACCAGTTTCCTCATCCCCCAGAACTAACCATTTTTGGAGTACATTGTTGCTCAAGATTGCCAGCTAGAGGCCCATGGGCCTATCCAACCTTCAGACGTCTTTTGTTTAGGCCTAGAATATTTTAAAAAGATTTTTGTTTGAACATTCTGTAGAACTTCTTTTTTGTGAAAAATGGAAGATTCACCCACATCAGGCCCCCATGCCTACATGGCAAGCAACCAGCTGAAGCTGAGTAATGGCCTTCTGCTGTAGATGTGGTATGTGTTCTAATTCTCCATGACCCTTGCCCCTTTCCTCTGTATCATTCCTAGCCTGGTCATTCATTCTCTTTATCTGACTTGTCCTGTAAAGCCACACGTTTTACACTTACATTTCCTTATGCTAGTTCCTCTTTGGGGGATGTTCTTCTGACTGTCTCCCCAGTAGACCTCTACTAGTGCTGATTCAATATCCCCTCCTCTGAGAAGTCCCTCATTTGTCTCCTTTAGCTATGATCCCTTATACACACTGTTATCTTAGTAAAGAAGGGAGCCTTAGTGTGGCCACAGACAGACAGCTGTGGCCAAAACAGTGCGAGCACATGGCCATGAGGGCAGGTAGGCAGTGGGGTACACCTTAATCACATCTTTCTGGTATAAGGCCACCCCAAGAGTAGCCCAGCTTTTTATACAAATAGGTAAAAAGCTAAGGATGCTTTCAATTGTGTTTATTCCACCTGTTGCATGTCAAGTTGTTTCAGTAAAGACAATATATTAAAAGTTCATTATGAGTATCAACTCCCCAACTATTGGCCTCCTCAAGTGTGAATTTGGTACTATGTATTGCCAGCATTTAGCACAGATGCTGATGAATGAATAAATGTCCAAAAAGATCATAACATTATATAGAAAAGAGTGAAGTAGCTCCCTTGTCATTGATAGGAGAGTGACTTTTTTTTTTTTTGAGATAGAGTCTCACTTTATCACCCTCAGTAGAGAGCTGTAGCATCATAGCTCACAGCAACCTCAGACTCCTGGGCTCAAGCAATCCTCTTACCTCAGCCTCCCAAGTAGCCCCAGACTACAGGTGCCCACCACAACGCCTAGCTAGTTTTAGGGACAGGGTCTCACTCTTGCTCAGGCTGGTCTTTAACTCCTAAACTCAAGCAATCCAACTCACCTTAGCCTCCCAGACTGCTAGGACTACAGGCCTGAGCCACAGTGTCCGGCCCTAAGTGACTCTTTTCTGAGTCAGGCATCAGATGTGTTAACAGGTCGAAAGTAGAGCAAAAAAGTAGGGTAGCAGAAAGTTAAGAACACGAGCAGAATCCTTGCTGAAGACCACATTCAGAAAGCAGGATGCATAATGGTACATACCCTTCAAATACAGACAGGTAAGTAAGAAGGAGGAGGAGACCAGGACGACTTGAGGGAGACTGAAGGAGGCTGTTTGTACCTACCTACATTCTCCAGTTGGAAGCATTTTCAAATGTAGTCCTATTGTTCTTACAAGTAAGGAAAGGCAATTTCAGGAACTGTTTAGAAACCTATTTCTCTTACATCTGATAGGTAAAATGTTCAAAGTATGAATATCTGTCTGGAAGAGTGAAAAAAAAGGCAATGAGAAAGAAACTCTCTCTTTTTTTTCAATCTTTTACTAAAGAATGAAGGTGGGGGCAGACCAAGGAGGAAATAATGAATTCATCTGAAAGGTTTCTAGGGAGATCAGAGGTCATCTGTATTTTTGCAAAGCAACAATTCCCATTGCAAGGTCTTTAAATCTCTTATCCTTGTATCTTAGTTCTGGTGAGCAGTAAAAATACAGAGAAACAGCTGAACAGTTATGGAATGAAGGAGGCATACAAAAAGTAAAAATTATTTGCATGCATCATAGCAACAACGCGAATCCCCTGTGCTAGTAAACAATCGTCTGGGTGGTGTAACGACGTGCCCTTTACTACGCTAAGAGGCACACGCGCTCTCTAATGTAATTCTTGGAGCACCACCTCCTTTAACTTCTGAGATACTCTGAGAGATGTGTACCGCACGCGTATAAATTTATCCTTTCTATCTCCTATTGTTAATCTACTCCCACTTATTTTCTAATAACTGCTTAAAAAAGGAAGAAGAAAGGAGCCTGTCGCATTTGACCTAGAAAGACAAGTTGCCAATGTTTTAAATGAAAGAAAGGAAGTGTAGTGTCTGTAAGGTGACAAGTTTATGTGGGAGGGTATTTTGAATGACTTCAAGGAACCTCGTTTTTCTGGTATAACATCAAGTTGGTGGTGGGTTCTCAACTTTGGTGAAAAAAGTTTTCTCTCTGTTACAAAATCCTGTTGAAAAAATATACACGTGTACGTATGAGATACTAATTTCCTCAAGTATCTTCTATGAAGTTACAAAACTCATGATGAAATAACAGCCTCTCTAAACACTGTGTTTAATATCTCTGATTTCAGTTTGTGCCGTTAGAAGCGCCAGGGTCTGAACATTTATTCTCCATCCCATGCTCCCTTCCCCCCCAACCTTTGCTCTATAAGCAAATAAGAGTTAGAAAAGTTAAGAGGAAGAACTGAAATGTCTTTTGGGAGGAAGAAAGTATGTCTCCACATTATCATTCTAAACCATCTATTATCATGGTCAAATACTTTCCTGTCACCAGTTGTTAAAATTAAATGCCTTATTTTACTTGAATGAACAGCAAAAAATGTGTATACTTCAAAGTCTAAAAAACCCCTAGTATCTTGAATCCATTTTCTTCATCCTAAGGAGTTAAATTGCTTCCTTTGGAAAAAACTGGTTAAAATCACCAGGATAGGCTCGGCGCCTATAGCTCAACCGGCTGAGGCGCCAGCCACGTACACCTAGGGTGGCGGGTTCGAATCCCCAGCCCGGACACGCCAAAACAACAGTGACGGCTGCAACCAAAAAAAAAAAAATAGCCGGGCGTTGTGGCGGGCGCCTGTGGTCCCAGCTACTTGGGAGGCGGAGGCAGGAGACTCGCTTGAGCCCAGGAGTTGGAGGTTGCTGTGAGCTGTAATGCCACGGCACTCTACCCAGGGGGACAGCTTGAGGCTCTGTCTCAAAAAAAAAAAAAAAAAAAAATCACCAGGATAATTAAGACAAAGTGAGACTAGTTATAGTCTTATTTTTTATATTTATATAAAACAGTTGTAACTTATTAGTTAGAGCCTTCTTTTTCGGTCCTTTGTCATAAGAGAAATTGAACTTTGACTTTTAAGAACCCAAAGTTCATTATCTCTTTTTCAATAAATTAGTCAGTGTAAGATCTCACCTATCATTTTCCACTGAAGTGAACCACCTTCCAAATATAGCCGTGCCTGCCATAATTCAGCTTTCCTAATTGAGCTTATATGTTTTTAACCGAAAGCTTTGTTTTGTTTTTGTATTCTGTATTTGTGTTTATTACATCACTTGTTAACATGTGGTCTGAACCATTTACCAGTAACCCCACTTTTACACATGGATATATATCAAATGTAGATCTCATTTATCTTTGAAGAGGACCCTTCTGGCTGCTGTGTTGAGCACAGACTGAAAGCAGCCGGTTAGAAGAACAGTAAAATAATGTAGGTGAGAGATAATGGTGGTTAGTGACAGCAGGAACAATGGAGGGGGTGAGGTGTAGTCATGCTCTGGATACGTTTTAAAGGTAGAACCAACAAAATTTCTTGGTGGATTAAAAAGAGAGAAATCGAGGATGATCACTACATTTTATAATTGGAAGAATGAAGTTTACATTTGCCAAGAAAGGAAAGACTTGGAAGGAGCCAGATTAGGGGAGCCAGGGGTCTGGAGAAGTGGACCAGGCATTGAGCTATGGAGTCTAGAGTTCAAGAGAGAGATCCAGGCTGGAGATGAAATTTTAGAATCATAAATATTAACATATAGAAGATCTTTAAAGCCATTTGTAAGAAGCTCTAAGGCAACAATGGGAAAAACATGTAAAACAGACTTTGAGTGAGTAGCGCAGAGGCTAGCGGGGAAAGGGGCATAGGAGAGGCAGAGGTAATGATGGGGTGCAGCCAGGGCTTCGGGGCCAAGGGAGCCTGCCCGGCACAGCCCGCTGTGACAGGAAGCTAGCCATGGGGGCAGAGCTGTGAAGGCAGATGAGCAATTCTGGTGCAGGCCCGGGGCCCTGATGATGTCACCTTACCATCAATTCTACACCTCAGCCTCCCCTCCACATTCAATTCAACACCTCAGCCCCCCCTCCACCTGCTTCTCTTCTTAACCTTAGCTAAATAACTTGCTAAGAGACTTACTATGCAAAAAATGTAAAAAAAAAAGTTTAGAAAGGAAAAACCTATCTACCCATTTCATAGGAAAAGAAAATGTCGCTTCCGTTGCCATTTTGGTTGTGCTTGTTAGGAATCATCCCTTCGGATTTATTAAAGCAGGATCTGCTAGGGGCCATCCTCAGGTATCACAACTCATGGCCTGTGCCCCCCGGGGACGCCTGGGCTCCCGGGGCTTTGCTGCCCATGCTCTGCTCTGGGCTAGCTTTGCCTTTCTCACCCCAGGAACTGTTCTCACCGCTTCCCTTTTCCATCCCTTACATACTCTCTCCGGGAGTTCAAATGGCCCACGTGATGCTACTGTAGCAAGAGCCAAGGCAGACAAAAGACCCCGGGCACCAGTTGGAAGAGGAAGTGGCTTTATTCTGCAGCCAGGAGACCCAGCGGAACAGTGTCCCAAAAACTGAGCTCCCCAACTCAATCTCTGGCCTTCCTTTTATACATTTTAGGGCTTGGGTACACGTGAAAGTCTTGTAATTCAGGGAAAGGTCAGGTTGGCCCTTGCCCTTGGTGCAGGGTCACCTGTCCTCAAAGACAACAGAAGGTTAGGGAAGTGACAAGGTTACTATAGAGGCCCAACACATATCCTCCGAAGGGCATATAGGTAACAGAGACATCTGCTACAGGAGGGGTAGCAATTAGTGGCTTTCGTACCTGACACAGACTGCCCGGCTAATGCCTGAACAGAGTGACGAGGACAGAGCCTACCTCTGCTTTACTCCCTTGTCTGACTACCACACCTGTCATGCCCCCCATTTCTTAGTACAAGCCCACGAAAATGATGCTTCATCAGCATCTCCGTCTCTCGCAGGTATGTAAGAAGCTACACATTGCAAACCATTACTTCCTCCCCTAACCTTCTCCTGGTCCAGAATTCCCTCTTCCACAAGCTGTGTCACCATTTATGACATCTCCAGGGCCAGAAACACAGGAGTGACTCCTTCATCTCCCTCCTCCTCAATCCAACATTCAATTAGTCTTGTCAATTCAATCTAAATATCTGTACCCCTTCTGTAACTTCTGCATACAAAGATCAAAAAATATAGCAATTATTTATGTACATGTCTGTGTCCCCATTAGGCTGTGAATTCCTTGAGGAGAGGTTATTGGATGTTCTTAATGGAGGTGAACCGAGTAATTCCAGACTTCAGCAGAGTAAAATCAATTGGTAAGGGCGAGGGAGGACAGAGACGTCAGTGGCTGCAGGAAGAGGTACTGGAAAAGCAAGGGGCGGATATTCTATAACAGTAAAAAGCCTTGCCAAGTTGGTATTGGATGGTACCCCAAAGAGCTGTGCATACATAGCCTGCACAGACATGTGGAAAGGTCCTGATTAATAAGAATTTACCATATACCTGATATGGAACCATCACCGGGATGGGCACTGGTGGGGGATAAAGAAGTATCAGACACAGTCCTGCCCTCCAGCAGTTTCCATCTAAGCTGGAGAGAGAGGTGAATGCACAATACTTGAGAGTAGAGAATGGATTGATGTTCATGGTGACTATTGACAGTATCGTGGAAGAGGAAGATCAATGAGACTATTGGCCAAAGGCTCCTTACAGGAGGTGGATTTAAGGATTTTAAAAAATGGGTAGAACCCAGTAGAAAGGGAGACTAATAAAGTAAATAAACTCCTGGGTTCAGGAATGTGTTCACAGAATAGTCAAGAGTCTGGCCTGACTTGAAGAAGAGCTCCTTGTCATAGATTGTGGAAAATAAGGGGGGAGCAGGTGAAAAACAGAGGGGGCGAGGCAGAGGATGGACAGGCAAGCCTACGAGAGTCATCGATATGAGCAAACTGTAATTAAAATATGACTCTACACTGTACCTAAGATTGACATCCTTTTGGCTCAGTTGGTTTCCTTAGGTCGTCCTACACAGGAAGCACAATGACATGGATCCACAGCTGCAAAGTAAGTGAAGGAAGGGAGAGGGTGTGCCTGATGTCAGTCCGCAGAGGCGCGCCAGCTGATTGAGGAGGTGTGTCTCCATTACTGCACTTCAGAAGGAGGCTCTAGTGTCTTTGTAGGGCCGACCACTCCAATGGGAAAGGCAACACCGAAAGGACTTGAACAGTAGGGGACCAAAGTTAGAACTCCACAGTAAAACATGGATTACAGACACTACCAACATGTAGTTAACTACACAAAGAGACTTAAAGGCTGGTCCAGAGAAACGTTCATTGTGCATGAGCGTGATGCAAACAGAAGATATCAGTTAAAGAAAGGACAAGAAAGGAAATGAAAGAGAGGTGTGAGATGTGTCAACCTTTTCCCTGAGCACCCTCTCCAGTTCTCAGTGAGTGCAATATAACTACTCAACATGACAGAAAAAACTCATCATGAAACTGGAGCCAGTGGCAAAGCAGAATGAACAGTTTCATAAAACAACTGACATGAGATCTGCAACAGAACTACAAAAAACAAAGACAAGTTAACTGTCAAACCTCTAACAGTTACCTTCTGCCTGGCTTAGGAACAACAACATTTAGAAGCCATAGAGTCTGAAATTCAATCCCAAGATATATATGTTTTCCTTTTATAAGCTTGCTTAGAAACTGAACTCCCTAAACTATAGGTTTTTTTTTCTGTAATTTGTTGTGCATTATCAGCTATTTACATAATTACTCTAATTAAGCTAGTTACAGCAGTTCCTGTAAATACGTGAATGATCACTGAGACATGTAATTATGTCCTTATATCATTAATTAAACTATATCAGCTGGGAAAATTACTATAAATATGTCTGGAGGTGTCATTAGTCTGTGTAATGGAGACATAGCATTCTTTATTGAACTATAATAAAGTGCTCTGTGTTAATAATTCATTTAAAACAACACTTGTGATTTTAAAGTTTCAGATCTCAGTATGAAAGGAATATGTTATCTTTCACCCGACAATGGTTTGAAAAACGAATTCAAGTTTTAGGCCTTCTTTGCTATCAACTCGGATAGAGTGCAAGTGGACAAGAGAGCCCACTGCCCTAGTGCTCATTCCTGGAACTGCAGCAGGAGCAGGTGACAAATGTTGAGGTCTTCGAGGCCCATGCAGGGAGAAAGACAAGGGGACCATGTCTGCCCCCCAATAGGACCCACCACATCAGGGTCCTCCTGGATTCCTGTGTACCTGCCATCCAATCTCTTTTCTCAGTGTTTATGTGTAAATATGTAGTAGATGTCCCAGTATCCTGACCCAGAATATTAGATTCATAATAGAGTAGTAGAATTTTCAGGTGAGTTTTTTTCATTTATTTTATTTATTTAGTTTTTGAGACAGAGTCTCACTCTATTGCCCAGGCTAGAGTGCCATGGCCTCAGCCTAGCTCACAGCAACCTTGAACTCCGAGCAATCCTCCTGCCTCAGCCTCCTAAGTAGCTGGGACTACAAGTGCCTGCCATAACACCCTGCCAATTTTTCTATTTTTAGTAGAGATGAGGGTCTCACTCTTGCTCAAGCTGGTCTCAAACTCCTGAGCTCAAGGGATCCTCCTGCCTCTACCTCCCAGTATGCTAGGACTACAGGCTTGAGCCACCACGCCTGACCTGAGGCTGCTTGTACACAATTATAAGAGAGACTTTACCTAACAAATGCAATCAGTGTAACCTGGTTCTCTATACTCTCAGTGAATCCTCAACAATAAAAAAATAAATAAAAAGTAGAGGACATCTACATTGGAAGAGTAGGAAAAAACCTCAGAGTAATACATTTCTGAAGGTAGAATTTAGACACTGTATGATAAGTACCACTGAGAATCTAGTCTTTAATTCCTTTAAACCCGTTAGTTTCTGCCTTTCTGCCTGCTCCTGAGGCAAGCTCTGCAGTCAGCACTTAGAGGTACCTCAAACCTTATTCCAGGAAACAGCACCCGGATTAAGAAAAAAATGCAGCTCCCTCTGCCATAGGTGCCCAGGACTAAAAAGATGAGGGGATCCCCACTGCTTCAGAAAGACACACAGGAAACCCCCTCCTTCAGAAAATAACAAACAGAGAAAGCTTTCAGTTCTTCAAGTGCAAAAAATAAAAGCTTATGACTAGAATTCTGATTATTCAATGTCCATTTCTGGGGAGAGGAAAAGGTTAACTTTGTTCTTATACCAAAACTTTACATAAGTTTTTATCTTTTTTTTGAAAACAACATTGACATTTTAAAAGTAAATTCTTTGAAATAGAATTTTCTAACTTTTGACAGAAAGCACGTTTCATTTTTAATAATTACAAAATACAGTATTTCCATTTGTCTCTAATCTTTGTAGGTAGCAAATAAGATACTTAACTATGGTTCCATCAAATTCACATTTACAGATCAAATAGTTCCTTAAAAACTAGATTTGTATTAGAGTTTCTGCCTCCTTTCAACTTAATTCTGGAAGGCAGAATTAAACTCATTCTATAAAATGACACATAATAATATACCAGTGACTCCTCAATTTGGGGGTTCACCAGTGACTCCATGAATCTAATCTAATGCTATGGAATTCTCTCCCTTAAAAAAATAATACTTGAATATATTTATTGCATTTTATATACCATTTAAATGTCCCCTAAAGTCAACTCATGGACCCAGATTACCCTTAAAATACACTTTGAATTATTAATTTTTATTAGATTGTGAGTGTTCTCTTGAGGAGCTCTGGAGTAGAGTGAACACTTAATTAAAAACCTTTAATGAAAGAAAATCATGGCTGATAATGATATGTCACATAGAATCCTAGCTGGCAATATTTCAGTATAAATACTGGTCAGGAAATTAGATCAACTTTTGGTACACAAACACTACAAGTACTGCTAGTTCTGCTTCCCTCTCCTTCCTTCCTTTAATTAATTTTCATGTAGGTACAGAATATTTACATATATATATATATGCAGTCAAACTTCCATCGTTGACCACCTCCTTAAATTGACCTAATTTTCATAGGCCAGACATGCACCACATGTCCATATCAGTACAGTAGAACTAGTTTGTAATGTTGGCCACCTCTGTATGTTGACTAGTTTGGTGCAATCCCTTGGGTGGTCAACTAACAGAGGTTCTTCCCAGCATATTCCTGAGTAACACTGTCTTTCTGATCCTGCAGGGTTGTCACCTCTGACTTCTCAGCCTCAGTGTATCTATCAGCAGACTCTGGATTGTCAGATGGTGTCTTGACTTCAGGATTCACCCATCTTCAGGAGCAATCTGGTCTTCTCAAGGTGAAGGATCACTCAGAAGGCAGGTTCCGTTCCAAAAAACCCAAGTAAAGGCAGGTAGCACCATGAAGAGAAAACAGAAAATGGGAAAGATCTAACTAATTTTCTGAATCCCTAAGAACATCATCCCCCAAGTTGTCACTCACTAAACAGGAGAGATGCTGCAGCTAGCCTCAGAGAAGGGATCTCAGTTTCCCGGACATAGCTGTTGCTTCTCATTCACCTGGTGACAGCCACGCCATGATCTAATCTGAAAGCTTTCAGTTAGGTTCTACAAGACTGTCTTCAAAATCAAACCTCTTTTAGAGATACACCATAACGGAGAAACAGAATGAACATTACCTATTTCATACTGAAGTTTTATTCATTCTGGCACTGGAGCTACTCTCTTGATCAGCCAGAGTAAATAAGCTTTAGGATCAGGCACATGGCCATAGAGTTTGTCCCAGGAGATTGGACCACAAATAAAGTACCTGATACCATCGATGGTTTAACCCATCTCATTTAGGTGGATAGTTGCTTTTAGAGAGTAGTTTAAGTGGCCACGGCATGACTGTTTACTAGAATATTAAGAATCTGATAATTTTAAAGACTTTAATGAGATCTGAAAAAGAGCATGTCTTTGAAGAAATTTTTGTTTTCAAAAACAAACATTTTACAACATGTTGAATATACATTATTGGTACTATATCTATTACAGGCAGAATGAAAATATGAAGAAGTCTTCCTTCCATGGCTGCCAAATGAGATACACTCACTAAGATTTATCTCCTACCTAAGGAAGGTTTTTACTCCAGCGTCTAATCTGGGCTTATTCTTGATCCACTTCTTAACCTCCAAACTACACATAACTAATGGTTATACATAAATAAATGTGGCAGTTTAGTTCAAAGCCATAGTTGTAACAGGAATTTGATATCACTGTAGGGTTATTAAGTTTCAAGGTGGACAGGGAAAGTGTCTTTGTTCAGGTCAGCCTACTGAAAACACATTAGATTGAGTTATATGGGGCAAGCCCTCACCTCCATCTTACCTGGTTGTTTTAGAATTAAGGATACCGGCTTGGCACCTGTGGCTCAAGTGGCTAAGGTGCCAGCCACATACACCTAAGGTGGTGGGTTCGAATCCAGCCTGGTCTGCCAAACAACAATGATTTTTTTTTGGCTGCAACCAAAAAAAAGAAATAGCCAGGCATTGTGGCGGGTGCCTGTGGTCCCAGCTACTTGGGAGGTGGAGGCAGGAGACTCCCTTGAGCCCAGGAGTTGGAGGTTGCTGTGAGCTGTGATGCCACAGCACTCTACCCAGGGGGACAGCTTGAGGCTCTGTCTCAAAAAAAAAAAAAAAAGAAAAGAAAAGAAAGAATTAAGGATACCCTAAGCTCTCTCCCACAGAACTTTATGCACCTAGTGTGGGAATTATCACACGCTGGTCTCCTCCTCCAGATGAGGAGACTTCACTCATCTTTGCCAACTCCTAGCAGGTGCCCATCACTTAGTAAACCTTGACCGAAGTTTTTCCAACCTCCCTGGAAGTGGTAAAATGGTCTATACCCAACACAGAGCTGTGCCAACCTGGAAACTTGAAAATTCTTTTCTAAATCCCAAAAGAAAAATATAAAAGACAAATACATTTCTTTCCTACTACACAAAGACAACACACATTTTCCAGGTCGCGTTTCCAGCTGCCTTGTATCCTTTTTAGCACAAATGGGGGATCAAGAGGATATCTAGATATGTGAATATAATCAGATTTTTTTGGAAGCTGAAGTCAGGATTGGTCCCCTCTGATAGTTTGAATATTTGTTCTTGACTCCCTTTATATTTTCTGAACATCAAGTCATGTATTTCATAAAAGAAAAGTGTTTAGATTTTACATGGAATATGACCACAGTACTACTAAAGCAAGGTTTTTTCTTTTTAACGCCCGATCATTGTCAACTAATTCCTATGGGTTGAAGCATGACTTGAAACCAGAAATTTCAATAATTACTGATTTCAGAGGGTTATGTATTCCTTTGGAAAGGAGTAAATCCTTATTCAAAAACCTCAAGCGAGGGGTGGTGGCTCACATGTGTAAACTTAGCACTTCGGGAGGCTGAGGCAGGAGGGTCACTGGAGGCCAGGAGTGGGAGACCAACTGAGTATGAGCAAGACCCCATCTCTACAAAAAGTAGAAAAATTGGCTGGGCATGGTGGCATGTGCCTGTAGTCCCAGCTACTCGGGAGGCTGAGGCAGGAGGATCCCTGAACCAGGACTTTGATGTTGCTGTGAGCTATGATGAAGTCACTTCACTCTAGTCCCAGTGACAGTCTGTCACCCTGTCTCAGTAAAACACAATACAACAAAACAAAACAAAGAAAACCCCAAACAAAACAACAACAGCAAAAGTCTCTACAGAGTTACTCAATGAACTAACTCTTTTATAGGCCTGGAATTCTTCTTTCCAAATGAGTTATACGTGTACTCTCAGTTCACTCACTACTTGCAATACTCATAAACAGATTATCTTATTCTCTCTCTCTCTTTCTCTCTCTCTTTTTAGAAAGCTCCTAGCAAAGCCCAAAGGCTTTGGGATCAAAGAGGCTTATGTTCAAACCCTGGCACTGAAATTTAAAGGTTGTGTAAATTATTTTCACAAGTACTTAAACTCTCCACTGCTCTATTTCCTAGTCAGTCAAACAGAGATCATATTACATACCTGGCAAGGACACGCTGAGGGTTAGCATTAATCCAAAATGTGGCTGGCACATAGCAAATGATCAATAAATACTAGCTATGAATCTGGTGTTTCAGTCTATTAACTGTAAACCATATTTGTGTGCTTATCTACAGTTTCAGGACCAGTTGGGCATACATTACCCACTGGACCATCACTTTGATTCTATAAGCTCCTGAATAGGGTAGGTACCATCACTACCATATAGATGAATGTCTTATGCATTTGCTGCAAGTTTCCATTTGTTGGGGAGAGCTAGGATGTAAATTCAGGGTCTCTGCCTCCAAATTAGATACATACTTCCTGCCCTCATGCTACCCAGTCAACTTGTTCATTCATTTAAGGGTAAAATGTTAACTATTTGAATAAAATTCCAATATTGAATAATCTAACTGGAACTTGGAGAAATTTCCCTATTTTTAGCATTCAGTAATTTTAAATCCTTAAGAAAATGATGGGGGTGAGTATGAATAGCTTAAAGACAGCTTAATACCTTATAAAGTCAAGGTATCTAACCTTGAACAATTTCATGATATACAGGCAAAACTACGAATACCCATTGAGCAATTGAACTGTGGCTTGTGTGCCCAAGGAACTGAATTTTAAAATGTATTTATTTTTAATTAATTAAATATTAGTTTAGTAGCCATCAATTATTGATTTGTTGATAATTAATGACTGGTTCATTTATCGTTACTATTAATTGATTAATTTATTACTAAATTTTTAAACCTGACAGTTGCTTTAGTTACTGGAAAATTCTAAAGTATGAAAGAAAACCTTCTAAGTATGTTTTAAATAACATGGGTATGTAAATCTACTTTTTCAACTGTACATTTTAGTCTGCAAAGACTTAGGACCAAAAGAATGCAAAATATTGTTATAATAATTTTTAATACTGATTGCACATTGAAATGTAACATATAAGATATATTAGTTTAAATAAAATATATTAGCATAATTAGAGTTGTCTGGTTTTTTTTTTAATGTGGCACAAAAGTAATTTTGCATAGACATGTGGTTCAAATTAAATTTTATTTGGCAATACTGTCCTATAGGAAACCCAACTATCTGTGTAATCAGAGAAAATCATAGATAATATCACTTTTCATTTTATTGAGAAATTTTCATTTTTACTGGCCTAAGTCTCAGATCTTCATTAGTAAGGCTTTTGAACGGGGCTACTTTATCTGAGATATTCAGACAAAAGGCAAGAATGTGGGGTTTTGGGGGTGGGGTAGAAGTGGAGGAACGGAAAGACCTAAAAATTCTGAAACCGATATAACTCTTGGATTAAAAGCTGTATTCGGTTTAATTCAGTGCCTCAAACAGTTACGAAACATCTGCGAAATTCAAATGACTTATTCCATGAAGGTTAACAGAGCCCCAAATCCCAGCCTCCAAGGCACTTGTACACAAATGCAGCAGTTCTCAAGATGCAGTCCCTTAACCATCATATCAGCATTACCTGATTCTGCCTGGTAGAAATGCATATCCCTAGATCTCAGGAAGGCCTATTGAGTTAGACTACTGGAGACAGTTACTCAGGAGTCTGAGTGTCAAATGCCATTCCTTTGCCAGTAAAATATAAGACCCACTCTTCCAAAGGGCGAGAGAGACAAGAAACGAACATTGGGCTTTGTGTACGTGTCCTGTTAGAGGCAGTGAGGCATTTCACAGTGCTCCATGAAGCATCATTTTGAGAAATAGGTCTCTAAACTGAGGCTAGAATTAGTCACTAAAGAAGGATGGGGAGAGTAGCAAGCAGAGGATCAGAATGAAGATAACATGCCTGGCACACATCTTTATGGTGCATATGGGCAACCTATTATCAGTGGACTGTTCCTGGGTTGTAAGCATAATATGAGGCCGGACGCAATGCTAAGGACTTAAGAATCTTTTATCTTGTTTTTAGGGGGAGTAGAAACATTGATGGAAACAATAGGGGAGGCATGTGTAGTTTGAGAAGAATTTCCAGATGACCCTGATTTTAAGCAAAGGAGTAATATGTATTATGACCGGGACTGTGTTAAGGAATTTTTTCTGCCTGGCGGCTGAGAGGAAAATGGCTTTGAGTGAGCAAGACCAGCATCAGGGAGTGGACTTAGTGTCTAAATCAAAGAGGTGATAGAAAGGATCCAAAGGAGGGAAATAATGGGCTACATTTGACACAAGCAAACGTAGCAGGACTTTGTGTTTTATTCAATGTTGGGGCAAGGAGGGCTTAGAGGAACTCCAAGTTCCTGGCTTGACTGCAGCTAAAAGGGCAGTAATGGCATTGACTGAGAGAGAAATTCACCAGCTCAGTCTGTTTTAATTTCAAAACTTTGCTTGGCATGTTCTTTTGAATGAGTCATTCTATGCAAAACTTGTTGACAGTCTTCAAAAGGAGCCAATAGAGCCATAACATGGCACGGATTCTATACCACTATGCAGGAACTACATCAGGTTTTGCATTAATACATCTGTTACCATGCTACATTTTCAAAGAAAACTATTGCTTTGGGGGATTTTAATCAACATTATCATCAGGGAAATTCTGGTAGTCACACACCGAAATGCAACTTTGAGTGAATTAGAGTGAGTTTTTGTTCTTTTTATAGTCCCTCCCTCCCTTCCTTCTACTTGACATTATAGGGTCTCACTCTGTCACCCAGGCTAGACTGCAGTGGCATGATCATAGCTCACTGCAGTCTCAAACTCTTGGGGTCAAGCCATCTTCCCACCTCCCAAGCAGCTGGAACTACAGGTGCAGGTTACCAAGCCCACTTGATTTTTTTCCATTTTTTTAGAGGTGGAGTCTCAATGTGTTTCTCAGGCTGATCTCAAATTTCTGGCCTCAAGTGATCCTCCTCCCTCAGGCTCCCAAGTAGCTGGGATTACAGGCACTAGCCACTGTACCTGTTGTGTTTGTTTGTTTTTCAGTTTTAAACATTAAAACATTAGGTTTTTTACAAAGGTACACGTGAAACTTACTAAATGTAGAATATAAATGTCTTAACACAATAATTAAGAAAATGCCATGAAGGCTATGTTAACCAGTTTGATGAAAATATTTTACATTGTATATAAAACCAGCACATTGTACCCCATGACTGCATTAAAGTACACAGCTACAATTTAATTTAAAAAAAAAAAAAGAAAAAAAGGCTCGACCTGTGGCTCAAGTGGCTAAGGCGCCAGCCACATACACCTAGGGTGGCAGGTTCGAATCCAGCCTAGGCCCGTCAAACAACAATGATAGCTGCAACAAAAAAAATGGCTGGGCGTTGTGGCAGGTGCCTGTGGTCCCAGCTACTTGGGAGGCTGAGGCAGGAGACTCACTTGAGCTCAGGAGTTGGAGGTTGCTGTAAGCTGTGATGCTACAGCACTCTACCCAGGGGGATAGCTTGAGGCTCTGTCTGAAAAAAAAAAGAAAAAAGAAAAAAAAACATTCAGTTTAAACACCTACTTCACAAATGCATGTGTATGTCAAATTGTTAATTAAGAAAATAATGTAACTGCCGATGTAAAAGATACCTTCTTTCTAAAAACACTTTGCATATGTATTGCTCTTTAAATGTTCCCTAAGGATATCCTCAATTACCAGTTATTTAAAAGAAAGAAAAAGGTATTGAAAGGGTTTTCAGCCAGGGGCAGTGGCTCACACCAATTACCCTAGCACTCTGGGAGGCCATGGTGGGTGGATTGCCTAGAGCTCACAGCTCTGAGACCAGCCTGAGCCAGAGCAGAAAAACCTGTCTCTAAAAACAGCCCTGGTGGTTGAGGTTGCTGTGAGCTGTGATGCCATTTTACTCTTACTGAGGGCGACAAAGTGAGACTCTGTCTCAAAAAAGAAAGAAAGAAAGAAACACACACACAAAAGGAAGAGTTTTCTTTCTTTCTTTCTTTTTTTTTAGGGACAGAGTCTCACTTTATTGTCCTTGGAAGAGAGTGCTGAGGAGTCACAGCTCACAGCAACCTCCAGCTCCTGGGCTTAGGTGATTCTCCTGCCTCAGCCTCCCAAGTAGCTGGGACTACAGGCACCGGTCACAACGCCTGGCTATTTTTTGTTGTGATTTGGCCGGGGCTGAGTTTGAACCTGCCACCCTTGGTATATGGGGCCAGCACCCTACTCACTGACCCACAGGTGCTGCCCAGGAAGGGTTTTCAGAGAGAGAAACTATATGTAATCTAGATTAAAATATAAATTAGAACTTATTTTCTCTTTTCTTCGCAGCTATTTTTTGTTGCATTTGTAATTGTTGTTTAGCCGGCCCAAGCTGGGTTCAAACCCTCAGTGTATGTGGTGGATGCTGTAACCATAGTTCTACGGGTGCAGAGCCAGAACTTTTATATATGTCAAAATATCACATTGTGCCCCATAAATATATATGCTTATCATTAGTCAATTACAAATATGTACGAACTTTTATACAAGACCTTTGGTGTACCTAACATTTTTCAGACAAACAGAAGTGCTCTCTGTCAGGCTCTGAACTAAATAGGATCAGAGATCTGCCTCGAGTCCCAGCAGAGCTAATTCTTTGGTACTTTGTCAAATTTAATACACAGAACTATATATACTTTGATATATTTTCCTTAGAAATTGCTTAATTACAAAAAAGTAAAATGTTTGATTAACATAAATATTTAAACCAAATTAAGATAATTCTGGGAAGTGATCTTTTTCATAAGCCAATCAACTATTTTTATTTTTCTTAGAGCCATTACCTTACTAAAAACAAAATCATAATAAACAATTTCTATAGGTGTCAAAATTTTGTGATTTTACACACTACAAACTTTATATTTCTAGCAATAGATTTAAATGGAAAGAGTAGAGTTATGATATACTTTGTCCTAATACGATTAGCATTTAAAATGACGTAGTCCACTTGATGCTAAGGGCCAAAGAAAACTAGTAACTCCCTAAACTAGTCTCTTCCTGTTCTACTTAAAAGAACTTCACTTTCTTAAGACTCTGAGTTCAGATTTACTGGAAAAAAAAAAAAAAAAAAGAATGAGGAAAAACATTAGTGATTAGAACTATTGATTAGAAAAGGTGCTAGTTCTTACCAAATGATTTTCCCAATGACAAAAAATGCATCTCATAGTTGCTGGAATTAAGCATCCCATTAATATATTGATTTATGACTAGTTTCCAAATGTGTGGCTCCTCAAGGTAAAGGAGCTTACTTTGAAGTAAAGGTAAACTCAATATTATATGAAAATGTATCAAAGTAAACCAACAGATAAATATACAATGACAAAGCAGAAGAGGAAGAAATAAGATTCAGAAAACTAGTACATGAAACAACATGCTTTAAAAGAAAATAGTTCCAAAGTCTCATCTATACAAATCTTAGAAATAAAGCACTACCGTAAAGGATTAAATTAGGACATTGCTATAATTTGCAAGGTTATCAACCTTTACTTGAGGACAGAATTGAACCCATGGAACTCACAATTAGAGGAGAATATCGAAAATAACAGGCATAGGAATGAAAAGTTGAAGGCTACTGTACAATGGAGGAAGAACCCAGGATTTGGGATAAAAACTCAGGTTTAGCCTTGGCGACAGAGCAAGACCCTATCTCTAAGAAAAAGAGAGAGAAAAAAGAAAAAACTCCAGGTTTACACTATCCCACCTCTGCTATTTAATATTTGTGTGACCTTGGGCAAATTATTTTGCCTGTCCCATCCTCAGTTATGCCACCTGGAAATAGGGGCACTAATACATGCAGTAGGGGACACAGGCAAAAAGACACGAACTGCTGTGAGGATTAAATGAGGCAACATATGCCCAGCCTGTCTAACCCAAATGTTAGACATTATTAAGTGTCTTAAAAAAGCAGCTCCAAGTAGTTCCTCATAAATTGTCGACAGTGCAACAAAGATTTATGTGCGTACTAGTATGCAAGAGCCCATTCCAGGAACTGAGCATGTGGAAAGGTAAAAGATATTGTCCCTTCTCTCTGGCTTACAATCAAGACTCCAGATGAGATAAGGCACATTCAAAAAATAAATACATAGAAAGATAGAGATATTGTAAAGAAAGGTAGCACAGGCTTTATATTCAATAAGAGACCGGAAAGTAGGCTTTCACACAAGTCACAGGTGGGAGAGATGATTGTGGATTAGAAAAATCTAAGAACCTGGGCACGGTGGCTCACCATGTCATCCCAGCAACTCCAGATGCTGAGGAGGGAAGGTTGCTTGAACTCAGGTGTTGGAGGCCAACCTGGACAATATAGCAAGACCCTATCTCTAAATAAATGAAAAAAAAATTTAGCCAGGCATACTGACAGGTGCCTGTAGTCCCAGCTACTCAGGAGACTAAAGGAGGAGGATGGCCCACACCCAAGAGGTGGAGGCTGCAGTGAGCTATGATGATGCCACTTACTCCAGCCTGAGTGACACAGTAATACCCTATCTATAAAGAAAAGGAAAAAGAAGAGAAAAACCAAAGTGTAAGACTTCTTCAGAAGGGTAATTAGGCTTCAATAGGGCCTAAAGGATGGGTGGCACTTACATAAGCAGAGAGAAGGAAGGAAGGCGTTACAGGCGGGAGGCATGGTGTAAGCAAAGGCCTGAGATTGCCAATGGTCTTTGGGGGGAGGAAACAGAATGAAGAGAGCCTGGTAGAAGATAAGGTTGGAAGGCAGATTGCCTGCGTTGCAAGGCAAAATGGCATTGGTCCCTGTGCTGTAGTCAAGCCTTGTAGGTTGCCTAGAGCCAAGCCCATTTTGATTGGTGGGTGCAGGAGCCAATCCAGTTATTAAATCTAACACCCCTGGGGTGAGCTTGTGTAGGCACAGAGGCCAGAGCAAACTCAAGGCAGGGAAGCCAAGTTAAGGAGTTCAGATCTTATCTTGTCTACATTAGGGAGCCAGTTGATTAAACTGCCAAAAGTGGTGATAATGAAATTGAGCAGTGGGATGTAGAATGGACAGGGAGAAAGTGACTGCAGGGTGGAAAACTAATTAGGGGGCTGTTAGAATAATTCAGGGTGAAGTAATAGTAACCTAGAAGGTAGTGACAACAGGAAGAGAAAGGAGGCTTTGAATGTGTAAGAATCGTCTAGCAAAGGGCCTCGTTCTTTCCTTCTGAAGGCCCATGTGCCAGACAGGGAGTGAATAAATACGTGTGTTTATCAATGATAAGCAACGATGGAAACACTGTCAAGGATACAAAAGTAAAATGGAATACGCATTTGGGGGAGAAACAGGATATTAAAGACTGGAAAAGGCTTTAAAGATTTCCAATGCAACTGCCACGATTTGCAACATGAGACTCAGAGAAGTACCTTTGATAAACTTGACTTAGCCACCTTGTCATTTTCTTATTCCAATAAGCCCCTACATGTTACTAACCTTTTCTTGTTGTTGTTTCTACTAGAATTTCTATTAATAAAAGCTTTCTATTTTGTTGACTGACTTTGAGAGCGGCTATTTTATAACACATGTGGGAGAAGGGGTGAGAAGGAGGAATTGACTAAGAACAGTTATGAGAAGAGATGGGAGAAAAGTTACTTCTGTAAACTGGTTTTGAGGACTTTCCCTCAAAGCTTTAAAAAGACAGGATTGTCACTTGGGGGAAAACTTAGCTATTCCATAAAACAGATTTTCTAAAGCAAAAAGATGTAGAAAGTCCTTTATCTTCTGCAGCTGTGTTTTTCAAACTAGGGTTCACCACCTATAAACAGGGCACAAAAGCAGTTTAGGGCTCTTGATCAGAATGTATGTAGAGTAGAACAAAATAGACTGTATTGGACTGATGATTGGTCATTAGGGGTAAGTAATGTGAGTCACACACAATATACAAGAACATTTGAAAGCTACTGCCCAATAAATACTTTTCCTCAAAGTAAACTGATTCAAAATCAACTGACAAAATACAGAATTATATTAAAAGAATTTAAAACATCATTTATTCATATGTATCTATAAAACTTTATTCCACCACAGGTCACTCCCATTTAGCCTCTGCTGTGTTTTTTTAACTTCTTAAATCAAATCTGTGAGACCACGTAGTTATTGCCTTCATGCAAATAAGTTTCTAAATGTAGCATTTTTTGATATGGTGCTGGGAAATGTTTAGCCATCAGTTTTTGGGCAGGGGAACCCTCATTTGTAGCATTTGTCCTTTCCTGTAGTGTAAATATTACAACCATGGCTAATTGCAAGCTAAATGAAACTGGAAAGAGTCGCTTGACAGCATACGTTCTATAGCAGTTCTCTGTGCAGATACAATAGACATAAGTAACCTCAAGCACGTAGACAATAGGAAAATGTAGTAAAACAGGAAGTGATGAGTTTTGAATATTTATCATCTTTTAAAAGATATTTGATTGTAAGTCTATATCATGTACATTTTCATAATGGCTGTGTCTAACAAATGTAGCTCCAGCACACCACTGACACAGCTTGGCCTCTCCAGCAGGCCCAGATCCATACTGTCTGCCACCTGCTGAGATCTCTTCCATAAGAAACCACAAAATTGACATACCAAATCTAAACACACTTTCCTCTTTGAATCTCCCAGTGCACACTTTGCTTCCCCTCTTGACTTCCCTATTTCTATTAATGGTGCCTCCAATATCCACTCAATCAGGTGCGAAGGCTCTGCCTATGCAGTGTTCTTCCGATCTGCCACCTCCCTTTCATTCCACACCTCTAGTTCAGGCAATTAACCAGCCTCTTCTCCTTCAGCCTCTTCTCACTCCAACTTATCTGTCAATACTTTTATATTAATATTCCAAATCCAAAGCTCCAAAAATAAAGCTTTTCTAGTCAATACCACACACACACACACGCATCCAGCCTGCAAAGCTCTCCTCACTCTAGGCAATCTAGACAGTTCCTTATGCCCTATGCTTGGAATATGTCTTATGGATTCTGATGGTGTGGTTTTGCTCACACTTTTCCCTTCCTCTGGAATGTCTTTCCCTCTTTATTGAAAGACTCATACCTTTTAATTTAAGGCTCAGTTCAAATAGTAACAAAAATATATTGGTTGTCATAGGAATATATAAGTTGATAAGAATCCAGAGAGTGGAAACAAACAAGAAGTGCCAAATTCAGCAGTCATTTAAAGATAAACATTTGGTCACTATCTCTTATGAAGGCACTATGAAACATACTGCACTAAGGAAGCACTTAGCCTATTGTTATTATGAAAAGATTTGCTGGGAGCAGCACGAGGTTTATCTCAAACCTATGGATGTCAATTATACATGCTACAGCTGTTCTTCATTAACTGAAATGATTAAGAATTGTCTGTACTTTAACCATTTGCTATAATTATTTCTCTCTTAGTGACCTGAGTCAATCTGGGGTGAAGGGGTGGGAGAATGTGGGTGGTAGACACATGAAGCCCCTGAACCCTCAGCTGTCACGACCACTGAAAATCTTCATTCATCCTTGGGATACTTATTGCAGGTATTAAAGGTCCACAACTGCCAAGGGTTTCCCAGGAGTCAGAAACAACAAAGCTGGAAGGCATGTCTTTTATACACCTTTTTTTCCTTCAGCCCTTCCCCGATATTAGAGTAAACAAAATGTCTCAAGGGCTAGCTTTTTTTAGGGGGAGAGTCATAATGATGATCAGTGAGTGACCAAGTGATTCCTTTTCTTTCAAGTTGAGACTGGAGTTTAGCAGTCAAGGAGTAAAGGAAGTAGGAATAGGCTGTCACAGCCCTCTGGTTACTGGCGCCAATTTCCCCATGGAGTTATATTATTTGGGGTTATGACTCCTAAGCCCAGGAGAGGTAAAAAAGAATAAAGTTAGGGAAGGAGGTAAAGGTAAAAGTATCTCAAACCAGCCTGCCTTCCTAATGATACTGAGATTATCAACAGCAGGCTGGCGACCTTTTCCATGAAAACAATTGTTAAAGATGCAGATTCTCACCTTGTACCCTCTCCTGGACCTGCTGAGTCATGGGGGGGGGGGGAGAGAGAGAGAGAGAGAGAGAGAGAGAGAGAGAGATAGCCTGGTCCCATGGGACTACCGTGTGTTTCATCAGTGATTCTGATACACCCTAAAGATCAAGGATCACTGTTCTAGTGCTAGCCAACCATGGCTGGTAGGCTGGATAGAGCCTTAGAGCTAAAAATGGTTTTTACATTTTTTAAAGGTAAAGAAAGAGAGAGGAAAGAAACATAGAAGAAAATGCAACACAGTGCACAAAGTCTAAAACATTTACTATCTGGTGATTTACAGAAAAGTTTTCTGACCTCTATCTGGTGCATTGCAAATAAATGACTATATCTTCCTTTAGCCCCAGCCTAGTACTGCCATAGCTAAAATAACTTGATGCAGCAGATAGTTAGAAAAAAAAAAAAAGAGTGATAAAATATGTGAAGTTGTCAACTGAAAATGCATTTGTAATACCCCAAAATGTCTGGGGGATGAAAATATTATAAATTCTCAAAATGATGCATAGGAAAAGCATATTACTGTCACAGAAATGAGAGGGAAATGTAAGACTATACCCCAAACTGTTTGGGGAATGAAAATTTTAGAGTGAGAAAATGTATAAATGTAATTATAGTAAATATTCTCTAACATCTTTAAAACTATAGTTTCAACCATGCAAGAATGTTGTATGTATAAGGTGCATACCATTAGGTTGTATTGTCTGCTTTTGTTAGGTAGCATCCAAATTGCTGTTGAGCCTGTTCATGCAAGAATTTTTCTTTTTTTTTGAGACAGAGCCTCAAGCTGTCACCCCGGGTAGAGTGCTGTGGCATCACAGCTCACAGCAACCTCCAACTCCTGGGCTCAAGTGATTCTCCGGTTTCTGTCTCCCGAGTAGCTGGGACTACAGGTGCCCGCCACAATGCCCGGCTATTTTTGGGTTGCAGCTGTCGTTGTTGTTTGGTGGGCCTGGGCTGGATTTGAACCTGCCACCTCAGGTGTATGTGGCTGGTGCCTTAGCCACTTGAGCCACAGGAGTTGAGCCCATGCAAGAATTTTGATAACTCCATTTGTTTTTGTCCATCCATACACTTGTCAGATCGTAGTATCCCAATATATCCCAAATTAGCCCAATAAAATTATTGCATGCATATTCTTTATTGAACCATGCATATTGCCAAGCATATTACTGTCACAATGAGGGGAAAATGTAAAACCATAACCCAAAATGTCTGGGGGATGAAAATATTATAAATTCTCAAAATGATGCATAGGAAAATACACAAAAGAAATCAAGGAAAATCGAACTTAGCGTCCCTCTACTTAAAAGGAGTTTAAGAATCATACAGTACTTCCACCTCCTAAGAATCTTGGGAAAGAGGCTACGAATTCACTTCACAAAGGGTTCAAATATTCACACTGTGTCTAAGAGGCTCAGCAATTGGGAATCATGCCTGTTAGGTTAATAGAGTAATCCCAAAGCCTCAAAGCAATTCCTGTAGGGGTAGTTTCTAGATGTTTGTTTTAGATTTTTAAAAATTGTGTTTATTTTTGATGTGGAGAATGAAACTTTATTATGGAATCTAAAAATAAATATTGGCCTTACAAACTTACTACCTCGCAAGTAACTTGTCTTTCAGAATTGTGAACTAAAGTAGATCAAGAATAATTTTGCTTCAGCCTTATTTTTTTCTCAGCAATAAAGGAATGTTCAAACCTTACTAGCAACTCACTTTTCTTTGATAAAGATTTAAACTATGTAACAATTTAAAGAACCAAACACCAGATAGTCTTGAAACCTAGCATGCTTCACCATTTAATAAAATTATGACTCATTTTAGTAAGAACATGCTTTTTTAGTAAGAAATACGCTTTCTGAGCTAAGTTTGAACTGCTGGGGCACATGGGACACCCACAAACCCAGTCAGCATAAGTCTCAACCTCCTAAAAGATTAAAGGAAAAATAATACTGTGTACAGAGAATGAAAAAAAAAATCCCCAATGGTACTAATCTATAAACGGAAGTAAAACTAAAACTCCCCTAAAATCCCCCCAGATATCAATCCTTATAAATTCAGCACTTGTCTTCACTCTTTACTTTTTCTGGAACCCCCAGTTAAATGAACACCAAAGTTTACACTGACTTTTCTCTCAAACACTAGAGCCCTGACATTACACTAAGCACAGACGCCGACCTCCATGGTCACAAACTGTTTAACTTCTAAAACCAAGCATGCAAACGTGGGGTTTCCTGAGTTCTGCTCGGGGCGGGTTCTATTTGGAACCCCGTGGATTTTTCTGCAGGTGTGCAATCCAGGGCGCGCGTGCTGCGCAGGGCGGGGGCAGAGGTGTGCGGTGGGCGCCGCCGGGGCGGGGCGGGGTGTGTGCTGGGGTGAGAGTGACGGACATGTGACAATCCGTCCGCGGCTGTCGGATCCTGGAGGGGAGTGAAAGCTGCGCCAGGGTGCCTCATTTGTGAATAATGAGAGCCACCGCTCCAGTCGTATTTAAGCGCTGTCACCAAGTTAAATTAGGGCTGTTCTTTATTGAAGAAAACAAAAAAAGACCCGGCTACACGTCCT
Source organism: Otolemur garnettii (assembly GCF_000181295.1). Lineage (NCBI taxonomy): Eukaryota > Metazoa > Chordata > Mammalia > Primates > Galagidae > Otolemur > Otolemur garnettii. Next base: position 12,431,928 of record NW_003852437.1, on the reverse strand, counting down.
GTGCAAACATACGCTCCCATGCCCTACTCCTCCACCCCTACGCCCCATCTCCGGAGAGCTGAGTTTTAAATCCTACTGAAAATCCAATGTTAGGAGCGCGAGTGCCCCCCGCCCGGCGCCGTCCCCGCGACTGTAAGTCACAGCCGGGCCGGCTCCGGTTCGGATGCCCCGGAGCACGCCGAGGGGGGCGACCGTAGCGCGGCAGCACCAGCTGGAATTGGCGCGGGCCGGCGGCGCCGCGGCCCGG
>NW_003852437.1:12417955-12431497 GCF_000181295.1 Otolemur garnettii | reverse complement strand
GGGCGGCCGCGGAGGCGGCGGGCAGGGCGCGTGCGCACTGCAGGGGCGCCAGATTTGGCGGGAGGGGGAGTGTCCAAAGCTCTTTGTTTGATGGCATCTCTGTTTACAGAGTTTACACTTTAATATCAACCTGTTTCCTCCTCCTCCTTCTCCTCCTCCTCCGTAACCTCCTCCTCCTCCTCCTCCTTTTTCTCCTGAGAAACTTCGCCCCGGTGGTGCCGAGTGCCGCAGCGCAGCCGGGGAGGGACTGAGGCAGGCGGCGGGCGGCGGGAGGCGGCAGCCCGGTGCGGTCCCCGCGGCTCTGGGCAGAGCCCCGGGCCCGCCGCGCCATGGCCCGGAGACCCCGGCACAGGTAACTGGGAGCCGGGCGGGCGGCCGAGGGCGGGGACGCGCGGGGTGCCGGGTGCTGGAGAACAGGTGGGAATTCGATCCCGATCATCTGCGGGGCTGTCAGATCCTGCAAGGACCTGCAGCCCCTGCCTCGGCAGCAGAAGCCGACTGAGAGACTGATGAATGGAAGAGTCTGTGCGGGGAACGTACCCGGACCTTGGGAAGCACGCCCCGCGGTTCATTTTGCAAGTTGCACGGGGATACATATTTCTTTAGTGGGGGAAAGCAGGAGGTTACAGCCAGAACAGAGCACTGCCCAGCAGCCCCGGGAAGCCCACCAGGTTCCTGGCTGGATGCCGCCCATGTCGCAGAATAATTGCTGGAAGCATTGAGATTATGTTTGGAATTGGAAGTAGAGAGCATATGGCAGATAGAGGGAAAATGCCGGATTGTTTAGTAGTTGCAGGTAGTTCATTTAAATTTCATTCATTCTTTATGGACGTGAAGACTAGTGCCAGCTGACAGGCGCTGGAAAGCTGCTTTTAGAGGAAGAAAGGGTCTCCACATTTGCAAATTGTTTTAAGCTCAGGTTCTGGAGGTTCAAACCCTTATTCTCGGACAGGCTTTTATTTCTACGCGCGCCCACACGCGCCAGCTCCGCACAAGTCACCGCACTTGGGGAGGCTCGCCCGGATGATGGGTGAAGTACCCTAACGTTTTGGCCGAACTGTTGGAAAAGAGGGAAAGGGGGAGGGAAATACTCGTCTGAACTGTCATTTGGTGGCTCTCCAGCTACACCGGCCTCGGGACCTCCCGGACTGAATGCTCCGGGGCTCCCTGCAAGCCGCGGGCGCGGTAGTTGAGTGGGCGGCTGTCGCAGTCGCTACTCCTGGCAAAGGGACGGAGGCCGGTAGCACCCAAGGCCGCTGCTGCGCAACCGGGACGCGATGCCCGCCGGCTCTTCACTGGGCAGGAGGTCTCGGCCTGGCGCGCACACGTGGACGCGGCTGAGGTCGCCGCGCCTCCCTGCGTCCTGCTCTCTCCTACTTAGGTCGCCCAGGCAGAGGCTAGGTGACCCCACCAACCCAAAGGAGTTCTGGATAAGAGTCAGTGGATCCAAAGCTAATCCATCCGCTCTTCCTCCGGTTTTTTGATTTTCTGGTACTTATTTATTGTTGAACCGGCGGGTGCGGGTCCCTGCGGGGGCATGGGGAGTAGCAGAGAGCGTGGAGGTGGGCCCTGAAGAGCACTACCCAATCCTGGGCGGGTTCGGCGCCGGAGGAGAAGAGGGCGACTTGGAGAGCCCAGGACTCCCTACACCGGGGGCCTGGCCACGCAGGGAGGGGCGCTGCTCGTCGAGAGGTTTCACCTTTTGCCTTTGGGACTTAGTAGAGCAGCAGGGGTCACCTGTTGTTTTGAGAGCAGCAGCTGGCAGCAGGTGGAAAGAGCCGGGAAGGGGTGCTGGGAGGAGGCGCGGCTGAGGCTCCGCGCCCTGAGATCTCGGCTGCCCGGGCGGGGCGGGGCGGGGCCCGCAGGTTCCCCTCGGCTCCCAGGTAGCCCCGAGGGGAGGCGGCAGGGAGGGGCGGGAACCTTGAACCTGTCTCAGGGGGAAGAGAAACCCGGCTGTGGGCTTGAAGCCGTTTCTTGCTGGGCTAGCTTCGATTCGGCAGAGATTATTAACCAGGTCAGCTAAATGAGTCTGAACCCCATTTCTAGAATCACAGTAGTGGCCACAAGGCACTTCCTCCCGCTCCCCTCCCTTTTCCCAGCCCCCAGCACTTCTTTTCTTTTTCGTTTCTTTGCACGGTTTGTTTCCTTGACAGAAGGTAGTATTCATAGTTGTACTCTTGTAACCACATCGGGTCTAGCAGGTGGGGGGAGTCGAGTGCATCAAGACTGAAGTCAGCCTTTGAAAGTCCTCTGACTGTTAGATCTGAGATCTTGTCAGAGCAGATAAAGGAAAAGTTATTTCAGGTCCCAAGTAGAAATTAATCATCCTACTGAGGCGACCCCGGACGACTTAGAGCAAGGAAATCGCATGCAAAGTTCAAAGGCGAGCCCCACGCCAAGCTTGCGGGTAGACCCGGGACCTGGCGCGGGAGCAGCTCTGGCGTCGCCCTGCTGCCTCCCGGACCCTTCAGGACCTGCAGAAGTCACACACCACCTTCCCCCAAGACCTTGGCTTTGCACTTCTCGACCTCTGTGCTTAACTTTGAAGAGGCGCGCAGGACATGGCATCGTCATTTGTTAGCGCTGGAAAGTACCTTAGAAATAGAATCCAAGCCCTTAACGTGTAGGCGAGGAACTGAGGTCCTGAGAGAGAGGAAGTGATTTGTCCAAGTCACACGGCTAGGTGGAGGCAGAACTGGGGCTGGCACCTTTGCCTCCAGAACTCTAGTCCTGTTGGATTCTGGTTCTCTCTCACCTGACCTGGGCTGCCCCCTGCGGGCGGCTGAGTCTGTTGCTTGTTCTCGCGGTGCTAAACTGTTGCTCGGTCACTAGAGAAACGTCCTACTCAGTTCTGGAAATGGGACCGGCCAAACCTCAAAAGTTAATTTGAGTAGAATCTGTGACTACGCTTTCAGATTCCTCTGGTTTTCTTGGTGTCTCTCATGCTTCACAAGAGGTTACTGCAGTTGGGGGCTTTAAGATGCTGTTGGTGTTTTGACTTTGGATCATAGAACCTGGACTGTCAGATTGTTGCAGAAAATAATGGTTTTAAATTATAAAAAAAAAAAAATCCCAATTTAGAATTTTTGGTAAGCACTTCTGGGTGACTTGTAAGGTTTGGTAATATACACTTTGTGAATTAGTTTGGGAAGACAAAAGGTAGTGTGAAAATAAATTTAATTATACAAATCATAACTTGCATTATGATAGTGCTTCATATCATTATTTGTATTGATCTCGGTTTGATGGATTTGTCAGTGTTACGAAGGTAAACTTTGGTGAAATTTCTAAGGTAGTGGTTTTCCTAAGTTTTATAAAAAATTATAACTAACAGTAAACTATGTAAAATTATTGTCGTCTAACCAGTCTGATTAATAAACATTAAGTACAGAGTTACTTCAGATGTTATCAAAATTCTTAGGTTTGACCAACTAATTAAAAGACTAAAATCACTTTTGAAAACAGTAATGTATTTTTTTAAGCCCATGGATTTCTTCTGTGTGAATCCCTCAGCCTTGAATATTTTATATTTCAAACATCGTTCAGTCAGAGACAGAAAAAACAAGAGTAAGATTCTATCAAGTAGGCTAATTATTCACTTAGTTTCTCTGGAAACTGAGGATTGTAAACATGGCCGCAAATTGGATCAACCAGGCCCTGAGTTCTGTGTAGTTTGATATTAATGTTATTTACAAAACAGTATGATCACTGGATGGTATTATCCTTCGTCAGGTTTTAAAATCCTTTCCTTTTAGTATCTCCTAATCTTCTAATCTTTAAGGGATGGCTATAATTATGTTATTGGGTATTCTTGATTTTTTTTCTTTTAATAAAACACAAGCCCCATGGAAATAATGTGATTGAATTGTTTATTGTGTTTGGGAAATTTTATTTAATCAATATGCCTAAGAGTTTGAGTGTGTTCTTATATGAAGGACATGAGCTCTTGTTCCTTTTCTTGTCCTTAACATTAAGATTTAAACTTAAACCTTCATTGGTTGGGTGGTTGCCAAATGTATAACTTGTTCCTGGTCTAACAGTAACAGCAGGTTTAAACATGCAGGGCAAGAGGAAAGTGCCAGGTCCTTTGCTGTATCTGTGGATACCAATAACAGTAGAACCAGTTTACATCCCAGAGCAACAGAATGCAGAAAACAGTCTTGTTGTGCAAGTTTTTAGAGTTTTCTCTTTGTAACCTTTGAAAAGATTGTTGAGGAGTTTTGTATAAGTTTTGTAAGCCAACCGTAGTTGAAATCCTCTTATTTCAGTCCACATAATGCCCATTGTTATTTTTGCAGCATATACAGCAGTGATGAGGAGGATGACGACTTTGAGATGTGTGACCATGACTATGATGGGCTGCTTCCCAAGTCTGCAAAGCGTCACTTGGGAAAAACTAGGTGGACCCGGGAAGAGGTAACTAATCATTTGCTAAGAGAGGGGGAAACTGTAGCATGTATAATTCGTGAAAAACAAAATTTTAGCTGAACTGCAGGTGTTCCAACTCGTCAGCAGGCTCTTTGAGATCTTATCCTAATCTGCCCGTGCTCCCCTCTGACCACTTCCCCACGTGGATACTGTACCATTCCTTTCTGATCATTTACAGTTCTTTGAATGTCCTCTCCTTCTCACTTTAGGTTTCCTCTGTGTTTCCTTCTGCCTACGGAGTCCTCCTTCTTTTGCCTCACCATTTCTTTTTATTTCTTCCTTACCTATAAAGACATCACCTCTCCTGTGAGGCCATCCCTGGATTCCCCAGATAGGGGTGGATGCATCCTCCTGTGGCCCCAGGAACAGGTGCATGTTCTGCCTTATCATCACTGTGACATATACACCTCTCCCAGCAGGTTGCAAATTTCTTGAGGTTAGGGCTCAATGTCTGTTCATCTCTGTATTTCTTGAACCCAGAATTGCTTCATACCAAGTAGGGTGTTAATAAATGTTCCTCTGAATAAATGAATGAATTGCTATTTCCAAAAACAAACAAAAAAGGAATCAAGCCAAACACAGAACTCCTTGCTATAATGTATTCATTCAATAGACTTGCTGTGCAGTGCATAATATTTCGCAGAGCCATATAGGCAAAGGTGTGTCCTAAAAATATCTCACAATGGATGGAGATGTATGTGCTTCCCATCTTCCTTTTTCCACCAGCTTATCAAAAGCTTAATCTTTGTAGGAATAGAAAAATACTTTGGAAAACGAATTATTGACATGAGAAGTTTCCTTTTTCTGTAATGTTCTCAAACAATTTTGCATTTGATGTTAGAGGATCTCATCTTCTTCATTTTCACTATACTGTTTCATCTAAACCAGACCCACTGTTGACAGACAGGATTCCCAGGAGAGCCCATAGGAAATGCATATTTTACCTTTTGAGAGTGTGCACTTGGATGATCCTTAAGATACAGAAGTTCCGTTGTTAATCTTGGTGTTCTAGTTCCTGTGTCCGTATTGTGCCAGGGACTTGCATTAAGTGTAAATGTCACCTTTGCAGAAACAGAAGAAAGAACACTTTTTTTTTTGAGACAGAACCTCAAGCTGTCACCTTGGGTAGAGTGCTGTGGTGTCACAGCTCACAGCAACCTGCACTCCTGGGCTTAAGCAATTCTCTTGCCTCAGCCTCCCAAGTAGCTGGGACTACAGGTGCAGCTATTTCTTGGTTGCAGTTGTCATTGTTGTTTGGCAGGCCTGGGCTGGATTCGAACCTGCCAGCTCTGGTGTGTGTGGCTGGCGCCTTAGCAGCTTGAGCTATAGGCACTGAGCCAAAAGAACACATTTCTAAAGACACTTGTGAACGGGTAGGATTGTGTATAGTATGTGAACAGTTGCCCACATATGTTTAGTGTCTTCTGTGTTCTAATACATTTGACTTCATTTACATTGTAACTTCTAATACACTTGCCTTCATTTAAATTCTAACTATATTGATACAAAAAGTAAATAATTTTCTTACATTATGTAAGCCTTAAGTTTACTTTAAAATGTGACCCCTGAGCCAGGCATGGTGGCTCATGCCTGAAATTCTAGCACTCTGGGAGGCAGGTGGATTACTTGAGCTCAGGAGTTTGAGACCAGCCTGAACAAGAGTGATACCTCCTCTCAAAAAATAGCTGGGTGTTGTGGCAGGCACTTGTAGTCTCAGATACTCGGGAGGCTGAGGCAAGAGGATCACTTGAGCCTAAGAGTTTGAGGTTGCTGTGAGCTATGACACTACAGCACTCTACTCAGGGTGACAAAGTGAGACTGTCTCAAAAAAAAAAAAAAAACAAAGAGTGACCTTCCATTTTTCTTTTATAAGCAAAAGGTTGAACTAACTGGAAATATTATTTCTTAGTCAAGCTCCTATCTATTGCCATAGTTAAATGTCTACTGAATCTAAAATTTGAATTCATTTTTTCCCCACAGAGTAAAATAGTTACCACATATTAAATACTCAGTATGTGTCAGACATGATGCTAAATGTTTTGCATAGTTACTTCATGTAATCCTCAAATAACCCAGTTGATATCAGCATTTCCATTTTATAAATGACTAGGTCCAGAAACACAACTGATCAATAGTCAAGTTAAGATCCAAACTCTGATTTGACTCTAAATAAATCTTTGCTCCCAAACGAGTACATTATATTAATATCTGCTGTATTTGGATACTTTTGAGAGATTTTTCTGTGTTGTGTTATTGGATTGGTGTCGTTTTTCATTCTAACTTGAACATAGCTGTACAGTAAGTGACTGATATCCTAGGATTACCTTTAAATGTCTTAGGATGAAAAACTAAAGAAGCTGGTGGAACAGAATGGAACAGATGACTGGAAAGTTATTGCCAATTATCTCCCGGTAAGTTTGTAATTTTTTCTTTTTATAAAAGGAAAGCTCCTCCCAAAGATTTATATACACTATTCTAGGAGAAGTTATTAAGATATTACATATTTGCTCAGATATGAGAAGTAGGGGGGAGATGCTCCATTCATAACTTATATTTTATATTACAATGCATATGATTGGGGGCTCTAAATAGATTATTAAAGGATTTTGACAATATTTTTTAAAAACAATTGCTTGTTTTATCTTTTCATTTATTAGGATAACCCAAATTAGCATTTTGATGATTTGTTACATAGTAGATGATGAAAATCCAAGTTAGTTTCTTCTGAATTCCCTGTTTTTGCCAATGACTCAACTTTCGGTTTAAGATTCTGGAATCTTTTCTTGACTTATCCCATTCCTCCAGTTTAAGCAGTTACTGGGGGCCCTGGGATCCCTTTGTAGTTGTTCCCTTCCTTTCTGTTCCCATGACCATGTGGCAGATTATGCCCCTGCCTCCCCTGGACTACTCCCAACTGGCTTCCCCACTTGTAGCTTTGCACTTTTTCATCCAGCCCGAACACCACTGGCAGATGGAGTTTCCTGAAATGTAGCTGTACCTTATCTTTTCAAAACCAACGACAATGACTTACAATCTCACCAATTAAGTGCCTCCACCAAGCACACAAGGGCCCTCCTGTCTGGCCCCTTCTTACAGCTCCAGTTCTGTTTCCTACTTCCTCTCTGTAAGCAGGTCTGCTTGGATTCATTTCTGCTTTCCCTTCTCCTCTTGGGGATCCTACCTCCTAGAATGTTCTCCCTTTACCAGTTAAAGTTCTGTCCATCCTTCAAAGTGCACATCAAGAACTTTTGCAGACACCTCCTGAGGAATAATTTCTCCCCCATGGAGGAGCTTGTCTTCTCACTTCAATATCATTATATTTTGTCTGTTCTTCCATGTAAATAAAATTTACTCTTCTGTTACAGATAATTTTATATTTGTCTTCTTCTTATAAGATCATAAGCTTCCACAAGGTAGGGCCCATCTTTTACTTATCATTGTTTCTCCTACAACATAAATACCGTGGTCCTGAACTAAAGCACATCTCTTAGATTTAATGGGAAGCAATCTTTAGTCCTTTAGGGTGAGTTTCCACAAAAGCCTGACAATATGGACTCTCCGACAAGTCTTAGGCCATCTGGGTGCTTCCACATGTAACAAGACTGAGGTGAAGGTTAAGTTAAATTGGCAGGCACACGTGCAGTGGGTTGGTTCTTTAGTTCATGTGGAGGGACTATTTACCTCGGGAGACAGAGCTTCTAATTCTAGATGGAACTTTGTTGCGTTATTTGCATCGTCTGTAGTCTGTAAGTAATGTGGGATAGGTGGGCTCTTAAACATGCCCTAAAATGTTCTTAAATGTTTTCACTGTGTGTTGCCTATGTATGATTCATATTACAACAAAGTCTTCACATGCTTATCGCATCCTATCTTTATGATGGTGCATACTTTCATTTTATTTGTCTAGAATCGAACAGATGTGCAGTGCCAGCACCGATGGCAGAAAGTACTAAACCCTGAGCTCATCAAGGGTCCTTGGACCAAAGAAGAAGATCAAAGAGTAAGTTCTTTCTTCACTGGTGTGTGACTCATAACTAAGAATATTCCCACACGTCTTTGTTGGATGTTTCCCAACTTGAGGAAGCAGGTAAGTGGGCAAGCAGGAAGTAATAGACTCTAATCCCGCATTTCCTATGAATAAAGCCAATTTTAGAAGTTTTCTAAAGATCTTGTAACCCTGAAGAATGATTACACTGACTCATTACATAACATTAAAACACAGGTTATTTTTGTGTGTTTATCTGAAGGTGATAGAGCTTGTACAGAAATACGGTCCGAAACGTTGGTCTGTTATTGCCAAGCACTTAAAGGGGAGAATTGGAAAACAATGTAGGGAGAGGTGGCATAACCACTTGAATCCAGAAGTTAAGAAAACCTCCTGGACAGAAGAGGAAGACAGAATTATTTACCAGGCACACAAGAGACTGGGGAACAGATGGGCAGAAATCGCAAAGCTACTGCCTGGACGGTAATAATATGTCAAAAAATATATTGATTGGGAAGACTGAGGGAGTGGGTATTGAACATTCTGTTTTAAATGTGTGGTGAGTGAATTATAGTCCGTGAGTCATAAGTGTTTCATTAGATAAACTAGATCCATAGCTTTTAGAAATTGAAGTTTGGAGTTTATCTGGTGGGGACTTTCAGGATCCATCTAGCAGTAAGCCCTGGGCCAACTCATCTAACTTTCCTCAGCCTTCCCACTTGCAACATGAGTAACAAACTGCTTCCCAGGGTCACTGTTAGTATCCAGTAAAATGGATACTAAAGCACTTTGTAAACTGCAAATCTCTCAACACAAAAAGAAAACGAAGACAGTTTGTTTCTAGTCTGAGTTCCCACAACTGGTTAAGTGGCCAGAAGAAACCCAGGTACAATTTTCCTGATACCAGCACGGCTTTTATTATACCCTTTGGCTTACTTTTTTCTTCTTTGAATAGAAAAATAATGTATTTCTGGAATTACCATGCTGCTTCCAAGTTTTTAAACAATGTTGGTGTAATACTTTCTTTTTAATGAACAAGGCAAAAAAATTACCTCATTGTGAAGGATAACTATGGAACCTCATTTTTGTCTCATTTCCCCCACTTACATAGTATGTAACAGATTTTGTTACTTTGGCAAATAATATTTTATTCAATTTTTTTACATAAAAATGAAGTAGACAGAAAATATTAAGAACCGTTTTTATTTTTGAGCTTCACAGTCCAGGAAAAGGGTTGTTTCAAAGATGATTGATGTGCTATTCTCTTGTGATACTGCAAAGCATTTCCATCCTCAGGGTTCAGGGTAAGCTCGGAAAATTCAAGAAATTGGTAAAGCCAGGCCTTTTCTCCCGTATGGTCTAAGAGAAAGTACACTGTTGATTTTTCTAAAAATTAAAGGGGCAATTGAACTTCCTCTTTCTTTAGCATACATTCCCCCACCCCCATTGAAATAGTAAAAGGGAGCTTAAAATGGTTTTTTTGAATTGAGAAACTGTTTTCCTGAGAATGGAAAGACTTTAGTAAAAATGCTTTGCAGTTTGAAAATATATTAGCATCTTTCCTTTTGGGATCCCATTTTCCATTCTTACCTCTGTCTGATTCTAAGAACAATTCGGTGGTTTTAAAAAGCTGGGAGGTTTGTTTGACTCAAAAGTTCTCATTAATGACCGTGAACACCAGGGCAGCAGCAGCATCATGAGATTAGCAATCTGCAGCTCCCTCAAGTCCCCATGGCAGCTTCCCTGCACCCCACTCAGAACAGTAGTTTTTCTAGGACAGCTAGAACTTTACGTTGTATTCAAGTCTTGTATCATGAATGGTCAGAAGAAACAAGAAGGGTTATTAAATTGAAAATAGTCCTTTGTTGGCTCAGCTCCCATAGCACAGTGGTTATGGTGCCAGCCACATACAGCAAGGGTGGAGAGTTCGAACCCAGCCTGGGTCAGCTAAACAACAATGACAACTGCAACAAAAAATAGCTGGGCATTATGGCGGGCACCTGTAGTCCCAGCTACTTGGGAGGCGGAGGCAAGAGAATCGCTTAAGCCCAAGAGTTTGAGGTTACTGTGAGCTGTGACACCATGGCACTCTACCAAGGACAACATAGTGAGACTCTGTATCAAAAAAAGAAAAGAAGGAAAAGAAAATACTCCTTTCTCAAGAAAACCAAAAAATATTAGAATTTATAGAAAACTACATACATTCCAGATGATCTAATTAAAAGAAATCTATAGATTTCAAAATAGGCAATGGGGAAAACATGATCTTAGGTAGTGGAGAAGACAATTAAAATGAGAAAACAACTTTTTGTGGTCCCAAAGAAAAGATCTCTGCTAGGAACAGTTTTCTGTCATTTCACTTGAATGCAAATTGAAATTTTTGTTTGTGAAATGTCTATGTGATATATTTCTGTGCAGAACTGATAATGCTATCAAGAACCACTGGAATTCTACAATGCGTCGGAAGGTCGAACAGGAAGGTTATCTGCAGGAGTCTTCGAAAGCCAGCCAGCCAGCAGTGGCCACAAGTTTCCAGAAGAATAGTCATTTGATGGGTTTTGCTCAGGCTCCACCTACAGGTCAACTCCCGCCAGCTGGCCAGCCCTCCGTTACCAATGACTATTCCTACTACCACATTTCTGAAGCACAAAATGTAAGCCATTCCTGAGAATTTAGTTTTATGAGAGTGGTAGTTATTTTAGCTCCAGTAATATGGATACTGTGCAGTTATACATTTTTCAGAAGTTTCATAAGCACGCTCCTGGTCAATCTTCACTTACACCCTTGGATGCAGATAGGGGTAGGTGGTGGTGTCCCTGATTTACATATGGAGAGAGGAGGATGGTAGGTGATTCGTCTAGAGTTACATAGCTCATATACATACTACTGACTAGAATCCAAGTTGTTTGATTCTAACTTGCTGCTTCTAACTAATTTGAAGTGAGCTTTTGAATTTGAAGTACTTGACTCAGCACCTGTGGCTCAAGCAGCTAAGGCGCCAGCCACATACCCCTAAGGTGGCAGGTTCGAATCCAGTCTGGGCCTGCCAAACAACAATAATGGCTGCAACCAAAAAATAGCTGGGCGTTGTGGCAGGCACCTGTGGTCCCAGCTACTTGGAAGGCTGAGGCAGGAGACTCGCTTGAGCCCAGGAGTTGGAGGTTGCTGTGAGCAGTGAAGCCATGGCACTCTACCCAGGGGGACAGCTTGAGGCTCTGTCTCAAAAAAAAAAAAAGAATTTGAAGTACTTAAATTTGCTTAAAGCACTCCTGAAGAATAGGAAAATGGAGATACATTTGTAGTCTAATACTTTTCCAAGTGAAAAGTAAAGGTAGTATTACATTTCAAGGGGAGATAGTTTGACACTGAAATTCAATAGTTAACTCTAAGTTCGATTCTGGTAGTGATCTAGCAGAAATGTCTTTATTCATTTGGTAAATGTTTATGTTCTTACTCTGAGCTAGGAGCAGAGCTTGGTAACATTGATCCTCTGAGCTCTCCTTTTATCTTCCTTTGAATCTATGTGATAATTTCTAAGATAATTTCTGGATATTCATGTTCAAAGAAAAAATAATTCATAGGGGATGGAAAAAGAAGAATAAAAAAGAATATGCCAAGAAATTTTAATCTTAAATCTAACAGTAATAAATGATGAAACTTACCCAAGAATACAGAGCTCAGATGCAAATTTTATGCAAAACATCTTCAAAATAGTTTTTACTCTTTCCTATCCATTCCATGTATTTGACTACAGACTTTACAGAAAGGTCTCAAGTGAATGAATTATCATAAGAAGTTCTGTGATTTTTATTAAAACTCATTCTAAGACAGATATTTATATTTATGAATAACATGTGCCATCAGTTTTTCCCATCAAAACTTTCATATATTCATAAATTTATTTTAGGTTTTTTTTTTTTTTTTGGCTGGGCACAGTGGCTCACACCTGTGGTCTTAGCACTTCTGGAGCCCAAGGTGAGAGCATCACTTAAGGCCAGGAATTTAAGACCAGCCTGGGCAACATAGTGAGACCCCCCCCATCTCTAAAAATTACCCCCCCAAAAGATTCTATTTTCCATGTGTTTTCACCTAATTAAAGAATACTTCCCTATGCAAAACATATTCATAAATAGCCAGGCATTGTGGTGGGCATCTGCAGTCCCAGCTACTCAGGAGGCTGAGGCAAGAGGATCACTTGAGCCCAAGCGTCTGAGGTTGCTGTCAGCTATGATGCCACACACTCTATGTGGGGCTACAGGGTGACACAATGTCTTGAAAAAAAAAAAAGAATACTTCCTGCCAGGATTGAGGAGTACTTTAAATTTCTTTCATTGTTGCTTTAGCTCTTTAGCCAATTTTAAAGGCCTGGTTTGAAAAACAGTTGTTAGAGAATGTTATCAGTAAAGTATTTTTTTCCCTCAGTTCCAGAGCAAAACCTCAGGAAGCCACGTCCCCTGAAGTATATGTAACCATTAACGAGGAGGCCTTTGTCTTTTGCATCCAGGTGTCCAGTCATGTTCCATATCCTGTAGCGTTACATGTAAATATAGTCAATGTCCCTCAGCCAGCGGCCGCGGCCATTCAGGTAAGATCATTCTATAAAGAAACTCATCTGCTGTGCAGGCACCGCTTTTATGAAACGACTTCTTTCTCTTATCCAAACACTTAACCTTTGCCTGAGAAACAGAAGTAAAAAGAAAGGGGAGCGTGGCGGGGAGAACAGTCCTGGCTGTCAATGTGCATTCCCGGCTCCTGGCCTGTGTTGGCTCTGGAATTCTGATTCTCTGACGTTGCCAGAGGAAACGTCGGGGAGCGCCGGCTTTCGCCCCGATTTCACACGGCTCCCTCAGTCGGAAATGACGTTCAGAAAGACTGCTGGAGGAGCCAAATTCAGCTGGTCTGGGTGACACGCTGAGGCTCTGCGGGCTGTGCGTGACGTCTCAGGGCCGCGGGGACACGCTGAGGCTCTGTGCTGTGTGTGGCGCCTCACGGCCGCGGTGACACACCAAGGCTCTGTGGGCTGTGCCGGCGCCTCACCGCCGTGGTGACACACCGAGGCTCTGCGGGCTGTGCCGGCGCCTCACGGCCGTGGTGACACACCGAGGCTCTGCGGGCTGTGCCGGCGCCTC
>NW_003852437.1:12404003-12417935 GCF_000181295.1 Otolemur garnettii | reverse complement strand
GACACACCGAGGCTCTGCGGGCTGTGCCGGCGCCTCACGGCCGCGGTGACACACCGAGGCTCTGCGGGCTGTGCCGGCGCCTCACCGCCGTGGTGACACACCAAGGCTCTGCGGGCTGTGCGTGGCGCCTCAGGGCCGCGGGGACACGCTGAGGCTCTGTGCGGTGTGTGGCGCTTCACGGCTGCGGTGGCACGCTGAGACTCCATGGGCTGTGCCGGCGCCTCAGGGCCGCGGGGACACACCGAGGGTCTGCGGGCTGTGTGTGGCGCTTCACGGCCGTGATGACACACCGAGGGTCTGTGGGCTGTGCCGGCGCCTCAGGGCTGTGGGGACACACTCAGGCTCTGCGGACTGTGCCGGCGCCTCGCGACTATAGTTCCCGCCATTGTGTCTGCTATGGCTTCCCATCGGACTTTGTTTCTTCTCTTATTATTTCAGAGACACTATAATGATGAAGACCCTGAGAAAGAAAAGCGAATAAAGGAATTGGAGTTGCTCCTCATGTCGACCGAGAATGAGCTGAAAGGGCAGCAGACGCCACCAGTAAGGCTCCTTACCGTGCGCTTGAGCAGGAGGCCCGCAGCCTCGCCTCGGCGGCGCCCCTCTGACTAGTTACCTCCCTGGGGCTCCCGGGTCCATTCCCAATGTCTCAACACAAGAAGTTGCTTGTAATGACGCCTGAGTGGTGGCAGAGTGCGGGTGCACGCGCTTGGAAGGAATCTATTTGCATTGCTGTAGAAACACAGTATCCACTTGTGATTGTCATTTTCTATTTGCATTGCTCTAGAAACACAGTATCCACTTGTGATTGTCATTTTCTATTTGCGTTGCTGTAGAAACACAGTATCCACTTGTGATTGTCATTTTCCCCAGAAGGACTGTAACCAATCTAAAGACAGCAAAGATCAAATGGATGAGAGTCTATATTTTTTATAAACGGTGTACCCGGGTGGTACTGATTTGCTTGATTTTTTCTTTTCTATTATTTTGTTAACCTATATTTTCATATTTTCTCATTTCCAACATGGTTCCATGCATGTCCAGCATATATAAGTTGCATATATAAGTTGCATATAAAAACCTTTTCATCAATAACATCAGCTGCTCTCTTCTGTTTGCATGGATGAAAGCTGTGCATGCCACTACTGAGTGCTGGCATCTTTTTTGGTAACTAGGCAGCACATGGAAAGCTACTTGTACTTTGTAACACATGGAGTTCACCAACAAAGAGAATAAAAGAGAAGTGATACCCAGTAGAGATTCTTAGGGACAAATTTCTTTTTTTTGTTAAATAATAAAGCGATTATGTGCACATGCTAGCTCAACCACTTTTTAACTTTAGTGAATGTTTTGCAACTTCTCCTGTTGTGTGGTCATGCTGTAAGGAGACTTCTGTTAATTTGCTCTTCTGCTTTCCTGACCACGTTGATCTGGCTGCCCCTTCCCTGCCTCCGTGCAAGCTGTAGCATTAGAACAGTACAGAAGCAACAAGAATATGAGCAGATAAAAGCAACTCTAACTCCTGAATCCTCTAGCCTTTTGGTAGGTTAGGATACAGATAGGGGCAATTCTTAACTCCCAGCCAATTAATGGACCTTTGGCAAATTATAATGAAGTGGATTTTTAAGACACTCAGTATGAGAATTGTACATCGTATAATACAGGCCCACGATTTGAAGTTTTAACAAAATGATAATTAAAGTAACTGTGGAGGTACAATCTACAGCAGTATTCAAAAGCGGAGTCTTGCATTAATGAAAGGAAACATCTTGACAACTGTTTCATAGGCATAAGTTTTAGATGATGCAACTACTTTTATCTTTCTTCCAACAGCGTCTGATACCTTGTGCAACATCATTGCTAAGTTCCTTCTCCCTTTCTTCTCCCTCTCGCTTTATTTCTACACCCTGCCCTCTTCCTTAGACACAGAACCACACATGCAGCTACCCCGGGTGGCACAGCACCACCATTGCCGACCACACCAGACCTCACGGGGACAGTGCACCTGTTTCCTGTTTGGGAGAACACCACTCCACTCCATCTCTGCCAGTGGATCCTGGCTCCCTACCTGAAGAAAGTGCCTCGCCAGCCAGGTGCATGATCGTCCACCAAGGCACAATTCTGGATAATGTTAAGAACCTCTTAGAATTTGCAGAAACACTTCAATTTATAGATTCTGTAAGTAGAATTGTTAAGGCAAGTTAATGTTTCTAGACGAGGAATAAGAAAACCCACTTTCTTAAATCATTGCTATTTTCTATAGCAAATGTATTAATAGCATACATTAATGTAAAGGTAAAAAGATGATTTTAGTCTCAGTGAAAATGTTTTTTTAAAGATCTGGTTTCCTAGGCTACCCAGACAAAACTTAGCTTTTCATAGTTTTTTTTAAAAGTCATAGTTTTTAAAAAAAATAATGAACTTGATGACTTATAAAGTAGAGCTTGGATGATGGGGACAGTGTTTGAGTTACTTTTAATTTTTTTTTTTTTAACTTTGCTTACTTTTATGTGCTTCTGTCTAATTTTGCTTTGCTTTTGGATAGCACATTCAGGATTTTGTTTCTTCCGAGCTGAAAGGAATCCTTTCGTGTATGTGAAGTGACAGTCAGTTCCGTGGTGGTTCATGGCTTTCTCCACAATCAGTAACACTGGTTATGGATTACTAGTCCCATTGGTTTCATGGAGATGAATCATCTTAGGGGAACAGATTTGAGTTCAGTACCTTCTTAGCAGACACTTGGCTTATTTCCCCGGTTTCCCAGTTGGTTAAAAAGCACTTACTGCATACCCATCAGACGGGATGAATATTGCTGTAACATGCCTTCTGAAGAAGGTTTTTTTTTTTGCTCTCGATTGCATGCAAATGATAACGGTGCTGGGATGTCTGTGAAGCACACACATAGGACCAGCCTTGAGGGAACACGCTAGACCACTTGAATGCAGTGTAAGGGAATAACTGTTCCTCCTGAAGCTGTTTCTCAAGAAGTCCCACAGATGGGCCCCGGTTTGCTTCGCTTTTAGCGTCTCTCTCGGCGCTGGGTTGCAGGTGACAATGGCACACCATGCACACACTGTCTCAAAGTTCTGTGCCTCCCACGTTGTTTCAGGATTCTTCATCGTGTGATCTCAGCAGTTTTGAATTCTTTGAAGAAGCAGATTTTTCACCTAGCCAACATCACACAGGCAGAGCCCTACAGCCTCAGCAGAGAGAGGGCAATGGGAGTAGGCCTGTAGGAGAGCCTACCCCAAGGGTGAACAGACGCCTGTCGGGTGAGGGGTCACTTGACCCACCCAAGGCCTTTCCTCCTGCAAGGCACAGCACAATTCCACTGGTCATCCTTCGAAAACGGCGGGGCCAGGCCAGCCCCTTAGCCACTGGAGACTCTAGCTCCTTCATATTTGCTGACGTCAGCAGTTCAACTCCCAAGCGTTCCCCTGTCAAAAGCCTCCCCTTCTCACCCTCGCAGGTAGTGCACCAATGTCTGCACAGCTGTTACTAATTTTCAACAGACACCTGAACCTTAATAATCTAGAAACTAATCCTTTGGAACAAATGACTAATTACTGTTGCCCCGGCTGATTTCATTCCGTTGCTGAATCTAGCAGTTGCTAAATTGTGCTGTCTCCCAAAGCTCAGGCTGTCTGCAGGCTGACAGATGATTTTGTCATAATTCTCTCTCTTTTACTTTTTTTTTCTCTCTTTTACTACTTTTGCGGTGGTTTAAAAGGTAGTTAGTTGCATGAGATGTGCTTTTATTTCTTTCAGCAACTAGGTTTAACATTTCTGACCCTTCCTCTTCCTTCATCTGATCTCTTCCTTTTAAATTTTTTAACACCATTTCTGCCTCCTTTCTCATGTATTATGTGATTCACTGACCCAGGAAATGAGGGAACCAAATTTTGTTACTATAATATTTGGGTTGCTACTAGACAATTTAAAGGTTCCAATCCATCCTTAAGCAGAAATGTTTAGGAAGAAGGGCGAGGAACAAAGGCTTGAGGAAAATAACTTATTTTTTCATTTCGGTTTCTCACCATTTTCTCTTTGGACTTGTGTCAGAATATTTTACTGATGCAGTTTTTGCCACAAGTATTCTTATTTCATAGTGTTTTTAAGGCATAGAAATTGGAATTCTTATCAGAGACTTGTGTATCTAAATTGTTAATAATTGAAATTAATAATTTGGCACTTTAAAACATTTTTCCAATTATATCCATTAAGAACAACTTTAAGTGGGAATAAATGATAAATTAAAAATTATCTTTTTTTTTTTCCTATAGTTTTCAAACTATGTTCTGGAAGACTTTCTTAGATGTTCTAGAAAAAAACCTTAAATATGTAGGTATATATGTTTGGGAAACACTGAGTCAAACAAAGTTAAAAATTGGTTTCTTTACATAGGACTTCTCAGAGTGTGTATTGTGTATTGTGAATTTCCAGAAGGAGATTATGATATGTTCTGTTTCCCAAATTTATTTTACCTTGGAGTCACGTAAAGAACATTTTTATTTTTCCGGAACATTGGTGTTCTGAGGGACATAGTTTATTATTCAAGAGTTTTCCACACAATGTAAACCTTCTATAATAAAAGTTTTGGTTCATTGATTAGTAATGGAAGAAAAGAAAATATGAAAAAAAACACTAATTGTTATTTTCCAATAATCACTTCAACCTTTTAATGTTAATAAAGAGTACATGTGAGCCTGGACACAGCAGCTCATCCTAATCCCAGCTCTTTGAGAGACCAAGGCCAGAGGATCCCTTGAGCCCTGGAGTTCAAGACCAGCCTGAGCAACATAGATCCTCATCTCTGAAAAATTTTTCTTTAAGAAATTAGGCTGACGTGGTGGTAATGCCTGTAGTTCCAGCTGCTCATAAGGAGAAGTATTAGTTGAGCCTAGGAGTTTGAGGCAGCGGTGAGGCAGCAAGCTATGATCGTACCTCTGTACTCCAGCCTGGGCAAAAGGGTAGGACCCAGTCTCCTAAAAAAAAATCACAACTCATTCTATTTAATGCCCTTTTTGAGATAGAATCTTGCTTTGTTGCCCAGGCAAGAGTATAGGAGCCCAGGAGTTTGAGGTTAGCGTGAGCTTTGATGATGACGCTGTGCTCTAGCCGGGGCAACAAAGCAAGATTCTGTCAAAAAAAGACATTTGCCATTACATAGAATGAGATGTGCTTTGGTTTTTTTCTATTTTTTTGTCTCACTCCAACTACCCAAATAGTGGGACTTCAGGTACAGGCTGCCTTGCCCACTTAATTTTTTTCTTTTTTTTTCTTTGTTTTTTTGGAGATGGTGTCTCAATATGTTGCCCAGGATGGTCTCAAACTCCTGGCCTCAAGCAATCCATTTGCCTCAGCCTCCCAAAGTGGTAGGATTACAGGTGTGAGCTACCACAGCTGGCTGGCAAGTGTCATTTATTGAGAATATTTTTAAAGGATATTATAACTTTTTCAGCATTTTTCAGCCTAGATTTTTATTTATTTATTTATTTATTTTGAGACAGAGTCTTACTCTGTTGCCATCGGTAGAGTGCTGTGGCATCAGAGCTCACAGCAACCTTGAACACTTGGGCTCAAGTGATTCTCTTGCCACAGCCTCCTGAGTAGGCACCTGCCACAATGCCCGGCTATTTTTAGAGATGGAGTCTTGCTCCTGGCTCAGGCTGGTCTCAAACTTGTGAGTTCAAGCAATCCATCTGCCTTAGCCTCCCAGTCTAAATTTTTATTTCTTGGAAACCACACTCCAAATTTTGGATGCCAAATTGAAATAAAACAATGCCCTCTCCAACCTCGTTAACATCTTTACTATTTTATATCTTGGGTCAGTAAAACATACTTGCTTGTTATCAAGGTGTAGTTTTTAAATTGGGCAAAATAAAGAATCACTGGCCAATCTAAGTAATTTTTTTCTTTCTCTCCATATTTAGTTCTTGAATACTTCCAGTAACCATGAAAGCTTAGACTTGGAAATGCCTTCTTTAACTTCTACCCCTCTCAATGGTCACAAATTGACTGTTACAACACCATTTCATAGGGACCAGACTGTGAAAACTCAAAAGGAAAATACTATGTAAGTCTTTGGTTCAAAAATAAAATTATTTATTTACTTATATAGACCCCAAATAACTGATGCACTTATATATAATATTATTGGCCACTTACATATAATTATGTATGTTCCTACATTGACTCCTGGGCATGTTACAGGTCTTTAGAGGTACAGTGTGGGAGGATAAACTAAATTGCCTTTTGCAGTTCTCTTCAAAATGTCCTTTATTTACAGAGTTAGTTTTCATATACCTTTTCCATTAAGGCTTTTCTTCTCACTGAAAATAAGATATTCGACCTCCTTTCTTCTCTGATTATAAGTTTCAGAATGAGTATGGTTCTTTAGTTAATTCATATTTTTTTAATCTTATTTTGTCTTTTGGAAACATATGTAAATAAGATATCTTCTGAATCCCCAGGAATATCACATAGTTAGAAGCTAAGTGGTGACTAAGAAATCATTTTTATTCCATAAAAGCTTAACCAGGTCAAAGAAATAGTGAAAGTCAGTGTCAAATATAAGAAATCTTTAAAAGAAGTACATCCTTTTTTTTTTTTTTTGAGACAAAGTCTCACTATTGTTGCTCAAGGTAGAGTGCTGTGGCGTCACAGCTCACAGCAACCTCAAACTCCTGGGCTTAAGTGATTCTCTTGCCTCAGCTTCCCGAGTAACTAGGACTACAGGTGCCAGCCATAACACCTGGCTATTTTTTGGTTGTCATTGTTGTTTAGCAGGCCAGGGCTGTGTTCAAACCTGCCAGCCTTGGTGTATGTGGCTGGTGCCCTAGCTGTTGAGCTACAGGTGCCAAGCCAAGAAATGCATTCTTATTATTCCCGAGTACAAAGAAAAAATTTTATAAGATTAACCTATTTTCTAGTGTGGACTCTATTATAATGAATAGATTAAATTGATTTGTAAATAATATGAGATCTGTACAAGGCGTACAGTCATCTTACAGACCAAAGAGCACTGCATGTTTTTTCAAAAACCATTAAGGAAAGACGAAAAATGTTTTAACACTCTCTTAAGCTTAGAGGTATAATATTTGGAAATATTTGAAAATATATGATATACATATTTTTTCTTAATGAATAATATGATTTAATCAGCATATTCCATACCAATACCATATCCTTAACAATACCATATATTCCAATGTTCCAATACCAATATTCCATTCCAATACCATATCAATAACAGAATTTATTATATTCAGTGGAAAAATATTAAATATAGCAGGTACAGAAATGTAGGGATATATGATCTTTTGCATTGAGACATTGAAAACTGTTTGTTTTCTTTTTAAAGTTTTAGAACTCCAGCTATCAAAAGGTCAATCCTAGAAAGCTCTCCAAGAACTCCTACACCTTTCAAACATGCACTTGCAGCTCAAGAAATTAAATATGGTCCCCTGAAGATGCTAGTAAGTTTTAGAAAGGTTCTTGGGTTTAGTTGGCTTATTAGTACAGACGGGAGTTTTCCTCTGATGTATAAATGCACATTCTTCCCTTTAGCCTCAGACACCCTCTCATCTAGTAGAAGACCTGCAGGATGTGATCAAACAGGAATCTGATGAATCTGGAATTGTTCCTGAGTTTCAAGAAAGTGGACCTCCCTTACTGAAGAAGATCAAACAAGAGGTAAACCTGAGATCCTCCAGAAGGAGCAAACTGTGAACGCAGCTCCCTTTGTTCCTTATGTGCAAGCTTGCTGAGCCTGCCCTTGGCATTTTGTAACACCACTTTTCATGCAAGACTTTCACACAGGATGCAGTGAAAAGGGACTGTCAGAGTGTAGGCACTGGTCTGTCACTGGGGAAGCCACGTTTTTTCTGTTGACTTCATGTTTGGAGAAAAGTCACGCTAGAGAGGACGAGGGAGGGCAGGAAAGCAGCTTCTCCCCATACCTTTTCCAATCACTGATGATGGATGGATAGATAGATAGATCGATCGATCATTTTCAGATATCATGGAGAAGTGGAATTGAAATCAGTAGTATCCAATTCATACAGGTTGAACTTGTAACAGGTGAATCAGAAAGGACGCTATCAACTGTGTTTCTTATAAGTGAAATAATGAACCATAACATAGTCTGTCTCGGAACTTTCATAGTGATCCCTGTAGTATACAATAAAGGGAAGCTAACCTACAAGGATCAAAGTTATAGTCTGTTGGCAAGAGGCATTTCCAACAGGTTAGACATAGTGTATATAGTTAGATACAGTGAATTTGATTTCATGTAGTGATAAGTGTTTGAAGGACTGTCCAGAAATATACTTTTGAGTGTAAATGTTTCTTGGGAAGTTCTAGATTCTAAAAAAAAACAAAGCACTTTATTTGCTTTTAGGTGGAATCTCCAACGGATAAGGCGGGAAGCTTTTTCTGTTCACACCACTGGGAAGGAGAGAGTCTGAATACTCAGTTGTTCACACAGGCATCGCCAGTGGCAGATGCACCAGTAAGTACCTGCACGCAAGCCCTCAACTTGTTACGTGATGTTGGTGCCTCACAGAGCCCTGGGTCTGGCACGTGGGGCTACTGTGGATGCAGCATTCACTCTTCAGTGCATCTTATTTCTAAACATTCTCTTGCATGTGACTTTTTAGAGGATTTTTTAATATAGACTATAAAGTTGAGATTTTGTTTATGCATTGGAAACAGATTCTGTTCCATTGCAGATTTTTTCATTATTTCTTTTTTTATTATTCAAGTGTTCTTGCCATTTAGAAATTATGCTACATGGATATTTCCGTAAACTATGTTAATCTTTATATTTTCCTTTATTTGTCTTCCAAGAGTGATCCATCTTTCTTGTTAAGTTGTTGCTTGTTTTAGGTAGCACCTAACATGCTTACAGGAGATGCCCATATTATACCCAATATTGCATTGCTTTGGTAACCACCATTTTTAAAGTTTGTTGTTTGTGAATGGTTCTCCTTATGTCTTACGGAGAAACAGCCCTAAGAACAATTGCTTATATGTATTCAGTAGTTACTAAGTGGTACGTACAGGTTCTAAGGGCTTTAGATGAATTCATTCATTTAAGCCTCACAGCAGTTTGCTAACATTATCATTTCCATTATAACAACTGGGATAACCTGAGCTTTAGGGAGACTTACTCATGTGCCCAAGATTATATACCCAGTAAGTGCTGCCACTGAGTTAGAACTAAGAAAGTCTCCTAAATTCCTTACTTTTCACCTTTTTTTTTTTTTTTTTTTTGAGACAAAGTCTCACTATGCTGCCCTCAGTAGAATGCTGTGGCATCACAGCTCACAGCAACCTCAAACTCTTACGCTTAAGCGATTCTCTTTCCTCAGCCTCCCAAGTAGCTGGGACTTACAGGCACCTCCCACAATGCCCGGCTATTTTTTGATTGTAGTTGTCGTTGTTTGGCAGGCCCAGGCTGGATTTGAACCTGCCAACTCCAGTATATGTGGCTGGCGCACTAGCTTCTGAGCTACAGGCGCCAAACCTACTTTTCACCATTTTTAACATTAATTTATAGCTCTACACAGTTCTGTATATACCAACATAGAAAATAAAGAGTCCTCTCCCCAGAGCTTAGTAAATCTTCCATTTTTAAAAGCACATATTTCTTAATTCATTTAGCAAATATTTCTTGAGTGCCTACCACATGCCTACAAGTATGTGGAACTCCAAAGAAGCATTTTGTTTTGATGTTTGCCACCATGGATTAGGGTTAGTACGGAGCTGAGTTCTTTTAGATTACAGGAAAGAGAATCTCTGGCAGATATATGCATTTTTTCATACTAATATGCATCATCTCATAGTAATCTACTCTGTAGAGTGCTAGTATAACGTTGGCTGTCATGTTACATAAACTCATTTAAATTTCAAATTATTCTCTTCCCTTTAGAATATTCTCACAAGTTCCGTTTTGATGACGCCAGTGTCAGAAGATGAAGACAATGTTCTCAAAGCATTTACAGTACCGAGAAACAGGTGCCTGGCAAGTCCTTTACAGGTAATTGCTATTCCAACATTGGTATCTTAAAATTCTTTTAGTGAGGGTGGTGCCCATGGCTCAAAGGAGTAGGGCGCCAGCCCCGTGTACTGAAGGTGGCAGATTCAAACCCAGCCCTGGCCAAAAACAGCAAAAAAAAAAATTCTTTTAATGAAAAACTGTCATCTTGAGGTGATAGCAGTTTTTAACATTTTAGACATAGAGGAGTGATGCTTTTAAGCAATTTCTCGATGTCTAAAATATTCTTATAATTTCTCATTGCTGCTCATATGACACATGCTAGAAATTTCTATGAGAGCAGGTTCCGAAAGCATGATGAAATGAAACATTTCTTACTAAGATCATTTGACTATCAGAATAAGAAAGTCAACTGTTAATGTTCTGTGGCTAATCTGTAGTTGGCCATCTGCAGTCAGGTTTTAATATCAAAAGAGATTTCCCCTGTAGCCCTGAAGTGGGTGTATGTTGATGAAATACAACAAATTTCAAATTAATCCTGAGCCAAATGTAAATAAGAATGCAAATTTTCTCCCCCAAATTATTTAAAGTAGTTCTCAACTTTAAATAGCCCAGTACCCAGCCACCTGCAGAGCCCTCCCCTCCACCCCTTCTGTGCTGCTGGGAGGGAAACTTCATAAACCCCGGGGCAGGTGGAGAACCTGGATTCAAAAGCCGGAAGTCGTATTTCATGCTGTGAGTTCAAAGGTACGGTAGTGGGATGGTGGCCTTTGAGAGCTTGCCCATTCCCTTAAAGGACTTTCCTGTCACTGTGATGTGCCTTCTGGCTCTAAATTGTGAGAATCTAAAAACTTCCTCTGTTAAAGTATTTGTGACACTTAGTGTTTTTTTAAACATATTACAAATATAACTGAAAGGGTTATAGGCACATTTTGCTTATTTATTCAATTTGATTGTTTCCTGTGTGGCCTCTATCTGACAGCAGTTATTTTGGTGATGGCTGTGGACTGGAATGTGGGGTAGGGAAAGTCAGTACTTGGGGCAAATGTGGAGAAATGTCCGAGTCAATCAGGCTTGTATGGGCCCCACAGAAGAGACTCAGAATACCACAGAGAATTGGGAAATAAAGAGAACATAGGAGAGGCTCGGCGCCTGTGGCTCAAGTGGCTAAGGCGCCAGCCACATACACCTAAGGTGGTGGGTTCGAATCCAGCCCAGGCTGCCAAACAACAATGACGGCTGCAACCAAAAAAAATAGCCAGGCGTTGTGGCAGGTGCCTGTGGTCCCAGCTACTTGGGAGGCTGAGGCAGGAGACTCACTTGAACCCAGGAGTTGGAGGTTGCTGTGAGCTGTGGTGCCATGGCACTCTGCCCAGGGGGATAGCTTGAGGCTCTGTCTCAAAAAAAAGGAGAACATAGGAGAAACACAAAAAGGCCTTATAAAGCCATCCAGTCCAGGGCAGCCATTTGAAAACTTTCCTGAGAGCTGACTGTGGGTCCAGAAGGTAAATCCTTTCTTGGTTTTATTTTTCCTCTTCCCCCCGCTAAGTTATTTGGCTCTTGGTTTCCATAGCACAGAATTTGACTATTTTGTTAGTACTTTAAGAGAGATTTAAGTTATATGTATATTTTGTACCCTAGCCAGGTTTTATCTGTATTTACAGTAGTATAAAAAAGTGCATTTAAATTTCAAAGAGCAAACATGTAAATATATATTGAGCTTTACGTTACATAAGTTGAAGAACCCTGGTTATTTTCCTAAAATTGAATCCTAATTGCTTTTAGACTAACCAGATAGTGTTGAGCCCACACCATTTAGAATGGAACATGGTGCTGATATACAATTTATATGGTACAAAAGTTGGCGAGCACCTCAGTATATATGAGAAAAAGGCCCAGTGTTTTACCACCGAGTTTTTACTGTGAGTACATTTTTTCAAAACATAATCAAAGTGGAATTTTATCAACATAATTATATCTTATTTAAAAGAAATATTATTTCTGGGCGTGGTGCCCATATCACAGTGGTTACAGTGCCAGCCACATAAGTTGGCGAGTTCGAGCCTGGCCTGGACAAGCTAAACAATAATGACAACTCCAACAAAAAATAGTGGGGTGTTGTGGCAGGTGCCTGTAGTCCAGGCTACTTGGGAGGCTGAGACAAGAGAATCCTTTAAGCCCAAGAGTTTGAGGTTGCTGTGAGCTGTAAGGCTACGGCACTCTACTGAGGGCAACATAGTAAGACTCTGTCTCAAAAAACAAAAAAGAAATATTCTTTCTGAAACTCAAAATTAAGTACTGGTTCTGTTTTTTAATGTGTATTTTCTGGCATATTAATGAATCATACTTGACATTCTGTAGATTATAATATTTGTATTGTCATCTATGCATGTAACATGATGAAGGCAATATTTGTCAGTTCCACCAAACTGAATAATTGTGACTGAAAAGTTAGAGTCAATGCTTCCATTTATACTATATGGTTCTTTGATTTATACTGATCAAGTATAGTCTAGTAATTTGTGCTAATAGATAACTGACCGATTTTAAGAAATATTCACTAAATGAATACATGCTATACACCAAGTATCTCCTTCCTTTGTGTTCTAGAGATCTAGTTTCTGATACCATAGAAATATGTGATTTCTAAAATATTTAAAACTTTTTGATAAATATTGGAAAATGCACCAAGTGATTCTAAATATTTAAACATACATTGCTTGTATATCATAAAATGTGTAAATAGAGGCACCTAGAGACAAGGCTGCAGAGATGTTCAGGCCAGGTTTATTGAAAAGGGAAGGTGGCCCACCTGGGCAGTGCAAAGAAGGCATCTGCCCCCCCGGGGGGCAATTAGAGGCTCCTTTTTATAGGGAGGATGGGGGCTGGGGAGGATGGGGGCTGGGCAAATTCCACAGTTTGTCTGGAAAGGTAGGGTCTTTGGGCACAGACATCTCAGGGAGTGGGCTAGCCAGATCCTTTGTATCATTGTTTTAGGAGGAAAGGAGGAGGAGGAGGGGAAAGGACATGTGTGTGGCTGTGTTAGGCCCCCCAGCATTTCATATAATCCTGATTCAACCGTATATATGTTTCTATGCAATTTGGTAGTTTTGTTTGCTTAAAACATGCCATTTTATATACAAGGTGGCCATAAAGTTCATGTGCAATTTTAAATTACACACTAACTTTATGGCCACCCTGTATATTTCCACTGGTAATCCAGTTTTACCTAATCAGGCAGATTTCTCACACTGGGCATTATTCACTATATTGTGCATTTATTAAATGACCTATTTGACTTAAGGTATATAATTTGTACTTATAATAAACTGAATATCAAGTAGATAACTATCTAGACATTTTTGTCATAGTTCTTTTAATTGTAACAAAAATCTGATTCTCAGGTGCTTCTAAATGTATAATATTTGCCACTTGTATAGGGTAATCACTTGTCTATCCACCTCGTGGTCTAAATATTTTACTTAGGATCAAGAACAACTTACTGAAGATTGTAAAAACTGGGTCGTTCTGCGTTTTGTTGGTTCAGTTTTAATCATCTGTGGCTTGATTATGGTAATAACATTTTAGAGAGCAATTATTATTGTTTTTAAGGCCCATTTATTTGCTTCAAATAAAAAAAAATGCACATACTTATACATAGGTCTGTATAAATTAAATTTGATAGTCTAAAATTAGAAATGCAAGACTTTGACATTGTCTTATGATAAATTTTAAATACACATAGAAGTATAAAAAATATACTACATTCTAGATTTAGCCATTGTTAACATTTTGCCATACTTCTCTTATTTTTATGAAGTATTTTAAGGTAGAGTCCAAATAATATAAAATGTTACTTTTTTATATACAAAAATACTTCCAGATATATCTCTATAAATAGGAATTTTGATATATAACCTAATCCCATTATC
>NW_003852437.1:12390298-12403403 GCF_000181295.1 Otolemur garnettii | reverse complement strand
AAAAAAAAAAAAAAAAAGAATATTTTTATTATTTTTTTATCAAAACTGAAACGATTTCACATATTGCATTAGGTTGCTGAGTCTCTTAAATCTCTTTTCATCTCTAAGTTGCTTCAATTTAACAGCCACCTTTCCTTTTTTTTGAGACAGAGTCTCAAGCTGTCACCCTGGGTAAAGTGCTGTGACATCACAGCTCACAGCAACTTCAAACTCTTGGGCTTAAGCTGTTCTCTTGCCTCAGCTCCCAAGTAGCTGGGCCTACAGGCACCAACCACAATGCCCAGCTATTTTTTTTGTTGCAGTTATCATTGTTGTTTTAGCTGACTCAGGCTGGGTTCAAACCTACCAGCCCAGATGTACGTGGCTGGCGCGCTACCCACTGAGCTGCAGGCAACAACACCAGCCACCTTTCCTAACTCTCTTCTTGAAGTCAACCATTTGCCCATGGTGCTCTGAATCCTTTTAGGGTGAAATGGTTTGCAGAGACCAAACTCTGGGTGCTAAATATGCCCATTGTTGTGCGGGTTGTCACTGAGACACAATGAATTTTAATAACTCAGAATTCGCCATATATTTCCTCATCTATAAGCTATAAGGCTTAAATAGAAGCTTGTATTTTTAAAATTATTTATCCTTAATCTTTTTCTGAAAGGAATTTGTGGCAGCTGTACAATCTTATAACTATTAGGTTTCTTTCTTTTCTTTTTAAAGTGGAATGAATGGCTCAGCGCCTGTGGCTCAAGTGGCTAGGGCGCCAGCTACATACACCTAAGGTGGTGGGTTTGAATCCAGCCCGGGCCCACCAAACAACAATGATGGCTGCAACCAAAAAATAGCCAGGCGTTGTGGTGGGTGCCTGTGGTCCCAGCTACTTGGGAGGCAGAGGCAAGAGACTCCCTTGAGCCCAGGAGTTGGAGGTTGCTGTGAGCTGTGATGCCATAGCACTCTACCCAGGGGAATAGCTTGAGGCTCTGTCTCAAAAAATAAATAAATAAAGTAGAATGAATTTTAAATTGTAAGCGCAAACAGGGTATTCTTCAAATAAAAATATTCTGAGACATTTTCGACATTTGTGTCTTTTATGTGGCTCAGAATATGAGATTTTCACCTTGTACTATTGTCAGGACTCAGCCTGTTACCCACGTTATCTGGGGTCGAGGTTGGCGTCAATAAGTTTATGAAATGATCACAAATGAGGAAATAGTGAAAATAGTCCACCCAGAAAGCTTACAGTTTGGGGCAAGAAAGTCATATTCACTGGAAGCCTCCTGGGTTGTGCCATCCGATACTCACCTGAAGAGAGACAGGGCAGACGTGCTCACGCCGCACCCCCTCAGTGTGGAGAAAAGACCTGTTTCCTTCAGGGGACTTTCAATTTGCTTTATGTTTTGAACAAAGTACATTCTGCTAACAAACTTTTCTTAAGATAGACATTTTTGTTGGTAGATCCAAAACTAGACTTAAATTATAAGCCTCCTGAACGTCTGTGTTTTTCTCTTAAATTATGATTTCCCTTTATTCGTATTTAAAACCCAAGTGTTAAGGATGTGTTCCTATGCTTTCTACTCACTCACTTTCCTCTTTTTTGTAACCACAGGATGACAGCCTTAAATTTTAATTTCCTGACTCGGCTTGTCATGGCCTTAGTTTTTAAAACGTTGAGTTTAATATAAGTCAATTTCTCAAGCCATTATTACTTACACACATTTGTATAGCATCAAAGAGTTTTAAAATATCATGGCTAGTATTAAAACTCACTTTCTCCCTCAGCTTCTTGGTTCAGTGTGTTTTAGATGTGATTTGTTTATAGAAATTTTGTGTTTTTCAAAAAATAAGGCAGACCCCTTTTGCCTGAAAGGCATTGCTGAGAAGTGGAGTAAGCTGGCGTGGGAACAACAAGCCTGGGTTCCAGTCTGAACTCCACCATTTTCAAACTGCATGACTTTAATTCATTAGCTGAATGAAATAAATGGAATTAAATTGCTCTTGTCTATAAATTGGGGACCATAGCATATCCTCCATGTCTCTCATGAGGTTACCATGAAGATCAAGTAGAAATAATACTGCTTTCAAGAAGGCAGATGCTCACCAGCGTGTGCGGATGTGATTATCATCGGGAAGAGCCTGGGCACAGTCTCGGTCCTTGGAAACACAGGCCAGGAACCCTCACCCAGGACCAGGCTTTCTTGCACTGTACTGTATTATTTCCTCTCTAGCATGCTATTCCCTGCTCCACTCTGCAGAACTGTGTCAGTGGGTCACCAAAAGAAAGAGCTGATTCAACTGATTTGTGGAAATAAAGGTAGTCAAACCTCTCGGTGTTATGAAGATGAAACAACTGATTTTTCTGCTGCTTCTGTTGACACTTAAACAGAGGTGGAAACAGTGTGCATGTGATAGAGATCTTTCTGAGCACTTTTCATCTCGTGTGCTGTGCTGACCTGCTCCTCTGGATGTCTGAACACTCATTTGGTTCTCCCTCTTGGTCACTTTTTTCCACCTACCCTGGAAAAATTCACGTAACTGTCAGTAGTATTTCAGTGACCTGATTTCACTAGATGTTATAAATGAAGCAAGGTTTTGTGTGTGTGTGTGTGTGTGTGTGTACAGCTTTTGAGTTGAACGGAGAAAGTCTAAGTGAAGGGGAAGATATATTGAGCTCAGAGTCAGGGCATCCTGCCCCAGATGTGACAAGGCTTGGATTTTTTATTTGTTTTATTTGGTGACACTTGGAGAGGATAAACATTCTGAGATAGAATCTTCCTTGGGTGAGCCAACAAAGATAGAACTGCTTTAGAGCAATTTGGCATTGATCTTGTTCTTAATAATTTGGAACTCCTGTGTGACTAAGGAAAAGGATATTCTTCCAAAAAATTGTGACACTCTAGACTATGTGATATAAACTGTTGGAAAGTCTATAAACATGTAAGACGAAGAGACCTGTAGAGACCTCTGGGACAAACTTCAAATTTGAGAAAGGTCCATCCACATTAGCGATGGTGAATTTGGACTTGGTAAGTGGAGGCGTGGGTGGATGAGACAACTTCCAGTCACCATCTGGACATTAAATCCCCTAACTTTGAAGAATCTGTTCTATGAGAAATTAGCAACTCTGAAGTTGGAGGTATTTGTTTATTTATTTTTAAATTGGAGGCATTTGATTGATTTGTGCTGACCAAAGGAAGCATTTACTTATGGAAACAATTGAGTATCCTTATCGTTGCAGCAATTCAGCTCCTGTTCATCCCTGACCTTTGAGAGACAACTAAAGATTTCTACTTCATCTATTCTAACTGATTCATTTTTAAAAGATATCCCTTTGGGAGGAATTCTGACTTTTTAGTCCAGATTATTTTTTTCAGATGGGTTAAACCATAATTAGAGAATTTTTATTTCATATTCTTCTGGATACCATTTATACCTGATTATTATTTTAAAACAAAACATAAAAAAGACATCAGACCATTTCATGAGTTGCTTGGGCTTCACAAATCTTTTTATGATTTATACAAGTTTCTTATTAAGTCTGCAGATTGCAAAACAAAATTGACAAGGCTTTTGATGTCAGCAGATACTGTGTGAAGTTGCTGTACGAATTTCATATGAATAATAGTAGTAATTGTTCAGCATGCCAGAAAGCTATTCGTATTCTAAATGAAAATGTGAAGATAATCTAATTCTGATAGAAAACCACCTGTGGACGTGGTCTTATTTCTTTTTAATTCTCATTTTCTACAAAAGTTTTGAATATTTATTTACTTAAAGTGCTTTTAACAGGATATCGCAGGTAAAGCTTTAACAGACTGTTTGTAGTTCACTTCTGCCCAGGGGCAATTAAAAGCACATTATGGGATAAGCAAGATGCCTCCACGATGCCTGGCTGGCCAAGGGAGGAGGATGTGCGGCAGGATTACTAATGTTCACGTGAGTTAGGATGGAGGACGTGTCTGCAGGAGCACAACAGATTAGTAATTTAACAAGAATTCTTATGCAGAACTCTAGAATTCTCATCCATTCTTTAGCATAAATGAAACTCAAGTTTACGGACAGGGAAACAAGATAAATATGACAGTATTTAAAAAGTGTTCTTCCAGCATAAAAGTATTTAACCTTCTGTCAAAACTATCCTATCTGTGTAAAAAGTTGGCATAGGGCCCCAGGGATTTGGGTAATAGGGGGAAGGAAGGAATTTTTTTTTTTTTTTTTTTTTATTGGAGCACTCAACCTTGTGGTCTCCCTTTATAGTCATGCCATGAGCGTCTGCTCTGAGTGGTTAGTTTCATTGATTGTTGTGAAGTGTGCTTGCTGTGTGCTCTCCTGGTGCAGGAAGGAGCTGCCCGGCTCACCCTTGCTGGCCTTTTCCCTCCTACACACAGTGGCTGCGGCATCCTGGTGTTTGTCCATCCTGGGAGAACCAGGTGTTTCAAGGCATCTCACCCACCCGAGGCTCTGCGTTTCAGGGCAAACGTGCCTCCAAAATGCTACTTTCTAGAAGTTGAATGTTTCAGTCATTTTGATTTGTTCCTTGGTAGATTTTCTTTTGACTTGGAAGAATCTGATCATGCTGTGTGAAAAGGTCTTTCAAAATACTAATGGAAAATATGTGGTACCTTCTTTATATGAACTCTCGTTTTATTATCTGATCCTGAGGAAGAGGCAGATATGAATAATATGAAGAGTCATGTAGGAGATCTTACAAGAACACAGCCGAATTGTGAGCTGAAACTATATTAAGTTGATAATATTTAGTATTAGATTCTCCTGAACGAATTTTGGGAATTCTGAGTCAGCCCAAGTACTATGTATATTACAAAGAATTAGAACTTGACTTATAGTAAAAGCAAGCATACAATTCTTTAACATAGTGTTTTAATATACTTAATTTGCACATTTAGAAAATTAATCCTATGTTAATTGAAGCTTAGCTAAATAGAAAATTTATTATAATAATAATAATTATTATTATTATTATTTTGAGACAGGGTCTCTCTCTATTGCCTGGGCTGGAGTACAGTGAGCCACTGTACTTGGTAGAAAAATTCTTAGCCAGAGAAAAACAGAAATAATCCTTCCTTTTTGGTCCTTGCTTCTGTCTCCATTCTTATTTTCACTCCCTTTTGTACTCTATTTGTTTCAAATATTTTCTGTGTATGTCTTTATATAAATGTTAAGTTTACATACAAGATGTTAGCATATTAAGATATTCCATTCTGGCTGGGCACGGTGGCTCATGCCTGTAATCCTAGTACTTTGGGAGGCCAAGGCAGAAGGATCACTTGAGGTTAGGTTCCAGACTAGCCTGAGCAAAAACCAGACCACATCGCTACTAAAAATAGAGAAATTAGCCAGGTGTTATGTCTTTGTTGGGTGCCTGAAGCCCCAGTTAGTTGGAAAGCTGAGGCAGGATTGTTGGACTCCATTTGTTTGAGGTTGCAATTAGCTATGATAATGCCACTGTACTCTAGCCAGGGCAATAGGTGAGACCGTTTAAAAACAAAACAAAACTATTCGGCTTCCTCATTTGTCACTTGTTCTTTAAGATCTATGCTCCTAAGCACTGCATCCTACTTTGTGGTAGATATCCACCATATTTCTTGTATCAATCTGGTACTCTACCCTGGAAATTTTTAGCATCAACATGCAAGCAGTCAATTAAACTAAAATATGGAATTTGTACTACATATGGCAGATACACACCAGTGAAATACACTAGGGAAACATCATTCATTGAGAACAATCTCAAATGCTATAATTAATGCGGTGAAATTGTTTAGGATAACATTAAGTGTGTCAGAAGTCAACTTGAAATATCTGTCATCTTTATCTTGTCATTTTTGTGAGACTCAGGTCCTGGAAAATATTAGGATAATCCATCTTGCTATGTAGTATTTCAAGTTTTGTTGAGCCTCTGAGCTTTCAAAGTAAACATTTGTATACTTAGGCAGTGCTATTTACATCTGTGGAGAGATGGCACAAGTTAAGAAACCCAGTTTGTGTCCTAGGAAAATTTAAAGGTAGAACATGGCTCTGCAAACATTATGTCACTGAAACTTTGATTCAGCCCCTATGTGAGGAAACCCCCACCACTTTACCAAAGAGGAATTATCATACCGCTTTGCTAAAAAGTCTGGTGACTCTCAGGGCCTATCACAACACTTTTTCCTGGATTCCAAGGCACTGATGTCCTGGCCACACAAGTTCCCACAGAGTTACTTGCCTCGTTCCTCTCGCTAATGGAAGTAGCATCATGAACTGATGAGGGGGGTGGGCCCTTGTTCCACAGGGCCTGGATTCACGTTCTTGCTCCATCATTTCTTAGCTGGGTGACTTTGAGTATGCTGCCTAAATTCTCTTTCAGTTGAACTGCTCTGTAATATAGATGCAGTAAATCCTACCTGTGGCACAGGTGTTTTACATGAGAATTAAATGAGATGAGACACGGATAGCACTTAGAAGCAGGGTGGTACATAGTAAGGCTTGTCAAATGTTGTCATTTAACTCTCCTTTCCTCCCTGGATGGCTCCCCCATCCCAGTCCCTCGCATCAGCCAAGTGCAAATTGCAGCCTCCCAGCTCCACTCTTTCCTCTCTCTCCCACTTCCCCCATCACACTCCTGCTAACATCTCTCTCTCAATCCTGCCTATTCTTGCTCTTTCCCTGCAACACTGCCTGGCAATTCCTCTGTGCCCCAAATCTTCTTCCTCCAAGTGCCACTGTGAGCTTGCACACACTGTCTATTACTATTCCATCTGTTTTGCTTGTGACACTTTAGGCTCTGAAGAGCAAAGGCCTTTCTTATTCTTTTGTCCTGTGGAAAAGAATCTCTCATAGATATGGGGTAGTACTTTTTCTAAACCACTGCTTTTGTTTAGCACATACAGGCACCAAATCTATGTGCCTAAGTTTCTGTTTCCCTTTCTGCATCGATTGCTAGAGAGCTCAGTCACATGGGGGGGCTCACATCTAGCCGAGGCCCTGTGCTTCAGAGCAAGTGTTTGGGGTGCAAATTTCATTCATCTTCATATTACATTCGTCCCTTGGTATTTGTAGGGGTTTGGTTTCAGGATCTCTGAGGACACCCAAATCTATGGATACACAAGTCCCTTATATAAAATGGCATAATATTTCCATATAACCTCCACATCCTCCTGTATGCTTTAAATCATCTCTAGATTACTTATAATATCTACAATGTAAATACTATAGACATGTTTGTTATACTATATTACTTAGGGAATAATGACACGAAAAAAGTTTGTACATGTTCAGTAAACAGCAATTTTGTTCCCAATTTTTTTTTTTTTTGAGACAGAGTCTCACTGTCACCCTTGGTAGAGTGCTGTGGCGTCACAGCTCATAGCAACCTCAAATTCTTGGGCTTAAGCGATTCTCTTGCCTCAGCCTCCCAAGTAGCTGGAACTACAGGCATCCTCCACAATTCCCAGCTATTTTGTTGTTGTAGTCGTCATTGTTGTTTGGCAGGCCCTGGGCTAGGTTCAAACCCTCCAGCTCCAGTGTATGTGGCTGGCATCTTAGCCACTGAGTTACAGGCGCTGAGCCATGTTTCCAAATATTTTTGATCCAGCCTTGGGTGAATCCCCAGATGTAGAACTCTGACATACAAAGGACCTGCTATTGCGCCCATATTTGTTTCCCTGTGACCCTGCTTTCTACACTTTTAAAACCCTGTTGTCTTATATTCCTTTTGTAACCATCTTAAATCCTTTTGGAAACCAAGCCAGGCATAAATAGTATATGTTTTTGCTTGAGGCACACAGAAGCATATCCAGAGACAGAGCAAGGTTCAAAGCCATTGCATCACTTACCTGCGGAGTGGCCTTGGGCAAGTTACCTCTACGCTGAGGCTTCATTTTCCAGACTATCTAAATATGTATGTGTGTGTGATGTGCCAAACACTGTCCTTGGCATTGAGATGCTGTCCTTAGATATTAGTTTTGTCTTGTATCCTCCAGTGTATCTTTAAAAATGAAGCCATACTGATAAACAGATATTAATTAATAAAAAAAAAATGACTCTTAGAGGAAGTTGATCAGTTCCAGCACCTACATGAGCTTCTTTGCTCAAGGACTCACCAGTTTGCTTGGTGAGAAGATGCCCACCACACACCTCAGGTGTCTGAAGAATTATGCTGATTTCTGTCTCCTGCTTCATAAAATGACCTGATAGATAAGGCATTAGAGAATGAAGATGAGATTGCATCTTATGAAACTGATTGGAGTGGGTTTTTTGTATTAATGATAAACGCCTTCTGATAATTGATATCTCTTAAGAGTGCTGGATTTCTAGGTGTCAGGGAATCTGATGAAGGCTTCCTGGTGTCAACCACTTACCATCTGTCGCTCAATGTTTCATATGCTGGTCCCATTGGGAGTGGAGATCCCTTTTGGGACTGCAGGATGGTCTTCCCAGTCTGACCTTGTGGTTTCCCTCTCTTCCCCCATCAGCCTTGCAGCGGTGCCTGGGAACCCACATCCTGTGGAAAGATGGAAGAGCAGATGACAGCTTCCGGTCAGGCTCATAAATACGTGAATGCATTCTCAGCCCGGACACTGGTCATGTGAGACGTTTCCAGAAAAGCATTATGGTTGTCAGAACACTTCAAGTTCACTGGGGATATATCATTCCTCAACATGAGACTTTTCATGAATGGGAGAAGAACCTATTTTTGTTGTGGTACAACAGTTAAGAGCAGCAGCACCAAGTGCGTTTAGTTGGGTGAAATCTTCTTGGATTTCACCCAACTAAAAGTATTTTTAAAAAATAAATAAATAACAGTCTTACCTAAATTATTAGGTAATGAATTGTAGCCAGTTGTTAATATCTTAATGCAGATTTTTTAAAAAAACATAAAATGATTTATCTGTATTATAGAAGCTCTAACAGATCAGTATTTTTTCTTCTTGTGATGAGTTCTTTTGAAATTTTACCCACAAAAAGGTACTTCCAGTATTTCACTTTTCTCAATCACTAAATGTATGCATAGATTTCACAAAATCAGTAAAAGCATTACTATAAATGTTGACTTCATGCCATGGGAAAAATATCAATTAGGGTTGTAAATGCTCATTTCTGGTTAAAACCATCGGAGGTACATTTCTTGTACCAAACCATTTTATGAGTTTTTTTGTTAGCTTGCTTCAAAAAATATTACTGTATGAAATAGTTTTATAAAAAAGTTATATTTTTATTCAGTAATTTAATTTTGTAAATGCCAAATGAAAAAAATGTGTTTTGCTGCTATGGTGTTAGCCTGTAGACATGCTGCTAGTATCAGAGGAGCAGTAGAGCTTGGGTGGAAAGAAAACAAACTCAGTTTTAGGAAATTGACTATGCACTAGTATTTCAGACTTTAAAATTTTTTTTACATAAATATATATACTTTTTTTCCTTTTGTAATACATTGGAAAAACATGTTTGGGAGATTTTGCATTTGTTGTTGTCTTTTATTATTTTTTTATTATTGTTGTTTTATAAAAGCATGCATTGCACTTCTTTTTTTGGGAGATCTATGTTGTTGATGTCCTATGTTTTGTTTCTAACTCAGCCAGTTTTTGTTTTGTTTTTTTTTAAGTCAGGGATCTGAGTTTGTTCAGCATTCCTGTGGTCTTTAAGTTTATGGTTAGCAAACTGTATCTGGTGGACAGAGTGAAGGTTTTGTAGACAATTTCTGCCTTAAGAGCATTTGGTGCAAGATAGCCAGCACTGAACTCCTGTGATGGATGTGGAATGGACTGCCTTGTAGCAAAATAAAGCTGTTCCCTTATTTTACTTACTTTTGGCCTCTCTCTTACTTGTGATTGTGGATGATTAGTCATTCTTTTAAGAAAATGGAGCAAACTCAAAGCCCTTTCCTCTCTTAATAATTTGCACACCACCTGAACTTCATGGGAAAAAGCCAAGAATCATGATGGAGAAGGAAGAACGAGCAAATCAAGTTAAGTTATTCACAAAATAATCACTGCAACAACTGGGAGGAATCTTCCAGAATGTATCAGTCAGGGTTCCGGCAGCATTTGCACTGAGATAATGTGAAGAGAGTTTATTTACAAAGTACTGATAACAAGGACATGGACAGAGTTAGGAGAACCACAGGGCAGTGTGTTCATCTGGGTATAGGTATAAATGTGCCTGGAGGAGGGAGTCTTGGAAAGCAGCAGCCCTTGAGAGGAACAATACCTTTGACAAAGTCACTGCCACCCGAGGTGACCTCACAGGGAGGGAGCCAAGGGTAATCCCTAAGGTTTTTGCTTCCCCAAAACCTTCCATCTCCACCCAGGGGTCCTTATTGGCAGAACATTCACTGAGAACAATCTTGTTTTACAAATGATTCTCCACTGGCTCCATTTCTCAGCTATGATCATTTCACTGTGTTCTAATATCCCTTTGACCTAAATTCCCTTTCAATTTCCTTTTGTTACTCTGTCCTGGCTCAGACTCAGCATTCTCATAAACATGGTGCCCTTGGTATTTATATAACCAAGAATTTGTTCCACCTAGTTACTGCTCTTTAATGCTGTTTTGTGGTCTTTTATTGTCCTGCTGATAGATGATAATACATCATTCTACTTATAGGAAGCTTTTTATATTCATGCTCTCTCAGAGTATCTGTCATTCCAGGTGTTGATTCTGCCACTGACCAGCAGTTTAAACTTGGACAAATCACTAAGCATAGCACTGTACAAGGGTTAGTTATTAACTATGCTTTCCATTATTAAGTGGTATCTTTTTTTTTTTTTTGAGACGGAGCCTCAAGCTATCCCCCTGGGTAGAGTGCCATGGCATCACAGCTCACATCAACCTCCAACTCCTGGGCTCAAGGGAGTCTCCTGCCTCAGCCTCCCAAGTAGCTGGGACTACAGGCGCCCGCCACAACGCCTGGCCATTTTTTTGGTTGCAGCCATCATTGTTGTGTGGCGGGCCCGGGCTGGGGATTCGAACCCGCCACCTTAGGTGTATATAGCTGGCGCCTTAGCCACTTGAGCCACAGGCGCCGAGCCATTAAGTGGTATCTTAATGCAGTGTGTCAAATGTCCATCTGACTGATAATGTACCTTGCCTATTACGAGTTAAACTTTGGGGTCACATTATAAAGTAATTATTAAAATAAATTCATGGCAAGAGAGAACTCAATATCATATAGAACTAAAATAGATCTTTACTTTTCCAATAAGTATATAAGCCAATAACTAGAGACTGAAAACTAAACTAATGGAAAGGAATGTCCAAATAGATGTTATGACCAAATACAATCACATAACACCCATTTTATAAGCATCTCCCAACATGTATTTGTCCTGATATATTTTTAAAAAATCATTCTAGGCTCGGCGCCTGTGGCTCAAGTGGCTAAGGCACCAGCCACATACACCTAAGGTGGCAGGTTCGAATCCAGCCTGGGCCCGCCAAACAACAATGACAGCCACAACCAAAAACTAGCTGGGCATTGTGGTGGGCGCCTGTGGTGAGCTGTGATGCCACAGCACTCTACCCAGGAGGACAGCTGGAGGCTCCTGTCTAAAAAAAAAAAAAAAAAAAAATCATTCTACTCTTTACAGCAGGAATTCAGGTAATAAAACAAATGGAAACAGTGTTATATACTACTCAAATGAAAGGTTATCATGAGTTAGAGTTACCATGTGTAAAGCTTGTGTCTACACATGTACATCAGAGATCGGAGAGACACTAAGAAGACAGATGTGTCTTCTCTAAGATGGAACAGATAATTCAAGCAGAAAGAGTTAAGGGAAGAACTTCTTTCTTTCTTTAGAAATTATATAATATTAGAACCGACGCAAACTTAGATATTAAGAGGGGCTCCCAATAAGGGGCCCCCTGAATTCCTTTAGTGAAAGAAATGACTTTTGGAACCTGATCAATCTCTGCCTTTCACCATCTCTATGACTTGTATGCATTTCACTGACTCACCCTAAGCTCCATATATTGAAGATGGAAATACACCTTAAGGTTGTTAGCTATTGACAGTTACATGAGATCACAAATGCATTCCTGCATCTCTGTAAAATGTTGCAGTGCCTATTGATTAGATGAGTCACTATAAGGACTTATGATCAATCCAAGAAAAACTATGTCTGTTACCCAGCCATGGAAAAGTGACTACCTCAGAGGTCCAAGTCCATGGTTGTATGTTAAATCTATTCTCTGTATTAAAGCTAACTTTAAATCTCAACTGGGCATGGTGGCTTGTACCTGTAATCCCAGCACTTTCCCATCTTTACCAAGCCCCTAGCAGATAACCTCGACTCAGACACAAAGAAGGAAATAGGAGCGGGCAGGCTCTGCCTTCCCTCTCGTTCACATGGGTGAGACAGCCTCTGCCTACCATCTGCCTGTGTCCTCAAGGCCGTGTCCTGCAGATACTCTCTGTCTCCTGCTTCATCAACGTCTTCCTCTTTCCTGGGTCATTCCCATCATAGTGACATGCTCTACAACTCCAGCAGCAAAGACAATACCCCCTTACTTGCTCCATGATACCACCTCATTTATCTCCTCTGCTTCTCAGCAAAACTGCTTAGGAGCCTCTTGGACAGTGGGTTCTCACACTCTCATGTTGCCCTTCCCTCAGTCCTCTCCACATGAACTTCCATCACCTCAACTCCGCCATGCCCTTCCCTCGTCATTGTGACCAAAGACCTCCATTTTGCCAAACCCTGTGATCACTTCCTAGGCCTCACTTGACTACACTCATCAACAGAATTGCCAACCCCACTTTCTTGATCCACTTTCCCCTCTTAACTTTTGTCATGACTCTTGGTTCTCCTCCATCCTCACTGGTTTCCTCCTCTGTTACTCTTCCTCAGCTTGGCCCCCAAGGGACCTCTCCTCTTTCTGTCTCCATTATTCTCCCTAAGTGATGTCACTTCATATACCATCTCCACCTTCAGCCATGACCCTGTCTGGAATTCCAGACTCCTGCAGCCCATTCTGTGTTAACATCTTCCCCATATAAGCATCTTAAATTAAGTATGAAAAAAATAGAACTCGAGAACTCATAATCACTTAAATGTTTTTGTTTTTCTCATTTGCAGTTATTTAGCCATTAATTAATTCATTTCTCTTTTTTTTT
>NW_003852437.1:12389088-12390122 GCF_000181295.1 Otolemur garnettii | reverse complement strand
CTGGGCTGGATTCGAACCTGCCACCTTGGGTGTATGTGGCTGGCGCCTTAGCCACTTGAGCCACAGGCGCTGAGCCAATTAATTCATTTCTCAAGCCAAAAGCATAAGTGTCATCTTTGATTTCTCCCTTTACAACCCAAGTGCTCAGAAGGACCCGAATATTCTCTCTTTAAAACAAATGTTAAATGTGTCCCCTTTTCTCCATGGCCTGGAATGATATTATTTGTAATACCCAGTATTTGTGAAGTGCTTACAATATACTAGGGAAGGAAGGAGAGAGAGGAAAGGTTTCTGGGAGACGGAGGAATACTAATGATATCTGAGAGGTCAGAATGTTGGGTAACTATAAGGGAAATCTGGAGAAAAAGAAAAGATAGGCAGCTGGCGAAGGAAGAGTGTAAATAGAGTTTGAACTTTGTCCATGGAGATATGG
Organism: Otolemur garnettii; assembly: GCF_000181295.1. Taxonomy (NCBI): domain Eukaryota; kingdom Metazoa; phylum Chordata; class Mammalia; order Primates; family Galagidae; genus Otolemur; species Otolemur garnettii. The sequence continues at coordinate 12,389,689 of NW_003852437.1, read as the reverse complement.
AGAGTCATAGAATGGTTTTAGGCAGGGAAATAAAATGATTAATTTATATCTGATTTATATAAATAATTCTGTTCCCACTTTCATAGATAGCACAAAATCAAACCTCAGATTAGGAGGACCAAAATGATGGCAGAGTCTGAATTTTAAACTCAGTTAATTGGATTTCACATAATACATTTCCTACTGCTTCTTAATTTCAAAGGAATTTGTTGTAATCCCAGAAAATCTTATTGAAAAAATATCTTTTGATCCAAAGTTCATAAAGGCTGTTTTCACATTTTATAGTCCATAAAGTAATTAGTTCAGAGAGAATCGGTTGCATAAAATGCTTTCTCCCTTAAGAGCAGAATGTTTCCAGCCAATAATTTTTCTGAAATTTCCCTGGTCACGTTCAAAAGTCAAATCTTCCACTGACCTTTTTTAATGATACAATGCTTGATTATATTTATATTTTGATGTTTTGGCTATTAAATAATTCTGCTAACATTTGTTTTTAAAGGTGTTTTTCAATCTAAAATGTATTCTTATAATCAGTGGTTCTCAGACTTTATTAGGTACCAGAAACACATTTGAAATTTGCCCAAAGGGGAGATTTTATATA
>NW_003852437.1:12386781-12388992 GCF_000181295.1 Otolemur garnettii | reverse complement strand
TGAGCTTAGGCGATTCTCTTGCCTCAGCCTCCTGAGTAGCTGGGACCACAGGCACCTGCCACAATGCCTGGCTATTTTTGTTGTTGTTGTTGTTGCAGTTTGGCTGGGCCGGGCCAGGTTTGAACCCGCCACCCTCGGTCTATGGGGCCAGCGCCCTACTCACTGAGCCACAGGTGCCGCTCCAAAGGGGAGATTTTTGACATCACCTTCAGGGATTCTGATTTATGAGTCAGGTGTAGCCTTGGGACTGTTTAACAAATCTGGAGATGATTCTCACACAGGCTGTCTGAGAGGACCACAGTAGCAAACCCTACCTTAGGAAAAAGCTTATTCTCTCACATGGTGTTTTTTTCTCTAAACACTTCCCAATAGCTTTCTATCTCCGTGGAGCCCAAAATTTTAATTAAAATGCCTATTAGTCTATAGAATATTAGAAAAATATTAAGACCCTTACTATAAGTAGATTTTCTTAAATCCATAGAATTATTTTGTCCCAGATGTTGGTACTTAAGGCTAACCTTGACCTTCTGATCCACCTTTCGTTTGATTTTTATAGTATGTGGGGAAGCATAATTGTATTCACCATGTATCTAAACCTCTTTAATAACATAGTTCTATTTCACATGATCTATCAAAAGAGAATTTATATTTCTCAAGAAGTTTAGCACATAAACAAGACAAAATTAAAAGACCTTTTCATTCCAAAGTCCTTGGTTCTAAACCATTCTTCAATGAATTTGCCGAAAAGCCTCGTTTAAGTCACTTTACACCTCTGTGCTTGGGGATTTCTGTTTAAATGCAGGAAGTATTTAATCCTGTATATAGTTACAAACCACACAAGGGCCTTAGATCAAAGACAAACAAAATTCAAAGAAAGGTAGAGTAGCCCAGAGACATTGGCGTACTTAGGGTAGAACTGTGAGGTTTGCCTGCTAGAAAACATCCTCTGAAATGAACTTGGAAGGTAACAAATCACCCTTAGCCAGTGTTTGGGACAGATGTCAAGGCCTTGTCAGGATTTGTTTTCACTCAGTCACTTTTCTGGAGAATGTGAACTCATTCACCTATTTTGTAGTGATCCCAGATATGTAATGATGAAGAGACACCCTCTGCCCTTCCTTGGTCAGTTCCTGAGTCCGGGCAAGCTGTGCCCAGTGCATGGCCTGAAGCCCTCTGGAACTGAGATCATTGGATAGCGTGGCCTTACAAGCAGTCCCCAGGTCACAAAGAAGATAGGTTCTGTAGGCTTGTTCTTAAGTTAAATTAGTATGCAAGTTGGAACAGGAACATTTACCTATTGCCTGTAAGAGCCTCTGTTCGTGTGAGTTGTACATAAGTAGGATATTTGTAACTTGGACACTACTTGTACGCTGATCTTTCTAAACCCATTTCCCTGCCCTATTTCAAATCTTCTGAAATAAATATTCCTATTGAAGCCATGCATTAATGGCACTCCAGGAAATTTCACCAAATGACAATTAAGGAGGAAATAAGGGACATAAATAGGCAAATCAAAGAAAACAGGCAGGAGATTATTTGTGAAGAACCTAACTCATTCATTTACTCAAAAAGTATTTGAGTATTTCCCATGCAAACAAGGCAGAATTCAAAACAATTAAATACAAATATTACATATATGTAACAAATATGTTTATATATAAATAGTTCATATATAACATAATTACTATACATATATATTAAATTACTAGCAGAGGGCTCAGCACCTATAGCTCAGTGGCTAGAGCACCAGCCACATACACCGGAGCTGGTGAGTTCGAACTCAGCCCGGGGTCTGTCAAAAAACAATGACAACTATAACCAAAAAATAGCCAGGCATTGTGCACAGGTGCCTGTAGTCCCAGCTACTCGGGAGGCTGAGGCAAGAGAATTGCTTAAGCCCAAGGGTTTGAGGTTGCTGTGGGCTGTGACACCAAGGGCAACATAGTAAAACTCTGTCTCAAATAAATAAATAAGTGAAATAAATAAATAAATTACTAGCAGAGTAATATTTCTTTGGGTATCCTCAAAAACACTAAGAAAAAGATTTAAACATACATATTAGATTTGTCTTTTTAATAACTACGTTTCTTCTTTTTTGAGACAGAGCCTCAAGCTATTCCCCTGGGTAGAGTGCTGTGGCATCACAGCTCACAGCAACCTCCAACTCCTGGGCTCAAGCGAGTCTCCTGCCTCAGCCTCCCAAGTAGCTGG
>NW_003852437.1:12374924-12385248 GCF_000181295.1 Otolemur garnettii | reverse complement strand
TGCAGCCGTCATTGTTGTTTGGCAGGTCCGGGCTGGATTTGAACCCGCCAGCTCAGGTGTATGTGGCTGGCGCCTTAGCCGGTTGAGCCATAGGTGCCAAGCCCCAATTGCTACTTAAATGGGAACCAGTGGCACTCTGTTGTGTCACTTAAAAGCTGTTCAACATATAGAAGCTTTCTGTGTGTCTTACAGTTAATGTGTATCACAGGCCAACTAGCCAGCTGTTTCATTATGTAAAAATCTAGGACAACTTAAATTTACTTTCTAATACTCTTATAAAAAATCAATTCCCTAGGACAGGCCTCCTGCCTGTTCTAGTAAATACAGTTTAATTGGAACAGAGCCACACTCTCTCGTTTCCATATTGTCTATGCTTGGTTTTCTGCTACAATGGCAGAGGGAATAGTTGCAACAGAGACCATGGTGCCAGCAAAGCCTAAAATATTTATTGTCTGGCCTTTTACAGAACAAGTTTGTGATCCCAGCCCTAGTAGAAAAGTAATTCAAAATCATAATAGCAATATTAATGATAAAAATCCTGCTTCAGTGAAACAGACTAATTGAGTTTATGATTTTGCCATAACCTGGGCCCTCTGTTGGCTACACACCATGGCTGCTGTAGGTTGGGAGCTACATGGGAGAACATGTAGTAGGCTAACACCTCCAAAGATGTGGCCAGCTTCCTGTGACTCAGCCTGATGCTCTGGCTTCCTTCAGGAGTTTCCATTCCCCATTCCCTTTGCAGTCTTCCAGCTGCCTCAGTGGCTCCCAGTCTCGGCTACATAGTCACATCACCTGAAAAGCTCCCCCTGCCCTACACACACACTTGCAGAACACTACCACGCCTTAGCATGGGAGAAGTCTCCATTTCCAACTGTTTGAGCTACTTAAGATTGTAAATATCAAAGACATATTCAGACCCCAGTGGCCTGAGCTCCATTAGCTGAAGGCCACCAGAGCCCTTCTGTGGAAATATGGGAGAAATACAAACAGTTTGGGCAGAAGCAGTATTCAGGTGTTGGGCTGGGAGGTTATCGGGGATACCATGGCAATTCTGATGGCCCAGTGATCTCCATCTAGCCTCATTCCCAGGGCTCAGCTGCTGTCCCTCTGGTTCTCCAGGCCCTTCTGGAGAGCCCCCTCCCAGGTCCCACCTTCTCTCTCACAATGGCTACAGCCTCATATTATCTCCACAACCAATAAGGATGACATGTTGTTTTTGACCTGGGATTAATTTTTGAATTTTTCCTTTTACTAACTATTATCAGAGGCCCTTATTTTTTCAGGCCAAGGTCCACATAATCTTGTCCACGAGGAAATCCATGAATAGTATACTGCACCGGTAACAGATTGGTGGAGTAGAATCTTTCCTGAGGGCCCCCACTGCAAGAGAGTCACCTGTGTTTGTCCACAATTCCCTCTTTCCATTCCTCTAGCTGCTTTTCTCTGAGCGCTCTTCTGCTAAGTGTTAACATATCTTTAACATAGCTTAACCCAAGTTGAGTGGTTGTGGCTTTAGCAGTGGGAGGAGTCACTGGTCTACACCCCACCCCAGATAACCATATATATTGAAATCTATGGATCTCCCTAAGTCACAAGTCTCAAATCCATTTATAGTACTTGTGCCCTTTGGTTTAATTTCTATATTAAGTGAGCAGACTGAAAATACTAATTAGCCTGTGCTGGGAACATAAAATCAATCATAGGGCTAAGTGGACCTTATTGTTGTTTAAAACAGTAGTAGAATATTTGCAGGGCCCCACCTCTGGACCTCTGCAACGCGTGACTGCTCTTCCTCCTGACATCTACACTGACCATTCTCCTGGGGCTGTCCTGCCTCTTCTCTGCATCCCTCTGTACTCAGTGGAGCTCACCTTTACCCCTGACACCTGAGCCCTCCAGCAGAGCCAGGCGGAAATCTTCTGCCCTTGTACACCTCCCTAGTCTGTGATTCCCCACCTTGTCTTATATCATTGTTTGTATCACTTTTGAGAGGAAAGACTCAGGAGTTGGTAAAAAAAAAAAAAAAAAAAAGCTGAAATATGACTCAGAATTAGAGCTTCAGTACAAGAGCAGGCTCCAGGCCAGTGGGCAGGAGCTGCGTTCTTGCCAGCTCTTCAATGAGCAGGCAGGCGGTGCCTCCATTCAGACTGTGTAAGTCATTTTGAAACTCACTGCAGTTGCTGCTTTTATTGGCATCCTTCCTTTGAAGGTGACTTTCAGATCTTTGGTGGTTTTGTCTGCAGAACCTGGTACCAAGGTGAAGTGACAAACTTTTGCTCACAAAGCAAATACTTACCAGTCTTTTGTCCTGGGCTACCAAACTGTTTGATTAAAGGTGAGGACAGAATGATGGATAGATAGCAATGGCTGGATGGATAGACACTATGATGTTAATTGTCCATCTAGGCCGTTGAGTGTATAGGTGTTTGCTTTAAAAATATTTAAGCTTTTCTGGTGTTTAAAATACTCCTAATAAAATATCAAAAAAAAAAAAAAGGTGAACACAGTGTAGCAATGAGCTTAGTAGGTTAAAAACACTTGAAAGTTGAGCATACGGGTAAGACTATGGAGGAAAGTTTTTAAAAACAATTAAATGGTTTATTGTTATATGTTAATGATTTCTTACTCAATGTTTTACAAATTAAAGACAGATGTTGTACAAGAAGAGAAGTGATTAACATTTTGAAGACTTTAAATGAAACATATGATGAAATTCTAAACCACTGATCATTCATTTACACGTGGAAATGAATGGATTTGGGCGTCACATGGTAACACACCCTGCCTCTTCCATTAGGTCAAGTGACTTAATTTCCCTGAGCCTGAGTCTTCTGAGGGTAAAATGGGGTGGGGAGACGATAATACCTACATCTTAAAGTATAAGGTTTAAATGCTCTGGAAAGAATAAAGCAGCTCATAAATATTACTTATGAAAAGAAATCAAGTGTAAGAATTTAGAAATTAAGATGTTTTTGTCATCCACGTTTCAGACAGGCCCTCCCCAATTTGGCTGATGCTGTGTGAGTGGCACCACCAGAGGCCCTCAATTAAATTCCCCCCTTTTGGTGTGAAGTCTCTGAAACTCATCATACATTCTTTTTTCACTCTTAGAAAAAAGATGAAAATAAATACTGTAACTTTTAACTATATTTCTTAAGTAAATTGCACAAAATCTGTATGTGCCTTTCACAGAAAGATAATTTTTACATTATTTGAACAAATGGAATATAACATGCCTTCGAAGTTCCTATGAGTAACCTTTGTCCCAGGTTACTATTCAATATTGCTGCAAAAAAACAAGTGGGACTTGCCCTTTTGACCTGCCTTAGAAGAGAAATGGAACCACAATAATAGAACAAAGCAACCCCAAATTTAGGGTCTTTTTTTTTTTTTTTTTTGAGACAGAGTCTCAAGCTGTCACCCTGGGTAGAGTGCTGCAGCATCACAGCTCACAGCAACCTCCAACTCCTGGGCTCAAGCGATTCTCCTGCCTCTACCTCCCAAGTACCTGGGACTACAGGCACCTGCCACAACACCCAGCTATTTTTTGGTTGCTGCCGTCATTGTTGTTTGGCAGGCCCAGGCTGGATTTGAACCCGCCGCCTTAGGTGTATGTGGCTGGCACCTTAGTGACTTCAGCCACAGGCGCTGAGCCAAAATTTAGGGTCTTAAAATAATAGCCATACTAGATGTGGTAGCTCATGCCTATAGTCCCAGCTACTTGAGAGGCTGAGGCAGAAAGATCTTTGATCTCTGGAGTTTGAGACCAGCCTGGACAACATAGAGAGACCCTGTCTCTAAAAATATTTTTTAATTGAAAAACAAATCTAAAACAGCTATTAATTCTTTCTGCTGATCTCAGCTGGGGTCTCTCAAGCAACTGCTTCTGGATTCAGCCAAAGGAGTGCCCAGGCTTATCCTCTTCATGGCTCAGGTCCAAGGGAGAAAGAAGGCAGGAGGGTGCACAGTCTCTGAGACTGTGGGCTCAGAACAGTCACATTGTCACTTCTTTTTCGGGGGTTAGGGGGACAGAATCTCTATGTCACCCTCTACAGAGTGATATGGTGTCACAGCTCACAGCAACCTCAAACTCATGGGCTCAAGCGATTCTCTTGCCTTAGCCTCCCAAGTAGCTGGGACTACAGGCACCTGCCACGAAGCCTGGCTATTCTGTGGTTGCAGTTGTCAGTGTTGTTTAGGAGGCTGGGCTGGGCTCGAAGCCCCCCTTGCTATATGTGGCTGTTGCCCTACTCACTGAGCTACGGGCGCAGAGCCATAGTGTCACTTCTTTTGCTTTCTGTCCCTCTAAGCTTTGCCACAGATCAGCTGAGATTCAAGAGGTGAAACAGACTCCACCTGTTGATGGGAGGAGCTACAAAGTCACACTGTGCAAGGAGCAGAATAGTTGTAGCCATTTTTGCAAAGTCTTTTGAAGCAGCCATCACCCCACTGATCTTTACCTTGAAAGAGGCCATTCAGAAGGTCAGCACATATTCCTGCCATGGAGAAACAGAATCCTCTATTTCAGGCTCCCCCATCAGACGGCGAGAGCCCTGAGACAAAGACATCTGATGAGCAGATGGAAAACTGGTATGAAAATATCTGAATCTTTTGTATAATATTACTTTGGATAGAGAATAAAATAGCAATACATAATCTGTTGGCTAGTCTCTGGGTCTCTTGATATCATGAAATTGATGTCTGGGTGTCATGATTTATTCTGAAACACTTAAAATTATCTCTAACTCAGAAGACAGAGTTACTCTTTTTTTTGTTTTTCTTGGCTAGGGCTGGGTTTGAACCCGCCACCTCCAGCATATGGGGCCGGCGCCCTACTCTTTTGAGCCACAGGTGCCGCCCTGACAGAGTCACTCTTACCTTAGATATGAAAGTACCTTTTCTGCTTGGCAGCACATTATCCTGCATATCGCAGAGGGAGTGACAGTCGAGTCTTGACAAATGGCTTTTCTCTCACTAAGACATGAACAGCCTAGGATGCCTCGTCTCCACAGGCCTCACTTCAAGCTCCATGGACTCTTGTGGACTCCTTAACTAGAAATAATCTTTCCCCTTCTCTGATCTGAAAAAAGCAGTTTATTTCTTTCATTACTGTTTACATATATGCTTCATCTTCCTCAGAAGAATTTTATGTCTGATTTTCTTTTTGTTCTCATCTTTGTATCTCCTATAGCACTTAATACAGCAACTCTCACATATCAAAGCCCAACAGGCCTGCTACTTTGTAGCATTGCACGCTCATTGTCGGTGTCTATTTTTCTTGTTTATTTATTTTTGAGACAGAGTCTTACTCTGTCACCCTTGGTAGAGTGCCAGGGTGTCATAGCTTACAGCAACCTCAAACTCTTGGACTCAAGCAATCCTCTTGCCTCAGCCTCCCAAGTAGCTAGGACTACAGGTGCCCCCCACAATGCTAGGCTAGTTTTTTTCTATTTTTAGTAGAGTCAGGGTCTTGCTCCTGTTTAGGCTGGTCTCTAACTTCTGACACGAGGGATCCACCCACCTCACCCTCCAGGAGTACTGGAATTACAGGAGTAAGTCGCTGGCTCCGTCCATTTTGATTGCTTGGTAGTCACACTGTCATTTGTAATTAAATAAATTCAGAAAGAGAAAGGGGGAGGAGAGAGAGACAAATATTCTTTTAATTAGTAAAGAATCCAATTGAAACCATCATTATAGGAGATGATATGCTCCAAAATGCCCTCCCAGTCCCATATAACTAGATCCTGCATCAATTTCAGTAAACATACTTTTTTTTTTTTTTTTGAGACAGAGCCTCTATTCCCCTGGTTAGAGTGCTGTGGCATCACAGCTCACAGAAACCTCCAACTCTTGGGCTCAAGCGAGTCTCTTGCCTCTGCCTCCCAAGTAGCTGGGACCAGAGACACCCACCACAATGCCTGGCTATTTTTTGGTTGCAGCCATCATTGTTGTTTGGCAGGCCCGGGCTGGATTCAAACCCACCACCTTAGGTGTATGTGGCTGGCGCCTTAGCCACTTGAGCTACAGATGCTGAGCCAATAAACATACTTTTTAAAAGAATTTTTAACCTCACAAGAAAGTAGGAAGAATCTGTAAGCCTCCCTTTCAAAGAAGATAAAGAATATGGTGACAGAACACGGCAGGCGAAATCCAAACAGCAAGCAGCAAGTTAACCCCCAAAGCTGGAGTCTCCTAAGGAGAAAACTGGAGCATAGAGATGTGACTGTCATCCGGGACCCGCAGAAGGGCAAAGTGCTTCCAGGTTGGCAGCTGTGGTCAGCAGAATTCTAAAGATGTGCCTCTACCGAGCTCCTGTGCCCGGCTTATTCAATCAATCAAACACGGATCTAGGTGCTGCTATGAAAGGATTTTGGAGATGCAACTCCAGTCCCAGGTCAGCTACCCCTTATTTATTTATTTATTTGAGACAGAGTCTCAAGCTGTTGCCCTGGGTAGAGTGCGGTGGCATCACTGCTCACAGAATCCCTCAAACCCTTGGGCTTAAGCGATTCTCTTGCCTGAGCTTCCCAAGTAGCTGGGACTACAGGTGTCCACCATAATGCCCAGCTATTTTTGGTTATAGTTGTCATTGTTTGGCGGGCCAGGTTGGACTCCAACCTGCCAGCTTCAGTGTATATGGCTGGTGCCTTAGCCGCTTGAGCTACAGGACGCCAAGCTGAGGTCACCTACCCTTCATGGAGTCTACTGGTCACCTTAACCTGTCAGAGAATATTCTCCAGACAGTAGCTGAAGAGGAAGGCAGAGAGATTCAAGGTGTAAGGAGATGTACTCCAATAACAGCTTTGAGGACATAGGGGGATCTCACAAGGGACAGAGAGAAGCCTCTAGAAGCTGAGTCACCCCATCTGACAGCCATTGAGGAAATGGAGACCTCAGTCCTAACCAACCACAAGGATCTGAATTCTGCCAACAGCCTGAATGAGCCTCAAAGCAGATTCAGTAGGGTGCTGTGGCGTCACAGCTCACAGCAACATCAAAATCTGGCCCTGGACATGGCTCGGCCACTGTGGACCTGGTGGCATTTAGAGGCTTAATCTTCCTGGTGCATCATGTATAGGGTGGGGACCGGCCGCTGAGGGGGCAGGGCAGGGAGAAGACAGGAATTCTCCCAACTGTTCTGAGACATTTTTTAAAAAGTTTGGAATAATGGGAAAAAAAGACAAAATGATTAAAATCAAGTAGATGAATTGTGGAACATTGTAACAGTATAAACATTTTTTCCTAGACAAAACAATATGACAGCTGTATCTGCATTGCTCAGGATGAGATGATAGTCTGAGGGTACAGCCTCCCCTGCTATGCCCACTTTTCTTCATGAATTTTCTGTTCATGTGGACATTGGCACAGTTTTGATGTTCTCTCCTTGGCACATACATATTACATATTTGTTTATTTCCTTATTTATTCATTAGTTCAGTTATGATCTCTGTGTGTTAATTTGGGGGAAAAACAAAACAAAAGTCCTGGTTATTCTGGACTTTATAAGGTTGCTCTCAAAAATTTCTAATAGATTACTCAGCAGAGCAAGCTGATAGGTGGGCTGAATTATAAGGAATCCGTGGGTGGGACCTGGAGCCCCTGACATTACCTACTAAGTTTATGTAGCTGTGCTTTTCCCCTGGAGAGGGTCTCAGGCATTTGCCACCTCTTCAGTTTTGACTCTATTAGTTGGGATTGTTTTGGAAGCAAATGATAAGAACCTAACTTAACCATCCCAACCACATCTTCAGAGGGTAGGAGTGGACGTAACCCCAAAGACAGCAGGAGGCAGAGACTGCAATACCAGCGAGGTTGTCTCTGCTTCTGCCTGTACATAAGCTTCATTCTCTCAAACCACAAGCAGCTGTGAGCTCACATCCTGATGAGCTTTTAGCCTCCCAGCTCCAGATCTAAAAATCCCAGGGAAAGATGCTCACTCACTGGGCTGGCCTGAGTCAAGGCTGTCTGGGGTCAGATTCCCTAGACCCAGACCCTGTGAGGAGGCTGTACAAGTGTAACTCGTAATGGAAGTTCTCTGTAAGATAAGAAATGGGAGGGTGGTGTGGGGCAGGGCAGGGAGCAAGACAGAGAAGGGGGGAGAAGCCAAGCGAGGGTGTGATTTCAGGGAACACCGCAGTCTCAGCCTGATCCTGCAGGAGAGCTTTGGTGTATAAACCCTGCTCTGAGTTTATCCGAATACAAGGCAAGTTTGCTGGGCTTTAACCCCCCACAGCAGTAGCTCATTATTGGCTAACCGCCAACACAAGGCACATACATTTCAGGCGCTTCTGGGTCTCTGCACTTGCTTGCAGGCGTTGTGTGGAGGCAAAGCATCTCCAATGCCCAGATAAACCTCGGAAAAGAGTCACAGAAGCCAAGCACTCCACAGCCTGGGCACAGGCACGCAGAAGCCAGTACTCTAGGGGATCAGCACAAGGAAACCAGAGAGGCTTTTCCAGGACCAAGCACTGTGGTCTGTGCCTTGGGATTCTATCTACGCATCTTCTGCTGATTCAAGGATTCTGGTGGCCAAGGATCTAGGGTTACAAAAATGGTGGCTGATACCATTTAGATCTCATGGCTAAGGCTAGAGGAAACAGAAGTTCCCCCAAAGGAATGTGATAAGCAGATAAAATATAATCGTCTACTAAGTCTACTTTCAACAGATTAAGAACAGTGAAGCTCTTTCAAGCCAGAGTTTTGCAGATAACATTGAAGTTTCAAAGAACTTTAGTATTGAGATCTAACATAGGAAGCCAGTATTATAAAGGATGCAAAATTCAGTTCTATAGGACACTTGTTGTTTTAAATATTTACTCAGTGGAGGTGTCATTTATAGAGGTTCTAATGGAAATAAAAAGCTCTGGAGAATTTCAGAAACTGTTCATAAATAAAATGTGTTTGAACTTGTAGCAATGTTTTAGTAAAGATAGATTTATGGGGAACTTAACTGGCATATTATTCTCTGTTATCTTGACCTAAATTTTAGAAAATAGAATATGCCTGAAATTTTTTGTCATAAAATATATTTTTCCTAGAAAACAGTGTTTATAGTTGAAAGCATTGTGTCTTTCTGACTAAAAGCAAAAGCAATTTTGAAGTTGGAAAATAATTAGAGGTGAATATAATGACTTATACTTGATTCCAAGAATACACATTTCAAAACAAAATATTACAGAATATCACAAAGCAAATGTTTCTTCGGTGTATTAAAAAACATATAATGAAGACCAGATGTAGTGGCTTATGCCTGTAATCCCAGCTCTTAGGGAGGCTGAGGCAGAAGGAGCACTGGAGGCCAGGAGTTTGAAATCAGCCTGGGCAACATAGTGAGACCCTGCCTCTACAAAAAGTAGAAAAATTAGAAGAATGTGGTGGTTCACACTTATAGCCACAGCTACTTGTGGGACTGAGGCGGAAGATCACTGGAACCAAAGAGTTTGAGTTTGCAATGAGTTGTGATGATGCTACTGCACTCTAGTCTGGGTGACAGAACAAGGCCCTGTCTCAAATTTTTTATAAAAACGTGATGAAGCAACTGTAGTAAAAGATTCGCTGTCAATTTGTGTTAGACTCCCACAGAATATCCAAACACAGAGATCACATTAAACAATGGAGGGCTGAGAGATGCTTGGATTTCACTGACGAAGACAGTTTCCAGGGACTTATTCCAGCTTATTCTTCCCGCTTATTTTAAGATTATACAATGCATAGCCAGGCCCAGGATGACAGTGGTGAGGAAAGAGGAAACTCAGAGGAGTCGTAGAAAGGTACTGAGGGAAGAGCCCAGAGTTGGATTGTGCACTGGCGGCCGTGCAGAGTCTGTTTTCTGATTTATTCCTGCTCCTTGGGTCTAGAGTTCCTAGCCTTGTTTCTACCTCTCAAGACCTACCCCACGTCCCCGGAATCTGATTCTTGACATTTCCCTCTGTTATGGATCTGGAATCCTCTCCTTGCCTTTGTTTTACATTGGTCTCTCAGTTCATGCCTGCTTCGGGCTATTCTGAGCACAAACTCATGTAATCTGCCTTGGTTCAAGATAGCCACTGCTAAAATATCTCAGGCACCATTTGCCACCCTACCCAAATAGCACAAGAAATAATTTTTCAAATTTAAATCAATACCATGACATCCTAAAATAAGGCTTTTTAATCTGATGATATGATCTTAAATTTCATTTAAAAGAAGGAATGGGGCTTGGCGCCTGTGGCTCAAACAGCTAAGGTACCAGCCACATATACCTGAGCTGGCTGGTTCAAATCCAGCCTGGGCCCGCCAAACAACAATGATGGCTGCAACCAAAAAATAGCCAGGTGTTGTG
>NW_003852437.1:12372901-12374892 GCF_000181295.1 Otolemur garnettii | reverse complement strand
GGTGGAGGCAGGAGACTCGCTTGAGCCCAGGAGTTGGAGGTTGCTGTGAGCTGTGACACCACAGCACTCTACCCAGGGTGACAGCTTAAGGCTCTGTCTCAAAAAAATAAATAAAAGAAGGAATGGGTAAATAATATGAAAAGATATTCTAGAAAAGAAAAAGACTAAGAAGCAAGTCAATGCTGCCCGATGTTAAAGTATATCCTAAAGCAATGGTAAATTCATACGTAGCCCTGGACTGGGATAGCGTCATGGTTATAAAAATTTAGTTTGTCATAAGGGAGGCCTTAGGACCTTGAAGGAAAGAGATGAGTAATGGTTAGTGATGGGAGCACTTATTTATTCTTAAACGACACACCATATAATATAGTAAAAATAGAAAATAATTTGTGGAAAAAAGTTGAAGGCTTATCAAATACCTAAAAGCCAGATGGACTATTAACTTCAGAAGACTGAATCATAAAACTGGAAGTCAACAAATTTAGCTAATGAAACTGAAAACCTCTACATAGCCCCCCCAAAAAATCTTCCCAAGCAAGGTAGACAGTCACACAAAAGGCTGTGAAAGCTGTATATAACAAATATAATAGCTGGGCGCAGTGGGTCACACCTGCAGTCCACCATTCTGGGAGGCTGAGGCAGGTACATCACTTGAGCTTAGGAGTTCTGGACCAGCCTGAACTAGAGTGAGACCCTGTCTCTAAAACTAGTTAGGCATTGTGGCAGGTACCCACTTGGGAGGCCGAGGCAAGAGGATCACTTGAGCCTAAGAGTTTGAGGTTGCTGTGAGCTATGATGTCACAGCACTCTACTGAGGGCGACAAAGTGAGACTTTGAAAAAAGAGAAGGAAAGAAAGGAAGGAAACAAGGAAGGAAGGAAGGATGGAAAAATAGGAAGCAGAAAATCAAAGAACTAATTTGTTTATCTATTTAAAGCTAGGAGAAACCTGAGATCATCCATTTTCTACAAAACACATGGGAGGAGATGATTCATATAAACAGCGGTTTATCCTTCCATGCACACTTTAAATAAGCGCCTGATAAGATCTTCTGAATAGGGACTGAGGATTGAGTCACTTATTGGTGCTTTTGTATTAATCATCACCATTAAATAATAAAGCTATTAGTCATTTAATTGTACGTGTTACTACACAGGCCTTTATCTGATAACCACGCACTCCACCCTAGTTATGAAGATTCTTTTTCTAAAAACATATGGTATTTGGACAGGCTTTCTCCCCCTCCCCATTCACCTTCCACTTGGCAGATTGCTTTGGTACTCAAGTTTGGTCAGAAGGGAGGGAGCAAAGAGACTGAATCCCTGCTGTATGTTTTTGCTACTGGCATTAGAAAATAGGCTTTCCATTTCAGTAACTGGTAGCTACATGGTAGAATTTTCCTATTGTTTGCCCTCATTTCTAAGCTCTGCATCTCTGCGTTGCTGTCGGCCTGGCAATCAAAAAACAAACAAAGAAATAAAAAACAAAAACCCTCTAACAACCCCAGAAATCACTGCCCTGCCTTGAGACCAACAGTGTTTCTGAGGTGACTGTTTTAGGTGGAGGAGACATCGGATTTACAGCCATACCTGCCTTTGTCTCTTCATCTGTGAAAAGCTCTAAGTGCCTATTTCCTTCCAATATCTAAGCCCAAGCAAGACTGCTACACTGAAAAAAAAGAGTTTTCTATTTCCTGCCTCCTGCCTCTTACTTCTGTAGTTGCAAAACTGTCTTTTTGACCGGTTATTAACATCTTTAAAGTTGAGATGTGTTGGCTCCGTGACTGTGGCTCAAGTGGCAAAGGCACCAGCCATATATACCTAAGGTGGTGGGTTCGAATCCAGCCCAGGCCCACCAAACAACAATGATGGCTGCAACCAGAAAAAAAAATAGCCATGCATTGTGGTGGGTGCCTGTGGTCCCAGCTACTTGGGAGGCTGAGGCAGGAGACTCGCTTGAGCCCAGGAGTTGGAGGTTGCTGTGAGCTGTGAT
>NW_003852437.1:12359848-12372294 GCF_000181295.1 Otolemur garnettii | reverse complement strand
TTTGGCGGGTCCGGGCTGGGGATTCGAACCCGCCACCTTAGGTGTACGTGGCTGGCGCCTTAGCCGGTTGAGCTATAGGCGCCGAGCCCAAAAATATTTCAAGTATGGTTCTGGTCCAAAGCTGACAGATCATTTACTGTAATATATATTTTTTCAAGTTTTAGATTTTTAGTTTTTTAAACTGACTAATAATTGTGTGTGTGTGTGTTTTTGAGACAGTGTCAGCCTCTATGGCCCCTATGGCCCTGGTCTCCATTGAGGCAGGAAGAAACCAGGCGTGAGGTGGATTAGAAGTACAAGCTTGCAGGAGGCAAGCTAACCTTGATTGCAGGGTAGCCCCGAGCAACCTCCACACTAATCTTTTATTGAGACAGTACAAGACAGGTGAGGGGAGTATTAGACAATGACTACAGGCCTAAGGATGGCCATGGGCTCAGGCTTTCTCTGCAAGGAGCACCTGCGGACAAATTGCCCGAGGGTCCACCCCCCCAGCTGCAAATCATCTTGCTCAGGGTCCTCTGGCTCTTGGCGTCCTCTACATTTCCCCCCTCTAGTGTATTAAAGACATTTCTGGATAGGCAAGGGAGAAAATCTGTTGTTAGTTACTTCAGCCCTTCTCCTCACCGAGGAGCTTTCCTCCTGTTAAGTAAAAGAAACAAAAGGGCATATCAAGTATAACAGAATTACGCCAACCCAACTAATCCGGGTATAAGGGAAACTATTTTAGCCAAACTAGGCATAGGGGAAAACATGTCGCCTTTGTGCTAATCACCACCCAACTATGTGCTACGGGCTGACCCATCGGGCCCATGAGGCTTCCACGGGAAGTATTAACCACCACCCGAAGTTAAGTTGCTGGGGAAAGGGCTGTACTGAACTCAGACCCTTTCCAAAGAGCAGTATAATTTTAGGTAAAGATCAGGTGCCCAACTGAAACAGATATATATCCAACAAATGAAATTCTCTTACCTTGGCTGATGCCAGGATAACTGTTACCTCGAAGCCTGCTGTTCGAGGTCTTTGTTGTCATAACCTTTAAAGATTTAGAAGATGCATGCTAAGCTTACCTGGGGCTTGTTATTCAGCCCAAAATAATGAAATCCTGTATCAGTCTTCCCACTCTGCATAGAAGCTTCAACTGCCTCCTAGGGAAAAAGGGCGCTGACTGCTCTTAACTGCTTCCTGCTGAGAGGACGGTGATATGGGAGAGGCAGCTAGAGTTCCCACAGAGGAGATTGATCCAGGGTTTTTCTATTATGAAATTACCTAGGCTCCAAAAATCAGGGTCCTGTGAATAAAAGAAAAGTTAGTGAAAACAAATTTGTTAAAGCACTGGCAAGTCTTCCTGCTAATGCGGAGGTTGATCCAGCGGGCTGGTAACCACTGATTTTTTTGATGTTCTATAATAATATGGGCAAAACCTCGATCCCAAGGCAATACATAACCAGGCTTCCACTCGGACATGTCAGGTTTTTTATAAAATATAGGTTGTTGTATTGGAGCGGATGGTGAATGAATGAGAGATGTCCAATGGTGTTCTGCAGCTGTCTTTCCATCGTTGCTGAGATTCAGAAAATTGAGACTGAAAAGAGCTCTAGTGGGCATATACCTAGGACTATTATCCAAGGGGAGGATATCCTCTCCCCCTCTCTGTTTATCTAACAAATCTTTCAATGTTTTATGATGTCTCTCAATAATGGCTTGTCCTTGAGAATTGTAAGGAATGCCATGAAATAATTGAATATTCCAAAAAGATAGGAGGGTATTTGTGAGTAGAATAAGAAGGTGCATTATCAGTTTTAATAGATTTTGGGAGACCCATAATATTACAGCACTCTAACAAATGTTGAATGACATGGTGAGTCCTTTCTCCTGGTAAAGCGGTAGCCCAAGAGAAATGAGAGAAAGTATATAAGTGCCTGAATAGATTGAAAGAGAGAAGAAATCTCATCAGTGGAAGTGATGGTTGCTGTTTCTGTCTTTCTAATAGCTATGCAGGCATCCTGAGAGCAGCACTCACTCGCCCAATGGAGTGCTTTCTGACACCTGGGACATTCCTAGGGGGTTTCCATTTCCTATAAGTCTTTTGGTCATTGTTTTTGCTACAGATCTTCCCTTTCCAACACTCTTTTCTCCTATGTCCCAATTTTCCACAGTTATGACATTTAGGAAGGTATATACTGACCCTTTCTTTTAAAGCAGCAGCAAGCAAATTAGCCTTGTGGGATTTCGTTCCTCTATCAGCACGTGCCCATGTATATTCCTCTAAGGGAGCATTTTGTGCTCTCAAAGGTCACAGGGCCTTTTGACACTCAGAGTTAGCATTCTCAAATTCTAAAGTTTGGAAAAGCATGTCTCTGAGCTCCGGCTGGGTAACAGCCTTATCGACTGCAGTTTTTAAGTGGGCTAGAAAGTCGGTATAAGTTTCATTCCCCAACTGCATTATCTTAGTAAAAGATTTAGAGACATCTCCAGGAGCCTGAACCTTTTCCCAGGCCCTAAGACAACACAGTCTTGTCTGGACCACAGCTATATCATCGTACTGAAGTTGATTGGAAATCCCCAGCCACTGACCAGACCCAGTGAGCTGTTCTGATGTTATAGAGACGCCTCTCTTCTGGTTTTGGTGACTCATTAGGTCAGCCTCCTCCTTCCACCAGGTTTTGAACTGTAAATACTGTCCAGACTCAAGAATAGTTCTAGCTATCATGTCCCAGTCATAAGGAATGAGCTGCTGTTCTTGCAAGCCCCTGTAACAGGCCTCTAGAAAACAGAGATTGTATACCACACTGTGGTACAGCCTGTTTTAAATCTTTCAGAACCACAAAGGTGATCATTGGCCCCCTTGAGGGTGTTGTGGATCAGGAGGAATACAAGTGACCTTAACCAGAAAAAGCCCTAAAGTGTCTTTCCACCCAAAGTCACCAGTTCTATGCCCTGCTAACACAGCCTTCATAACAGAAGTCACAGGCAGTTCATTTACATAGGGAGGCGCTGAGGGCAGTATTGGGTGCTCTAAGTTGGTATTTCTGACAGTGAGACTATTTACTCAGTCTTCCAATTGTTTGATCTGAGCAGCCATAATGGCTACAGAGGTAATTCCTTGCTTATTTGTGTCTGTATTATATGCTCTTGATTCCCAGTTCTCCTTAGGTCCAGCTTCCCACTGAATCTCACTATTCTCCTCACTTTCCAATTCTCCTTGAACATCACCTTGTTCCTCAGTTTCTGATTCTCCCAACTCCCCAAACAGGATGTTACTCATTGTTTTCTCTAAATGGCTTTGCTTATTTATCAAAGACCTCACTTATTCTGAGCAAGGTTCCCTAGATTCTAGATTGGCCAAAGGTCCCACTTGCCCTGAGTGGAGTTTCCCTTTGGATTTCTTCCCACTGTCTGCCAAAGGCCTCACTTCCGAGTATCACTTTCCCCTTTGGTCCTCGTCCCTGGTGCCCTGCTGGATCCTGCCTGATACACCAGATGTCGCAGCCCCTAGCACCCCTAAGGTTCTGGTCTCGATCGAGGCAAGAAGGAACCAGATGTGACTCGGATTACAAGTATGAGCTTGCAGGAGGCAGGTTAACTGTGATTGCAGGGTAGCCCCGAGCAACCTCCCCACACTAGCCTTTTATTGAGACAGTACAAGATAGGTGAGAGGAGTATTAGACAATGACTACATGCCCAAGGATCACCATGGGCTCAGGCTCTTTCTCCACAAGGAGCACCTGCAGACAAATTGCCTGAGGGTCCACCCTCAGCTGCAAATCATCTTGTTCAGAGGTCGTCTGGCTCTTGGTGTCCCCTACAAGACCAAGTCTCCTATGGCCACCCTCAAAGATATTACTTTTTCTTGGTAACTCAGTTGGGTGCTGTGGTGTCATAGCTCACAACAACCTCAAACTCTTGGGCTCAGGCAATCCTCTTGCTTCAGCCTCCCAAGTAGCTGGGACTACAGGTGCTCACCACAATGCCCAGCTATTTTTAGAGACAGGTCTCACTCTGGCTCAGGCTGGCCTTGAGGCATGAGCCACCTCACTTGGCCCAAATGTATGTATTAATAGGTTACACAGTAATTTTTTTTTTTTTTTGAGATAGGTTATTTCTCTGTCACCCAGGCTAGAGTACTGTGACATCATCACAGGTCACCATAACCTCAAACTCTTGAGCTCCAGTGATTCTCCTGCCTCAGCTTCCTGAGTACCAGTACTTGAGACTATAGGTGTGCACAACTATGCCCAGATGATTTTCCTAATTTTTGTACAGATGAGGTCTCACTCAAGCTGGTCTCAAATTCCTGGACTCAAATGATCCTCTCACCTTGACCTCCCAAAGTCTAGATTACAGCCACCTCCCCTGCCCAGAGTGAAATTTTGATACATGCTATGTATAGTATGAAATTTTGATACATGCCTGTATAGATCAGGATAATTAGCACATCTATCATCTCAAACATTTTCATTTCTTTGTGTTGGGAATGTTCAATATCCTCTTTGTAGCTATTTGAAACTATGTATTATTATCAACTTTAGTCATCCTACATTAGAACTAATCCCTCCTATCTGGCTGTAATTTAATATTCTCTAAGAAAAATCTCCCTATCCCTCCCTACTGCCGCCCTTCCCAGCCTCTAGGTACTGTTCTGTACTGCACAGGTGATATAATTTACTGCCTTACAGATACCAATATGAATGATAAACAAACAGGGCAAGAACCCTGACTGTATAAATACTGTGCTAAGGCCACGGGTCATTTAAAATCTAGGAACTATGCTGGGACTCAGGACGTGCTACCCTAAACACAGCAGCCAGGCATTTGAGACGACAGCAGATCAGGAAGGTCTCTCTCACCTTCTGTTCACTCTTCTCCCTGATTCAGTTCATAAAACTCTCATTCTAGAAGTGCCCTCCTTGTTCCAGAGGAAAGCCACATTCTAATGTCTGAAGACATAGGGACACAGAGAAGAATCTGAACAAATGGGCCTTGCCAAGTTCTCCCTAGTTTATTACCACTGAGTCATACACCCTTTGTTTAATCGCACTTCTCCAGGCTGATCTACTTCTTCACTGAACTTAGTGTGAAAACGCACAAATTGCTCTGTGTCCCTGGATCTTCATTTCTGAAGGCTCCCTATCATATTAGCTTATACAAAGTAAATATGAAAAGCTAACACTTTTCTCTTGTTAATTTGTCTTTTGTTATAGAGCCTCCACCTTCAACCTAAGATGTGAAGAAAGATAATACTTTTTCTCCCCTCATTTCTGGAGCCCTGAATGGGGCAAGTGAGACCCAGAGTCAGCAGAAGGTAGGAATTCTCACCAAGGTCAGCACTCCTGGATCTCTGTTTGTAGCGCCGGGTCAGAGAGGAAGGTAAAACTGTCTCCTTATCCCTTCCTTTCCAACTTCACATGAGCAGGAGAAAGAATTTGTCTGAACTGCGATGTCAAATAAATTTGTATGCTTTTCTCTTGCTAATCTGTCTTTTTTTTTTTTTGCAGATTTTGGCTGGGGCTGGGTTTGAACTCACCACCTCCAGCATATGGGGCCGGCACCCTACCCTTTTAAGCCACAGGCGCCGCCCTAATCTATCTTTCATTATAGGTCCATCAGCCATGAACCTGGTGATGGGTGAGAGGTAAAGATACTATTTTTTCACCCCTATAAAACAATTGGTCAAAAAGATGCAAACCTGTGTTTTATACATAGAACGGTGGATGCAATTCCTTATCTGCTTCACTAAGGCAAGCTTTATAATAAGAGTGCTTTTTTCATTAGAGAGTCCTCTTTATCCATAATGTCACTTTCCTAGTATGATAAAATCTTTTGAGAGAGAGAGCGAGCACATTCACATAACTTTTATCATGGTACATTGTTATAATTGTTCTATTCTATTATTACATATTGTTATTAATCTCTTACTGTGACTACTTCATAAATTAAACTTTATCGTAAGTATGTATGTACAGGAAGAAACTTAGTATATATTGAAAAACAGCTTGTTTGACAGCTAGTAGGGATGCTGGCTCTTACACCTCCAGGGCCCCCTTACTGCAATCCTCCTGATATTAACCATTGCCCCTTATGCCATTCAATTCCTATCCTCATTTCTTCAAGACAGGGTAAAAAGTTGCCAGCTGCAATTGTAACTCAATTTACTACTCCCTAAAACAGAGGTCCTCAAACTTTTTAAACAGGGGGCAAGTTCACATCCCTCAGACCGTTGGAGGGCCAGACTGAGGGCCCCGGGATGAATCGGCTGCTAAGCAGGACAGGCAGTGACAGCAAAAACACTCAGCGGGTGGATAAATGTCCTAGGCAGGCTGCACGTGGCCCACAGGCCGTAGTTTGAGGATGCCTGCCCTAAACCCTCTCCTAATATATCCCAAACCCACAGAGTCCTACCAACACCTAAGCCATCCCACTGAGGACAACCATGACCCTATTGAGCCAGAAGCAATTTCAGAAGACTGATCATTATCTTCATCCCTTTTAAGAAGAGTTGGGGATGCTGAGGGGCCTAACACAACCACACACAAACCCTTTCGCCTCTTCCTCCTTCTCTTTTTCTCCTAAGACATAGCTACAAAGAATCTGACTAGCCTAGCCTCTGAAAAGTTCACACCAAAAGACCCTAGTAAGCTGTGGAATTTGCCACCCCTTACTACCCCATATAAAAGGGGTCTCTAACTGCCCCCAGGGATAGACATCATCTTGCACTGCTCAGGCAGGTCATCTCTACTTTGAAAAAAGCTGATCCAAACTTCTCTGTTCTTATTGCGGCTTCATCTCTGAGTGCCATGATTTAAACCTTTCATATATAGGGCTTGGTGCTATCTGAGGTTTCGGGCATCCAGGGGGGTCTTAGAACACTGTAACCCCTTCAGAGAAGGGGGGAACTACTGCATTTGAATCTTCCCCCTTTTCCCTAAAATGAGAAAAATTTCCCAATGGAACCATGACACTGAGGAGAATTAAAAGTGGTTTTAAGGAATCTTTAGGTTTATATAAATATAATTGCAATTTTAGGCAAAAGAAATTCTGTTTCCTAGGAGAGTCTGCAGGATATACTCATAACATCTTGGCAGCCTTCAGTGGGGGCTTCTTCAATGAGGGTGATGAGTTCATTCCAGCTTTGTTTGGAGCCCTGATGGCTGATTTTGGCCTTCCATGATCCAAACTCCAGATGTTGCATCCCGTGGGCCAACCGTCCATAAGGGAGTATCAGAGGAAGAACCGTGAAAGGCAGGAGATTCCAGGATCTGCTCCACTTTAGGCCTGTTTCATGATAGAGTTGTATCCTTTCTTGCTTATGTTTCATTCTTGATGCAGACAGCCCTCAGTTTCCTCTTCTGTAAAATAGAGACAGTAACTCTCACCTTGTGTAATTGCTTTAAAGAATAAAGATGTTTCAATGAGTAAAGTGCTTGGCACCATGTATCACTGATGAAAAGGACTAAACAACATCTAAAAATAATGGAAAAATTAAAATATTACAATCTGGATGTGATAAAACAGTTTGGTTAGAAAATCTGTTCTTACCCTATGCCTCTAACAACTCACACTTTGTTAAGATTGTGATAAGTGAAAACTTGGATCCTTGAGACCAAAGGGGGGGCCCGCAGTGGAGGGCTCAGCCTTAGGCAACCTAAAGTACAAGCTGACCATAAAGGTTGTGTGCAATTTAAGTAGTTTTTCACTAATCCTTTTTGGCTGTTTGATCTGTCTATGGGATAGAAGAACAACCCCTTACTGAGGACTTCCTGGGGCTTTCTCCTCTTCTGTTGATCCATCTCACTGCTGGGTTTGTCATCCTAAACCTTGTTTGGTATGGTATTTCTGTACATGATTTCAGAATTTGCAGAAGACGGTTCCAGATCACCTCCAGGGTACAACTGCTAGCTGTGCACTAATTGGTCCCACGTTTCTTTTTTGATCCAGTCATGTATTGGTCACTGAGTGCTAGGTGACAGTTGATTTCACCTGTCAGTCCTCACAACTGTAGTTATTGCTCATGCCCTTTTTTCACGTGGTAATCTGCACCTTCCATCTAAAATATCACCCCAATTCAGCAGGAACTAGCTCTTCCTCTCATAGATATGGAAGGGTAAAATTGATGGTGGGAAAAATGTAACAGAGAAAAGGGCCTGAAAAGGGGGTCAACATCTTTTCTGTCTCTTCAATACCCCCTTGCCCTTTACTGGGAATTAAAACCTACATCCCTGGCTGTGGTCAGAAAGAGCAGGGAAGTGCCCTGTTCTCTATGCCATGGGAGATGGATAAATCTGGACAGAGGTCACAAAATTGTCTTAGCTGAAGATAGGATTAATCAGAACCATCCCCTTTAAAAACTCTTTACTATTGCTCAGAAGGAGGATGTTGGTACTTTGAGATGGGAGTCTGAAAGCCTCCTCATTTTCTAGCAAATTAATCAATTTATCTTTCCTTCTCAAAAAGAAAGGAAGAAAGAAAGAAATTTGTTCTTTATTTCCTACATGTGATAGGTCCCTTTTACAAATCTTGCATATGTCGTAGTAGGTTACAATAGTTTAATTTATTCTTATTTTGAATATCTAAATGTAAGATCCTTTGAATTAATCTGGAAGATTATGCAAAATAATATTTTATTACTCAAGTCTTAATCCCATTTTCTTTTATAAAAATGGAACAGCAGGATCAAGAAAAAGCTTAAAAATACGCAGAACCCTATTCAGTTCCTCCCACATATCTTCTTATTCCTTTTGCTTCCATCCTATTGATAGTGTTTGTGCACTGAAAAGAAAAAGTGAGAGTTCTCCCTTCTTACCTCCATCATGCCTGGTCTCAGCTCTGAAAAAATTTATTCAAGTTTTATTCCAATTAGTTTGGTCTCTTCCTTCCCCAATGCCTCTGCTAACCAATGCTTGGTCTCATGCTTCCACTGATGTTTTTATAAATTTTCTAGAGCCTACAGGATCTAAAATATCTCATTCTTTGAGGATCATCTTGATTTCAAGGCTCAGTCAGATTTCAACTAAATGAACTTTGTGTTAGTTGTTCTGTATTTTTAACTTCCTTTGTATTGTTTATTTTCTTTAGAAAAGCATTATTTGGTTTTCTGTCTTTTTCATTCAGATTCACCTGTCAATAGATTAAGACATAGCAAAGAGTGAAATTTACAGAATATTGAGAAATGAAGTATTTTTTTTTTTTTTGAGACAGAGCTTCAAGCTATTCCCCTGTGTAGAGTGCCATGACATCACAGCTCACAGCAACCTCCAACTCCTGGGCTCAAGTGAGTCTCCTGCCTTAGCCTCCCAAGTAGCTGGGACTACAGGTGCCCGCCACAACACTGGGCTATTTTGTGGTTGCAGCCCTCATTGTTGTTATGGCGGGCCCGGGCTGGATTTGAACCCGCCACCTTATGTGTATGTGGCTGGAGCCTTAGCCACTTGAGCCATAGATGCTGAGCCAAGAAATGAAGTATTTTTCATTCATAAAACAGATAATTAAACTAGCATTCTTTTTTTGGTGCACTAGTTCTAGAAAGTAAACAAAGGTTAGTTTAAGTATGTGTTCCCTCCACATTTGTGCAGGGCCCTGCAGGCAGAATTCTATTTTGGTGACTATGGGAAATCACCAAAAAAGTGGTCAAAATGATCCCTGCACATTGAGTGACTCTTGCAAATTAAAGGGTGTGGGGACTTTCAAGACAGCTTTTTGTCCAGGTTTCCTATTTCTAAGTGTGTCCCTAGTTGTGTCAATAAGTAAGCAATGTAGCTCTGAGTTCCCATGAGTATGGATGGGTCATTACTCTTCAATAATCACGTAACTGCGTAACTGCTTAGGATCGTTCTATGTCGAGGAAGAAGAGGAATCCTGTGTGTGTGTGTGAGTGTGTGAATACTTGATCGTGTGTCTACGTACCTTCCAGAGTCTTTAGTGAAGCAGCAGCATCCCATCTCTCTTCCTATAAATCTTCTAGCAGCATCATGCCATCTCTCTTCTCTGACATTAGAATTTTCTGTGTGCTGGGCAGCCTTGAATAAAGGGCAGACATCACCTTAGGGAATTGAAGGTTTGTTTTCCAGTGGTTGACATCATGAGGAAATGTGCCAGCTGGTGAAAGAATTTGATCTTCCGGTGAGGTCCTAAGTGGGCTCAGCAGACCTTATGGGGGCAGCCAGCAGCAGGTTCCTTCTGGAGAATGTGGGGAGGACACTCCCAGAAAACAAGAGAAACAAGTGAGGCCTCCCGTAATGCAATCTGACAGTGTTCCGGGTGGCAGCCAGCTGGGCCAAGAAAGTGTGGTCATTATTTGCATAATTACATTCACCTGAGGGACTCCATTTACCCAACAATGTGTCTCATTGTGGTAAAGCCAGCAGCTGGCCATACTGTTAGAACAATGTGAGCTTTGGTCATGTTCTTCCAAAACAAATGCTTGGACTCAGGGAAAAAAGAAAAAAACAATTAGCATTTTGAATGGTATAGAGTCATGACTAGTACAAATGCTAGCATGATGTGCAGCGGTCTTTACTGTGAGCTGTGTATCTATGGATGGTACACATGTATACTTGAGATGTGTGCATTAAAATATCCCTGAACAAGTGAGAGAACTGCTGAAGTATACATTTTCTTCTGCTACTTGGTAAATAATCAGATACAAAATTCTTTTCCCCTGTAAGGCACTTACCGTTTTAAGTTCCAGTAGGTGTCTTGTTTTCTAACTGCAAAAGATTACAAGGGATTTTCGAGATACTAATCAGAACCCAGAGAGGGGTGCTTCAGTGAAGAGGCTACAGCGTTTGCCCAAGTCCATGCTCTGTGGCTACCGGCATGTTTACCTAAGACTCCAAATAGACAGAGGGAGATATGAAGACCTCGGGCAAATACTGGGCCCTGTTCATTTCCTGGTATCGCCCACATTTACATTAAAAAGGGAGGTTTAGGGAGTGGAGCCTATGCCCGATTAGAGGCCATTCCTTTTATTATGCCTGGTAATTGGTACATTTTGTCCCTCTAAGTTAGAACACAGGATGCATTTCTAAGTGAAGAAAATCCCCTAAAGGGGTTTGCTCACCCCCCGACTTAAATTAAGTACACGTTTTTATTTTTATTTACTTTTTAAAATTATTTTCTTTTTCTTGAGTCAGTCTCACTATGTCACCCTTGGTAGAGTACTGTGACATCATAGCTCACAGCAACTTCAAACTCTTGGGCTTAAGTGATTCTCTTGCCTTAGCCTTCCGAGTAGTTTGGGAGCGCAGGTGCCTGCCACAACACCTGGCTATTTTTTGTTGCAGTTGTCACTGTTGTTTAACTGGCCCGGGCTGGGTTCAAATCTGCCAGCCATGGTGCATATGGCTGGTGTTGTAACCACTGTGCTACGGGCATCGAACCAAGTATATGTTTTTAAACATCACTTTTGTAAGCATATATCACCATCCAAATTTCTTCTCAGCATTTTACTGAAAAGTAGTGAAATATTAGCTCATTTCAACTGGGAACGGAAACTAGGCTTTCCCTTTGAAGCTCAAGTTGTGCTTTGCTTGTGCAAAAAGGGGCGTTTGCTTTAGCCATTTCCTGACTTTCCAGTAAGATGTGGAAGCTGAAAGTTAACAGGATTCCAAGGAGTCACTGATCCCCTGGCAGCCTCACCCTGCCACCAAAGTGAGTCTGCTCAAACAATACTCTCTCTATAACCCCCGTCTCCCTCCCCCCCCATTCTCAAGATCTATGGCAGAGGTCCCCAAGTGTGATAGCACATCTGGGCACAAACCTTCACAAACAGAATTCTCAGGGACAGAAAGCAACAGAAGGGAAATCGGTATTTATAGTTTTTCAAGTCTTCCCGCTTTTTGGAATCTGAGAAATAACTCCAACCATGTTAAAGAACTTAAGCTTCCATCCTAAAGGCCTCTAAGGATGCCTGGGTCAAAGAGGAAGGAAGACACTCAGATTTTTCTTTGTTCTTGGTTTTTTCCCCTATTACCTGAGCTCAGAACCGCTGCCCTTAACTTCTGCCTTGAGCTGTTTGGCAGCCTCATACCTCGGCTTTGTGTCACTTGACCCTCTCCTTTCCTCAGCATAGTAGGCTGACACGAGTGTTTCAAAAGCTTGAGAAAGATGAAAAAGAACATAATAGGAAACGAGGCTACTGTCCACATCAGACAGCAGTGTTCTAAAGACCGGACCCAGTATTAGTGTAGTTACTGCTGTCCTTACGCCCAGTTTTCCCTGCTCCCTGCCCCACGGGCCCTTCTTTTCATCTTCTCTCCCCTCCCCACTTTCAAGCTCCTTCCTTTCCTCTCCAATGACCAACCATCCCTCCTCAGGGGTCTTCCTATGGGAAAAACACAGAAGATGCCTAAGTCAAAGACGTCTCCCCACCTTGGAGAGGCCGCCCTTCACTCTGCCCAAGTTGAAGACGTCTCCCCACCTTGGAGAGGCCGCCCTTCACTCTGCCCAAG
>NW_003852437.1:12354376-12359556 GCF_000181295.1 Otolemur garnettii | reverse complement strand
CCGCCCTTCACTCTGCCCAAGTTGAAGACGTCTCCCCACCTTGGAGAGGCTGCCCTTCACTCTGCAGAGCAGCTCTGCCCTTTTCTCATCCACCCCCCCTGCCAGCCAAGCCCCTCTGGCTCTTCTATCTCAAAAACAGTATTAATGTTTGTTCCCAAAAGAAAGAATAGCATTTTCCAAGGATAAATACAGTAATTTCCTCTACATTATCAGATTTTTAAAATTGCAAATCTCTCTCATGCTAGGATCCTAAAAAATTCTCCAGAAGATTCTGATATAGCTGGTTCCCTGACTGGGTCTGGTAACCTGGTCTTCTCTGCAGAAGATCCTTCTGGGAACACTGTCCACCCATGGATGGTTTCCTGCTTACCTTAGAAGAAACTTTTCTGCCCTCTGCTTCCTAAAAAACTACCCAAAGTCACTTTACCTTTTATCACACTGTGTGTTCTATGCTATCAGTACATGGCAGCCACCATGCACTAATGAATTTGGGTATTGTCATTTGCACACTTCCCAGCTGGGCAGGACAGGTAGTACCTGGATTATGAAAGAGAGAGTTTCTGTAGGCTTGCTCTTAAGTTGAATTTATATGTAAGTTGGAACAGGTACCTATTACCCATTATAGCTTCTGTTCATAAGTGCAAGTCCTGTGTCAGGCAGATGTTTGTAACCTGGGGACTGCCTGTACCTGAGGACAAGCCTTGCTCATCATGGGGTCTCTCGCAGTTGACTGTGCGGTGCAGAGGGAGCGTTTGCTGAATGAAGACAGACGTGGATTGTTGGTTAGGCAATGAGGAGGTCTTTGGTGACTGTGATCATTCTAGGAGGAGTGCTCCCTGGGGACAGGCTGCCTGTGGTTGTACAGAGTGGGACCTGCATGTGAATGCTTGCCTGATGGGGGGAAGACATGATGAATCCACCCCCATGCCCCAGACATGTCCTGCGCCCCAGCCATAACATCTGACCTGGAGGAAGGATGCCATTTACTTGCTGAACCTACTTGGAGGGCTATGATTTTGTTAGTCAGCTAGAAGGGAGCCCTCTGTGAATGCAATGCCTTGTAGCAGAGGCCCAGCTGTACATCACCCCGCCTCCTCAGCTGGAGTTATTACATTACTTTTTCTCTGTGAAGGGAGAAAACTTTCACAAAGTAAAAGGAAGGTGCTTTAGGAGGAGCCTTAATGCCACGAAGGTGGAGCATGGCACCATCTCTCTTGAGCAGCCCTGCCCTGCTCCCACATTTCCCTCCATGGGTATTGCCCTCCTGACCTACCACCTCTCGGTCTGCCCACAGATCTCACTGGGTCCTACCTGTTCCATTCTCCCACTGCTGCTCTGCCTCCAGCCATCATCCTCCCTTCACTAGACGATGCCACTCACCTGTTACTTCCTGTCTTTCCTTACAAGCTGGTCCTCTAGATGCCCTTTAGACTTCTTTGTACAGATTAGATTCCTAAGCTAAAAACATTTCATTTGCGTGTCCTTCCTTTACTCCCAGTCCACTAGGTGAATCCAAACTCTCTAGCTTGGGATACAAGGCAGCTTGCTTCAGTGCCAACCCACCATTCTGCAGCACCTGCACGGACACTGTGCTACAGCCAGCTTCCCAAGTGTGCCAGACTCCCAAAGGCCTCCTTGGCTTCGCACATGCTGTTCCCTGTGCCTGCACCTTCCCCACTGCGTGTTGGGCTCTGAGTCCCCTCCAAGTTCTCTGTCCCCTTGCTGTATAGCAGTGCATACTCCATCATTTCACTGGTGTCCAAAGGGCGGTCATTTGTTTTAACTCCTCTATGAGAATTTTGTAATGTGAAAGGTACCTAGGTAGGTACCTTGCTTCCCAGGGGAGGTACCTAGCTTCTCTCCCTACCATCTATCAAAGTGTCCAGCACTTAATTTGTGCAAGGTAAACCTCTGTTCAATTGAAAGTCCCTCCACAGTGACATCCATACCTGTGTAATGGGACGACATGCAGCTACTAAGAATGAGTTAGGGTCACATTCAGTGATTGTAACTTCAGACTGATAGTTATGATGCATCCCAGGTTTTGTAAAAAATAAAATTTAAAAAAATCTTTACTGTTTTTTTCTTCGCCTATCTGAATATAGAGAAATGCATGGAAGAAATCCTAAGTGTAATCCTTAGTCACACCCAGCTGGTGAGATTGGAGGAAGGAGGGGAGAGTGATTTTCTTTACAGCTGTTGTTTGACTTGCCTCAAAGAGCTAGTATTGTTTGGGTAAAATTCATTGGACAAAATGAACTCATTGGGTGAATGGTTGCTGAATGAGTAAACAGACTTCGGGGGAAAGCAGTTTTCAGAGAAGGAGGAGCACTGTTTCTGTTGTGCAAAACTAAAGAAAATCTGATGAAAACCCAAATCTTGGGAACATGTAATTAGGGCATTATTATTCACCTGGCAAAGGATTGTTTCTCCTCTAAAAAAAAAAAAAAAAAGTCTCCAAAGCCTTCTTTTCAAAGTGCAACTCCATTAAAGCTCCCATGCATTTGTTCACAGATCATTAACTACAGAGCCTGGCAGGAGGGTGGGGTTGAGAAAGAGAAAGTTGTAGGGGCAGCTGCCAATTGAAGATCAATCAGAAATGATATAAGTGCCATTGACATACAATAGCATAGTTACGGAAGAAATTACAAAACTGAAAAAATTCAAAGTTTACATAGTTTCTCTGGAGAAAAGGCACCAGGGAAGACCCCTGAATGAGAGAGAAGAGAGAGGGGGGGAAGGTGCCTTACTTCCCAGGGATGGGGAAGACGGGCAAAGCCATGGGCTGGAGAGTATTTCACCATGCTCAGGCAGATACTGTGTCTTACTGAGAAGGCAAATCCTTTTCACGTGTCTACAATTAGAGGACAGAGGCGATAGCGAGCAAAGAAGAATTTTAAAAAATAAATAAATAAAAATGAGGTAGAGAACTTGGCAGTCATGAAAACAGAAGAAACACAACAAAAGTTGCATGGTTAGGATGGCGGTGGGGCCTATCTTATGCTTCAGTGTTTAAAGTGAGAGATGCTGTGCTTGGTGGCTCATAGCTGCAATTCCGGCACTTTGGAAGGCTGAAGTGGGTGGATCTCTTGAGTTCAGGAGTTGGAGACTAGCCAGAGCAAGAGTGAGAGACCCCCATCTCTAAAAACTAGCCAGGCGTTGTGGTGGGCACCTGTAGTCCCAGCTACTGGGGACACTGAGGCAAGAGAATCACTTGTGCTCAAGACTTTGAGGTTACTGTGAGCTATGATGCTCAGCACTCTATCCGGGGTAACAAAGTGAGATTGTGTTTTAAATAAATAAATAAATAAGTAAATAAATAAAGTGGGAGACAATGAGAGCTATTGACTTACTTTTAGTGTTTTGTTTAAAAAAACAAAAAGGATTTGTATTATTGACTTACTAAAGTTCTTATCACCTAAGGATAATTAATTTTTTTTTCTCAAACCCACATGAAATAATAACACAATGAAATTCAAGAAGGGAGGAGCGGGGATCAGTAAGTTCCTACCTAAGGGGTACAATGTAGGGGTATATGGCCCGCCTGCTGGGTGAAGAACTCATTTGATGCCTCGGGATGACATGAACTAGGCTCAGTTGAATTTTTCTATAAAAGGACAAGTAGTAAATATTTCAGACAAAATCTAGAATATGTAATTACTTATATAACAAGAATGAAACCATTTTTTTCCTATAAGTTTTCAAATGACCAATGTCAACATTTTATTTATGGACAGCACAATTTGAATTTCACTTTGTTTTCATGTGTCATGAAATTGTATTCTTTTTAAAATTTTCTTCAACTATTCAAAAATATGAAAAGCAGTCTCAACTCATGGGTCATAAAAGACCAGGCTGTGGCCTGGACTTGGCCCTTGGGTCATCTTCTGCTGACCCTGGACATAGAACATTTCCCAGTCATAGACAGCATTAGGGATTTTTAATCAGGCAATGGCCTCCCAGTTCCAGTTGAGTTTGGGCAAGGTTTCAGAATCCTTCACAGCACAGCTGCTAGCAACAACCACAAGCAGTGGGCAAGGCCAGCCTGTTGGCTGTGCGGTAGCCACCTCCACAGTGATTGCTCAAAGGATGATAAGCTCAGATGTCAGCTGGGCGCTCCCTGCCCATTCTGCTCTGGGTGCAGCTGGCTCAGTCCTCTTGTAGACGTTCCCTACTCCCCAGCAGCTTGTGAGCTCCGTCCAAGAGCAATTGCATCTGCTACACGAGGTCAATTTACAGATTCTCTTCCCCTTGTTTTCATCATGCCTTAGCTAGAATGGGGCTTTCAGTTCTTTCAACATTTTAAACATTTCTTAACAAGCCCATAGAATTTTAATAGACGTTTGGGGAGACAATGGCAATTTATTCAGCAGCAGTAACAGCATCTGCTTAGTGTCATTGTTACATCACCATCACGTGATCATCACAGCTAACACGTCTAAGGAACTGACTTGTTTCTCCAGGTGCTTTTCATATATAGGGTGGACATAAAGTTCCCGTGCAATTTACTATGTTAAACTATTTTAAACTGCATATGAACTTTATGTCCATGCTGTATTATTTAATCCTGCAATAGTCATTGGAAATGACTTTTTCTTTTTAGCAATTACCTGTTTTATCATAATTAAATAAATAAATTAATAGCAGCTGAAAAAGATTGAGCAACTTGACAATCACAGAGCTTGTTAGTGACAGAGCTGAATTTAAGCACAATCAGCCCCCCAGTGCACCTGCTCCTAAGCCCTCCTGGTTCTCCCTCCACTGCACTTCAATTGAACATCAGACATTTTTGTGCTTAAAAGTTCTTTTATCAATTCCCTGGGAACTTTCCCTGGCCAGATTATCTCCTCGGATGTCCTGGCTTCTCTCCATTTTCCTGGTTTCTCTTCTGGTCTGTGTCGTTCTCACCACTTCTCCCAGATTGCTTTCATGAATTCTCACTTCCCTGGTACAATGATTTCAGATCATTTATTCAGTGGTTCTCGACCTTCCTAATGTCGCGATGTATTTTCATTGTTACAAAAGGGTCGTGACCCACAGGTTGAGAACTGAGAACTGCTGATTTAGATCTTGCCAGCTTGTGCCACCTAAGCTGTAGCAGAACTCTTCTTGGCTCGGCGCCTGTGGCTCAAGTGGCTAAGGCACCAGCCACATACACCTAAGGTGGCGGGTTCGAATCC
>NW_003852437.1:12327265-12353184 GCF_000181295.1 Otolemur garnettii | reverse complement strand
TTTTTTTGGTTGTAGTTGTCATTGTTGTTTGGCAGGCCCAGCCTGGATTCGAACCCTCCAGCTCCAGTGTATGTGGCGAGTATCCTAGCCGCTGAGATACAGGTACGGGGCCAATACTGTAGATTGTTGAAAACACCCACCCTAGTGGTGATGAGGTGCTGCTGTCACTGCCATAGAGCTCTGGAGCTCTGCGGCGCGGGTCCCTTCTGCAACAGCAGAATGTGTATAACCCCACCCTGCCTCGTGGCTTCCATCGCCCAGTGCCCAGATGCCACAGGGCATTGTGTTTGCCAGCAGAAACCAATGGAGAAAGGAAGCTTCCCCCTCATCCTGCCTTCCACATTCTAAGCAAGTGTGCCTTAGAGGTGGAGTAGACCTAATCCCATTAAGAATCATGCCCTAGCTAGCCATATCCGAGCCAGAGGCAAAAAGAAATGTCAATAATACTGCATTCTTTTTCATTGAAAAAAAAAAACCAAAACACACACATCAACAGTATTCATCTTGGTTATTGGGTTTTTTGATGCCCCTTAAACTTTGTGCGTCAGGTACCTGACTTGCCCCTTCCTACTCCCAGTCTTGTTGGGAACCCTAACTGCAAGGGAGCCTTGGAGTATCGTTCTTAGCTTTTCATCCTCTGCACTACTGAGGGCACAGTGGAAGGGGTTGGGATGGAGAGAGGGACATCTGGCAACTTAGCTGGGGCTATGCAGCCCAGTCGTTTGGTCGAACACCGGTTTAGATGTTGCTGTGAAGTGTTTTTTTAGCCATGACTAACATTTAAATCTTTGAGTAAAACAGATCAATCCCCTTAGTGTGAGCAGCCTCATCCAATAGATTGAAGGCTTTAACAGAAAAAACTGAGGTTCTCGTTCTCCCCTCCTCCCCAAGAGGAGGGAGTGCTGCCTCCAGACTGACTTCAGGGTCAAGACTATGTCATCTCATGTTGGAATTTCCAGTCTGCCAGCCTATCCTGCAAATTCCCTGCCCCACCATTGTCTGAGTCAATTCCTGAAAATAAATCTATGCCTTCTAGCCTCTCTCTATCTCTCTCTCTCTGTATCACCTCTTTCTCTCTGTCTCTGTGTGGCTCTGTTTCCCTGGAAGAATCCTAATAAACGCACCTGGAGAAAGTAGGGGAGGTGAGTGCCAGCTCACTAGATCTACACTATTGAGGTAGAAGGAACAATACTCAGCGTAGATGGAGGGCAGGAGAGAAGGAGGCTAGGTTGATCCCCAGGTTCCCACAGTGGGTGACCGGCTGGTGGCCCTGACTGAGATAAGGAGGGCAGATATGGTACCAGTTATCTCCATGAGAAAACACAGCACGTGCTCATTATCTTTGGGAGAGGAGGTTAACATCTCCAAAGGCAGCCTGTTTCCATGCATGAGATTCACATTGTGTATGTGATGGGTTGGTTGCCTGGGATGAGTAATTTGGTCAGCTGGTTGCTAATTCATTCATTAGATTAAGTGTTTATTAAGTGTGTACCGTGCCAGGTACAGTTCCAGGCTTTGGAGATGCAATGGTAAAGATGGCTCCTTTCATGGAGTTTCCATTCTGATTCAGGGAGGTATCTCACACACACACACACGTGTGCGGAGCAATTCCAGGTGGTGATGTGTGCGATGGGGACAAGCAACCAGGGCAGTGTGATGGGAGTGGCAGGGAATGGGGTCTGCACCTGGAACCCTGTCCCAATGTAGGGCACAGATGGTTGGGGGAGGGGAAAGCTGAGTGGCTCTGCGTGTGACCGTGTGACCAGCTGGGATGAAAGGGGAGAACCCCAGACGTATGTGACGGGTTGCTAAAGGGGAACCCAAGCATGAGACAAATGTCTGTGGTGCACTTCTTTGTTCCTAGGTGTCTGTCCAGGCTGTATGACAAATGCCATAAACCGGGCTGCTTATAAGCCCATTTTTTTCCCGACAGGCTGGAAACTGGGTGCTGACAGTTTTGGTGTCTGCTGGGGGCCTGCTTCCTGGTTTACAGACAGCACCCTCTGCGTCCTCGTGTGGTGGAAGGAGTGATTTGGTCTCTCTTGAGCCTCCTTATTAAGGGCGCTAATCCCATTCATGAGGCCTCCACCGTCCTGATCTAACCACCTCCCAAAGGTCCCACCTCCTGATATCATCACCCTGGGGGAGGATTTCAATATCCCAATCGGGGGGTATACATTCACTGTGACTATAACCCAGTATTGTTCCCTCTACCTCAGTAGTGTAGATCTAGTGAGCTGGCGCTCACCGCACCTGCTTTCTCCAGGCGCATTTATTAGTCAGGATACTCCAGGGAAACAGACCACACAGACACAGAGATGAGAGAGAGAAAGAGATGACACAGTTGGTAGCAGGTCCCCATACTGACAAGGAGTAACAGCAACAGAGGGAGTCCCTGTGAGGCAGCGGGGAGGGAAGCTGGGTGGTCAGGCCCAGTTCCTGGTTGAGTCTAAGCATAGTGTCATGACCCCCCCAGGAGATCGGAAGCTTCTGGGGGTGAAGGTGACACCTGTGGTTGTGTTCCTAGCAGTGACACAGTATTGACATGGCAGGACCTCTGTATACACTGCATAGGTAAGTTCAGAAAACTCTTGGCTGAAGGTGTAGGGACCAGCTACTGCAAAAACAGGAAGACTGTATTTGGGGTGCTTTCTTGGGAGAAGTACTTGCTTCTCCCCATAAAATCCCCGAATCTCCTACATGGAAAGGGATGCTGGCCAAATGGCTCCAATTTTGTCTCCTTGATCTCAACATTTGCTATTCCTTTGCTATTCACTTTTAATACTCTCACCAAAAATCCTTTCCTTAGGTTTGTCATCTAAGCACAGCTGCCATAGCCCAGGAATTCTAGGAAGGCTTCCTTAAATGCTAAGGCAGTAGAAGAGAAAAGAAAGCTGAGAGAAAGTAAGAAGAATAAGCTGTGGTTACGCCATACGCTTCTCTGATCTTTATAACCTGCTGGTTCTGCTACCAGGTACTAGGCAGAAGGATCATTTACTCCCAACCCTGAAAGATGAGTACAAGTTCAGATGACATGACTCAACTCCAGGCCTATCTCTGCAAACAGGGAACAAATCCTACTTGCCTTCCACGCTGAAGTTGCTATTTGCCATTAAGACAGTACTGCCAGATTTAGCAAATAGTATAAGACACCCAGGTAAATTTTAATTTCTTTGATATAAGTCTATCCTAAATAATGCATGTTCTGAATGTTGCATGGTACATACTTACACTGAAAGTGATTTGTTGTTTACCTGAAATTTAAATTTTATCTGGCAACCCTACTTAAGATCAGGAAAGAGATTTTAGCTCTGCCACTTGCTCTGGGCCTTTCCAATCTGCGCACTTCACAGGTTCCAGCCTGAGACCTTCATGCCTGCCTCAGGGCTTATAACAGTCCCAGTAAGTACCATCTCCTTTTATGTAGACCCTTCCCACTTCCATTTCTAAACACACAGGAGTCCTTGCCTATCTGGGCAGAATCTCAATATGGCGGTGAGTTACACGCCAGGAGTTACACACCCCATCGGTTTTATCTGTGGGAAGTGAAAACTTTGTGCTTTTCTTTGGGAATACAAAGCTCAGTTCCCCCAGGGATCATGCTGCAGAGTCCTGTGGGTGTGAGGACAGTAAGCTTCATGATGTATACGGTAGATATTCAGACCAGAATGCTTCAACTTCTCTTACACGTCAGAGGATTAAATAGTCAGCCAACCATAAGGCATGCCTAGGAGCTATTTTCAGCTCTGTTTTAACCTGTTGAACTCCAACTAGCAACTTCTGTATTTTGATCTTAGGTTATGCTTCCTTTGAGACATTTAAATCTATAGGGTAGTGAGGTTAAAAAGAAATAACTAGCAACCTTTAAGAAAACAAGCTAAAATAAGCATCTGTGTCATGGTGATAAAAATATACAAATTTCCTCCGCCTCTCCTGGTCATGCTGAAGCCCACGCGTTTGTGATGTGCTGTCATGTGATGTAAATGGACCACGCACTTCTTTTCCATTTAACCTTTTGGGTCAGATCTGCTAGATTTCCTCCCTCGCCCACCACGCCATCATGTGCAGGATTTCTTGCTTTCTCGGGTCGGAAGAGAGTGATAACATTGTTTAACCCTTGATTCAAATACAATGAGTAATGGCCACACTTGTGGTAACAAAATGTGTTCAGAGATTAGTTTAATACTTTTTTTTTTTTTTTTGAGACAGAGTCTGTTACCCAGGCTAGAGTGCCATGGCATCAGCCTCGCTCGCTCACAGCAACCTCAAACTCCTGGGTTCCTGTAATCATCTTGCCTTAAACTTCCCCGGTAGGTGGGACTATTGTCACCTACCACGTTGCCCAGCTAATTTTTCTATTTTTAGTAGAGACAAGGTCTCACCCTTGTTCACGGTGGTCTTGAACTCCTGAGTTCAACAGATCCTCCTGCCTCAGCCTCCCAAAGTGCTCGGGTTACAAGCCTGAGCCACCGAGCCCAGCCAGCCTGGTTCTCTTATTTACTCTGGCTGTATAGGCAATTTTTAAAAGTGTCTGGAGTCACTTCCCTTTCTCCTTGGTTTAAGTGGGTGTGAGATTTCCAGTTCTTTGATAGATTGTAACTTCAGTGAGGACAAAGACCATGTCTTGTTCACTACTCTATTAGTTCGCTAGGGCTGCCACACAAAATACCTAAGCAACAGAAATTTCTTTCCTCATAATCCTGGGGGCTAGAAATCCAAGATGAAGGTGTTTAGCAGGCTTAGTTTGTTCTGAGTCCTTTCTCCTTGGCTTATAGATGGCTGTGTCCTCATGTGGCCCTTCCTTTGTGGGTGAGCTCCTGGAGTCTTTGTCCAAATTCCCCATTTCTAAAAGGATTCAGTCAGATCTCATTTCAGCTTAATGACCTTTCTAGAGGCCCTATCACCAAATACAGCCACATTTTGAGGTACTAGTGTTAGGGCTTCAACATATGAATTTCAGGGAACATAATTCAGCCCCTAACAACCACTGATGCCCAATAACTAATTTGGTGCTCAGTGGACAATCAATGTTGAATACAAAACCTTTGATAACGACGTAAGTGAGGCCTATTTACTTAGAGCTTCTTGTTAATCCAGAGTATCAGATTCTTAAGCTTCTTTTCTACCTACATACTTTCCTGGTAGTTGATTGTGTCATGGAAAGTAACCTGGCCCTGACATAACGCTGGTGACACAGTGCCGAGGCCTCATGCTTGCAGACACAGAGCCTGTCCCTTCCAAGTGGTTGCCGCCTGCCCCACAGGCAGTGGTGACTGAGGCTCACAGCTGTCATTCTCTAGCCCTCCTTTCAGCAAAGGCTTGACAGTGACATCTCCACATTTCCTTTACTGCCTTCAAATGGGGGTGGGGAAGAATCTGTTACAGATCTCCTGCCACTTGTCTGGGGGAGAGTGAGAAACTCAACAACTTACCCATTGTCTAAGGTCTGCTCTACCAGTCTTTCAGGAAAAGGGGAAAAAAAGGCCCCAAAACTTTGATCCCTGGGGAGGTGAAGCGGAAGTTGATCTTCACCATTAAACTTTTTTATAGATAGCAAAGTCCATGCTTCCACCTGCATCCAGAGTGCAGAGGCAGCTGGCAGAACAAAGCAGCAGAGAAAAATAGCCCGCCAGAGTCCCCGAAATTGCCTGTGTACAGGTGCAGCTTGTTTTTCATCTTGGTGGCAGTCACTAGTGATTGACAATGTTTTACCAGAGGACTTAACCCTTTTTTGTCCTTAATGAACCAAGAGTCAAGGCCTGCTTTAGAAAACAATTCCCGCCCTTCTGTCCATTCTAAAGCAATTCAACCCTACTGGATGGCAGCTTACTTCAAACCAATGTCACCTACAGTGAAAGAAAGAGCTAAACAGTCTCAGAGAAGAAGTTTTGGAAAAGCACCACTAGACCTCTCCATCCATGCCAAGGCAGAGGCCCTTCTTTTTTATCCATAGCTGCCCATATGTTGATGGCACATGATAATGGCTATTCTGGCATGGGCCATCTCTGGGTGTTGAGTACATCTTACACTATCTAATGTAGTTTGCTACAGCTCTTTTTCCTATTGAACACAAGTTGCTTTAGACAAGAGGATAAATAAGAAGCAGAGAAGAGACACAATCCTGAAGCCCAGGCGGCAAAACTTCCAGAGACTGGCACCAGGCAGCCCCATTGGTCCTGTGCTGTACCTCACCTGCGTACCTTTGCCATGTGGGGGGTTCCCACGGCTTGAAATTGCATGGAGTCCAGATAGACAGTCCAGAATGCTCTCTCTGAAAGTTTGCAGGGAGCACTTGTTGGGGGTATTTACCAAGTATAAGGGTAACCTTTAACAAAGGAATAAGCAAACCTCACACAAGTATCGCAAGAATAGCTCTCGCAACTGCCACAAGAATCAAACATTTGGAGAGAGTCCAAATGCAAAGGAAGTATCACCTCCTAAACAGGGAGCCCACCTTGTGAGAGGGGGAAGTTAGTAAGCAGTGCCAGGGAAAGCCCCGGAGCTGTGGAGTGGACTCCTCAGCTTCCTGTGAGTTCTCTGCACACTCAGCAGGGTCCTGAGCTTGTCCAGGAAGTATTATTTTTGTGGGCCAGAAGCTGCTCTCTCTGGTAGGCCCATTATATATCACCTCCTCTTAGCACCAGGAGCCTCAGAGATGAACATTCTTGATGATTTAAATGCCTGGCCTATACTGTAACATAAGCACAGGGCATGACCTCAGTAAGTCACAGCCATGGAGCAATCATTTGACTTTTCAATGGAAAATCATGACATACAGACAACTCTGACACTTTCTTTGAGAGGTTTAGTAAAATCATCATACATACCCTGCCAGGGAGCTTGCCACTCTGTGCCTTTGGCTTTGACTTGGCCTTTGAAATGAGTTCGTGCTAGGTTGAAGGCATCTGTCCAGATGTTAAGGTCTCTAAACTCAAACCAGTTAATCTGGAAGTAAAATAATCAAAGGAAGTCTGTGGCCTGGAAAGCAATCAATCTCATTCATAAATCAAACCTTTTGTATGTTTGTTGATATAGCCATGGGTCCAAAACCTATCAAATTTTAAAAATTTTGGATTTTATTAATTGTTTTGATCTCAGACATAGATAACAGCTGCTGGTGATTGTGCATGAAATAAAATACCAAGATTATGCGAGAATCATAGTCTTGGAACTATGGTGATAATCTAATGAGGCAAAAGCTTGGATGCATGTCAACTTAATCAGAACAATAGGTGTTGTCAACCAGACAATGCTGCAGGGAGTAATGCCTCAGAATGCTACAGCCCAGGGGCAGGTGGCATACCTCCTCTCCTGCTGAGCTTGTCACGGGCATCTGGAATATGCTTGTGCATCCGTCCAATTCTTGAGAATGACTCCTAAACTCTGCTTCACTATTTGCCTTTTTGCTTGTACTGATGTTACCATTACAACCTAGAAGAAGAGAACTCACAGGCCCAGAGTGATCTGTGTGCAGCTGAGAACTGGTGATTTCCTTTTCCCTTTGGTTGTTCTATGGGGGAGACTCTACCCACATTCTAACAGATCTGTGCACAAGAGGTTATAGCATGCTCTAGACTTTGGATATTCTTGGCCTTGAAAAACAATTTTTTTTTCTAAGTTTGTAAAGGTAATTACCATTGTTTACAGTACTGAGGGCAAACCCCACCCTGGGCTGCAGGCCAGGGGATCTCAGAGTCAGCGCAGGGGCCTGAGCCAAGTCCAAGACAAAAGCACAATTATGTTCACCTAAAACCCACACTGGTGGTGGTGGGATGAAGGAAACACCTACACAAAGGGGAGGTGTGTGCAGGGAGGGACTTCTTTGAAGTTTTGCATACATCTTATAAGTTTTTCCCCTGTAGTGCTAGGAATGAAGATTCTTGGTTCTCATGCTGGGTCTCTCCTATTGAGCTACGCCACAAGGAAGCAGACTTCCTTCTTACTTGATTTGCCAATGTTTAAAACTGACTTTAAATAAAAGAATTTTGGAAGAATTAAGAAAACGGGAAATGTTGTGTAAGGTGTTATGAAGCTTTCTTAATTTTTTTGGCAGAAAGGAACTTAAAATAAAATACCAAAAGAATCTATTTTTTTAAAGCCTACTTCACTTTTTTAGGTTCTTCCTTACCCTTCCTTCTGAGCCAGGTCCATTTTCCACTTATGGAACTTTAAAACCTGTGGGGTTAGAAAAGTGTTACTATTACAGTCTATTTGGTTCTCCAAGTCAGAAAATAATTAGCGGATACCCAACAACTTGCATACATTATTTTATGTTAACTAACCTGAATCTTTTTCTTCTTGCCAGGATTAGGGCCAGACAATTCTTTGTGCTTATGTTATGAATCGCTGACACGCAGAACTTGTAGTGGATAAGGTGACATGTCTTTACATGTGTTGGCACCACCAGGTAAGCGGAACAATCAGGGATGGGGAGAACTGAAACATAGCAGGGTCTTCCCATCCCACCCAGTCCCAGAGCAGGAATTCCTCACTAAGTGCTTCAGTTACCCTAGGGCAAGCTCCATAGATCATCGGTAGCCACTGTATTGTATTTCAGGAGAATGGCTGCAGGAAGTTGAATTTTCCCTTTTAGTCCAGGAGGAAAATGCTTTTTGGTAAATAGACATGGAAATCTGAAGTGCACTCTCCACAGCTTGGGTGAGGCCCAGGTCTGAAGAAGGTTCTGGGCATGAGCCTGCCCTTCATTGCTGCACACACATCCAAATGTCGACACCTGAGAGGACCCAAGTAGCGAGTTCTGCATACCCAGCTCTCCACTGTCCAGCAGCAAAGAGGAGAGGGGAATTACAGGCCGGCCGGCCCTGAAACACTGCTTCAGCCCCACCTGGATTCCAGGTGCCCCAGAAGGCCTTTCAACCACCTGGAATTGAGGGCGTTTCAAGGTACAGATGTAGGATGTGTTTGTCTTGATTTTGTTTGTATCTGCTACCAGCTGGGAGCTAGAAGGTGTGGGGCGTTACAAACAATTGGTAAATAAAGAGAATATAAGAGCTAAAAAATATCTTTTAAACTAACAGGCTAACAGAGGAGGGAGGGAGGAAAGCAGGGGAGGGGAGAGGAAATAGTTTTTCGACAGGAAACAGATGAATATAGAGACAAATTTGTAATGGTGTG
The DNA here is from genome assembly GCF_000181295.1 of Otolemur garnettii. NCBI lineage: Eukaryota > Metazoa > Chordata > Mammalia > Primates > Galagidae > Otolemur > Otolemur garnettii. Next base: position 12,344,049 of record NW_003852437.1, on the reverse strand, counting down.
ATCCTGTTGCATATTTTCCATGTGTTAGTATCTCTCCATACAATTCATCCTCAGATAATTTATTCATATATAGAAAATAAGCCTCCATGCCTGGATCTGCCTTTGCTTAGCATTTGTTGAGTGTTCCTCTTGTGTGCTGGCACTAAGATCAGCACTGCGAATACCATGATGAAAAGATGCCATCATGCTACATTCTTTTTTTTTTTTTAAGTTTTTGGCCAGGGCTGGGTTTGAACATACCACCTCCGGCATATGGGGCTGGTGCCCTACTCCTTTGAGCCACAGGTGCCACCCTACCATCACACTACATTCTGACAGCAAATTAGCACCTATAAAGAAATTGTTTATCATGGAGCTGCCCAAGGGCCATCCGAACACACAGGGCTACCTATCACTCCCTAGGACAGTATGGGAGTGTGTCAAGAAGGAAGATCATACACAAAAACCTCTTACTTCACCCCAAAAGTATCCCCCCAAATACATATAATTCCCACAAAAGTGTGAAATGTGTCAGAGATGGTCTTTTATTAGTCATACCTGTGGACTAGAATAACTTCTCTGTATTATGTAAAATTTGAAAATAGAACACTTTGCTTAAACATTAAAGGTTGATGTAAATGTTTCCAGAGTAGTATGTACCTTTGAGATTCATTTTGATCAACTATTTTGTTCTGCCAAGGGTATTAGAAATTTGAAAAATATTAAATGTTTAGCTTTCTAATAATAGAAAGTCACTTTTTGTCGACTAGGATAAGCATTTTAAAAAGAAGCCAGTTCATTTTATTTATTTTTTTATTGAGACAGACTTTCACTTTGTTGCCCTCGGTAGAGTGTTGTGGCATCACAGCTCACAGCAACCTCCAATTTCTGGGCTTAGGCGATTCTTTTGCCTCAGCCTCCCAAGTAGTTGGGACTACAGCCACCTGCCACAATACCCGGCTATTTTTTGTTGCAGTTTTGGCCGGGGCTGGGTTTGAACTAGCCACCCTTGGCATATGAGGCTGGTGCCTTACCCACTGAGCCACAGGGCGTTGCCTCATTCTATTTATTTTAAAAATTTGTTATAATTTTGGCTTCTGACATTTCCATCCTATTATCTCTCCCCTTTTAAATTGATTAATTATTTTAGAGATGAACTCTCACTATGTTATCCAGGCTGGCTTCAAACTCTTGGGCTCAAGCAATTCTTCTCCCTCAGCTTCCTGAGTAGCTGGAAATACAAGTTCATGCTACTGCACCTAGCCATTTAAAAAAAAAAAAAATACAGTATGCTGTTTGGCAAACTCAAGAGCAATAACCTGAGGACAATCATGGAGGCAAACTAGGAATCTGATTCTGACACTCTAACTTAAAATCTGTGTAATCTCACATTGCTTACCTTTTCTGAGTTTCCGCAATTTTGTTTTGCTTTTAAATGGGAGCAATAATACACGTAATACCTACCTTGTAAGCTTATTCCGAACATTAAATGAGATAATGCGTATGAAGCCCCTGACAAGGAACCTGGCTTACCTACTCTGCGCTCAACAAATAAAATTTTGAGTGGAACAACCTGCCAAAGAGTGATTTATTTAACAGAATGCCAAAATCCCAGTTGCCACAACAGCCTCCTTCTCAAGGGGCTGAGCAGACAACCACCTACGCTCAGAAATAGTATTTTAATCCTAAGGAATGGCATAAGCTCAAAAGTTGGAAGCACACAAACAGGAAAATGTACAGGTCTTCCCAGCATCTCTGAGGTCAGCCCCATGGAAATCTGAGTGCGGTGTCCTGATGCTCAGCAGACCTGGCTGAGCTGACCTCATGCCAAGAGGTGGGGAGCGCCTTCTTTCCTCCAGCCACCAGTCTGAGTGGGCCTTGTGCACACCCTGCTGTCTCGGGGTCTGCAGGGGATCTTGAAACTTCTCATGTCAACACTCCAGGGCTGGGTATTGGGTTTGCTTGTGGAACAAAGAGTAGTTTGAGCTTTAAAATTATTTTTAGTTGATAAAAATATGGTGACGGAAAAGACTTGATTCACTCAATAGCACGAAAATACACACCATGAACCCCTGAGTCCCTACAAGGAGGCACTCTGCCTTTTGTTTACAAACCCAGGAATCTCTTCTCTCAGAAAAATATTAAAATTACAAAGAAAAAAGTGCTTGAGAGAGCAGATTCACAGGAGCAAGGTTCAGATACACAAATTTCAGAAGTCTTTTGAAGGCTATTTACCCTCAGATGAATGGGAATGCAAAATATTATGCAAAGCAGATTTAATCTTCTGGCTAATTTGCCTTAATAAAAAGAGTTAAAGGCATAAAAGGAAGATTACATCCACATTTTAAGGTTGTATTTTTATGTAAATAAAAGTTGCTCAGAATGCACTGGGGACTTGAGCAGAGGTCCCATCAGGAGCCGATTGATATGGCAATGACAATGGTGTTAATGGTTTAATTATGATATCAGTGTATGCCCTGGGTTGATGTCAGGCAAGAAGAAAGGAGTGAGAAAAAAAAAAAAGAAGAAAAAGGGAGAGTGTAAGAAAGGGAAGAGAGGGCTTGGCACCTGTGGCTCAAGTAGCTAAGGCACCAGCCACATACACCTAAGGTGGCAGGTTTGAATCCAGCCTGTGCCCACCAAACAACAATGACGGCTGCAACCAAAAAATAGCCGGGCGTTGTGGCGGGCGCCTGGGGTCCCAGCTACTTGGGAGGCTGAAGCAGAAGATGGCTTGAGCCCAGGAGTTGGAGGTTGCGGGGAGCTGTAATGTCACAGCACTCTACCCAGGGGGATAGCTTGAGGCTCTGTCTCAAAAAAAAAAAAGAAAGGGAAGAGAGAATGTAAAAGGAAAGAAGAAGATACCTGTGCCCAAGGGAAACCATGATAGAACGATTAATGAAGTTTTCTTTGATTCCTTCGAAAAATTCCCTATTCTTGTTGGGCATTTCTGATTTTAAAAAACGATTTCATTTCACTTTAGAATCCTGTGATATTAAGCATAAGCACAGCCTAAGCATTGCCTTAGGTGGATGAGAAATGTTAAACAATGCATATTAACAGATGGAGAATATTAGTGGATTGATTACATTTTGACTTTTCTATTGGCAGCGCAGGGCAAAATTTCTGACCCCCAACTATGTTCCAAATCACAGTTGGTGCCCGCTGTAAAAGATGTATGTGGACACTATTCTTAATTTCTTGTCCTCACAATCTTATAGGTATGTCAGTTTCAAAGTTATGGACTAATGACTTGATAAACATCAAGTGTGGACACGATGAGAGCACAGGGAGGAGGTAACTCATCTAGTGTAAGTTCTTAGGAATCTGAGTGCGTGTGATGTTTGAGATGAAACCCAAATGGCAATATCTAGCAAAGGCAGTGGGAAAAGATGTTTTCACACAGTGGGAACAACTCAAGGCCTCTCAGTGGCAATGATCCTCAGAGGGAAGTCCTGTGGTCTTGCTGCCACGTGGGCAGAGGACTTCCCCAGGAGCCAGTGAAATAGGAGAAGCAGCCAGGGCAAATCCTGGAGGTCTTTGTCTGCCATGCTGAGCTGCTTGGACCTTCTTTTAGATAATCAAGTGTGTTTCTTATGGCAAGTAAATTTTGTTTCCTGTGATATCAGAAAGCCCAGGAGTAGATTTACAGGAATTATTGTAAGCAAACAGGAAATCTCACTGGATTTAGTGATAACGATGGGGGTTACGTGAAGAGTCTTAAGCAGGTTGTGACATGGACGGGTTTGCATTTTATGAAATGCTCTGTGGTGCTTCCAAAATCTGACCCAGAAGAGCTCTGAAGCTTTCCCCATAGGCTCTCCTTCACTTTCTCCTGGGAGTTTTCTGTTTGGTGTTTTGCTGGTTGCTTTTCTTTTAAAATGTAGGCCAAAGTAACAAACTTCTCAGGTCCTCTGAGACAGGATCCATCTTGAATAATAAGGATTAACAGAAAAAACACAAATAACATGTCATCAGTCAAATGTTGACAGCTGACCTTGGTGAGTGGGCTGGAACTGCTTGGGCCCCTTGCCAGCTTCTCACCTCATTCCCACCAAGCAGGACTCAGCTTATTCTCCAATGCCTGGGACCTTTCCCCTGACAAATTTCCCCTCTCACTAAAACTTCCAGATTCCAGGTTGCCAGACCCCTGTGCGTCCTCTTGTTTGCAGACTGAAGAGCTCTGATCTTCTTTAGGAAACAGGCCAGGCTGTGGACATCCATATAATACAGGTTTCACTCTTTAGAAGAGGTATCTCCACTTGCCCAGCAAGAAGGAGCACTCACTAGAGGCTCCAGCCACCGCAACACTTGTTGTCAAATGACACACACCACAAAAACAGAGGATCATTTTTACACATTGATATGAGGTAAAAAAAAGTTGTTAGATAGGCTCTATTTTGGCCAAAAACATTTTACTTTTTTTTCCTCTCTCCCTGGATCGAATGAGGTGGGAGCAGGCATAATTTGTTTTTATTTGTATTTTAAGTTTGCAAAATGGCAGAACTGCAGCTTCCAGCAGAGGAGGGCACACAGAGGAGGTGGTCTTATGAGCCTTGCTTACAGGAAGAGGATGTGTACAAAAGACTACACAAGAGAGCCAATCTTCCAGGCTTCCAGGAGAGAATCCCATCATCTCCAGCGCTAGCCACACAAGAGGAAGGGGTGGAACGGTCTGTGTCAACCCTCATGCAGGGCTGTCCCTCTTCAGGGAAGGACCACACATGGCAGAGTAGATTCTAAGTCTGTTTATTATCCTCAGCCCAGGATAATTTCCATATTCTAAATATTCTTCTTGAAATTCAAAAATGACGAGTCTGACCTAGGCTATTGGGCACTCTGAATATAATAGCCCTATATTCATGTTTGAAAGAAAAAAATCTACATTTATGTGACTGCAGGATCTTCAGCAACTATAGTATAACAGTCTGTCGCAAGTATATTGGATGTTTCAGTTTGCCAGACCTGTCATGATAAATTAATTACAGGATGTTGCAGAAATGGCAAAGCTCCAGCAGCATCTTGCATAGTTTAATATAGACCCATTTCCCCATTTCAATGTATCTGTGGTTAGATAAATCCTCAGAAATTTACAGCTGCTATAGACTAGTTTATTATGTACTTTGCCTGCACACATGCTAAGTATAAGAATTTGATGTCCTTAAAATGCATAGATCTCACTGATATTTCTCTATCACTGTAGAGATGTTTAGTTGCTGAAAGTAGCCTTGGCAGGTACTTCTGAACATTAACTTCTGTATAAAAGGCAGGGATGGTTAAAAACATTACTGTGCTTAACCATCTTAAATTTACCTCAAAGTGAAGAATTGTAGCTCAGAAAAAAATGTGTGGCATGTAAACAGAATGGCCCTGTGAACTAAAGTTTAATAGGAAAAAATTAACTACTTATTTTCAGCTGAAAATACTGAAAAACCAAACTGAAGCTACCGAGCTTTTCTGTAGGGAACTTCCTTCCTTTACTCTTGTGACTGCGTTTTGAAAGCCTCAGCTGCTTGTTTTCACTCCGGCAGCATGTTATTTTCCTCAATTTTTTTTGCCTTTTTCCCCTCATCAGACTCTCTTTTCTCCCTTTATCTGTATTAAGCAAAACATCTCCATCCCAAGCAACTTTAAGAAATCGTCCTTTGATTGGCGATATATGAGTTTACTTATGTAACTGTATAAACAAACCATTCTTAAGTTTTCTACTATTCTTTCCAATTCTTGACAAGGTTCAAGTCATTATTTAAGCAGAAATGAACTACAATAAGTAAACATCAGATTGTTTAGCACCTTTAGAAATGACACTTAAGTATTTATTAATAGTTGGACCACTTTGACCTAACGGTCAAATAAGAGCAGAACATGAATTATGTAAGCTGTGTGTATACATGTATATCTTATATTGACACCCCCTTTTTTAGACGGAGAAACTAACATTGTAGGTTCTTAGCAGGACTCCCCAACTTTTTGGGACAAAAATAACTCATCTATAATCAGTATAAATTTGAGGTGTTAGAAGGGCGGCTTCAGAAAATACAGTGCTTGCAACATATGCTTGCTGTAGATTTGAAGATTATTAGAAAAATAGCATTCTTTGTGTTTACAAAACAAATGTTTTGTTATCCAGTTCCCGCCTTAGCTTAAAGTATTTCCTATTCACCTTAATAATTAGAGCAGAAGGAGATGATGAATGAAGTACCTCATTACCAAGTTTGCTTCCCGGGTCTCTGTAGAGGTAGCTGTCTGCTTCTGCCCAGTTAGTCCATTGTTAACCCTAAGTGATGCTGACATGCACTTCTCCTGCGGATAATTGGGTCCATCCATAGACTGAGTTCTTCAGTCAACACAGCCTTTTGATTGACATGCTTCTTGATGTTTTTATTATCTCTTATATGACTGGAATGGCGCCTTTTTGGTTTCTTGAATAAAATGTTACTGTACATGTAATTAGTTTGATTCTATAGAACCTGTTTCTTAAGGAAACATAATTATAGTATGGAGTAAAGACTTACTGAAATAATTATGGGATAAACAAATGATCAGTTTAAAACTTTTTTTTTCACTAGACTTACTTTATTTAGGTCACTATTGTATTACAAACACATTAGATGGTTCTCGTCTCTCAGTGTTGTCATAGGTACATTCCAGATGCTTCTTTAGTTACTCTTATGTGTGCCACAGTCTCCGACTATAAGCATTTACTGGCTTGGTCTCCACAGCAACTGAGACCAGTGCTTCAGAGATGGCCCAGTGGAGCCTGACTGGCTATGTGCACTTGGACAAGTTACTTAACCTTCAGAGACTTGGCTGTTTCATTTATAGAGCTGGGAAGATTTTATATATCTCATGGATTTGATGTGAAGAGTAAATGAGGTCATGTATGTAATAAAGCAAAGATGTGGGGAATATTTTCTGTAGTTAAGTTCAATTAAGTAGAAATCAACAAATATATAGCTTAAAACTTTTGGATTGTTTAAGTAACAACTTTGGATTGTTCCAGTAACTTACTGAGATGTAAATCATTTAAGTACATATAAAAATGTAAATTCACAAATTCTTGTTATAGTTTGTAAAACTCTCTTAAAAATAATGGTGAGTTAATATATCACTAAAGTGACATATGACATAAAGTCATAAAATGGTAAGTTATTTCCCAGATAGTGTGAACTGCCTAAAGAAAAAATGTCTTTATTTAATAACACTTTTCTAATAAAAATTAAATTAAGGTCCAGTATTTGCTTTTATGTGATAGAAACTTCACAAGATTTCAATAGTACCAAGTGTTAGCCATTTAGAAGCACTGATTTCATTTAAAATGTGCATCTTAAACATAAATTTGCACTGGGTAAAAAATTCCACATTTTAAAGCTTTTGAAAATTTGGTTTTTATTCTAGCTTTGAGAATCCTATTCATAGTACAGTTTTAATACTGAAGAAAAATTAATCTACAAGACAGAATTGAATCAGTAATGGGAAAATATGTTTCTAAGAATAGCTTAAAATATTAGATATAGAAGTGCCAAATTGTTACCTGTCTGGAGAAAAGACATGACATGGGATGAGATTCAGTAATTTCTGAATATAGATAAAACAAACTCAGTTTGTTACTAAGAAAATGCCAAAAGTCATCAAATGGATTCTGATGTCTGATTTTCTGCTTGATTATAATCTGACTCTATTACTTAGAAGGCACTGGTATGATGTTCCCCACCCACCTCATCTCAGCGTGTGTGGTGAAGACATTTTATTAATCTACTTGTGAACACAGGCCTAGTCTTACTTTGTCAACATGACAAAGGAGGAAAGGACTGGGATTTGAGTAGAATCAACTTTTCCTACTGTTTGCCTCAACAGTTATTTTTTGTCTTCAGGGGTTGTGAAATAAGACTAACCCTTCATTTTTCACATGAATAGGAAAATTGAAATCTTAGAAAATGCATGGCACTCCCTGACATCTTTTTCATTTGTTTAGATTTAAAGTATTTCTGCAACCTGTTGAAAGTCTTTGTGATTAAAATCAAAATTAGAGAATCAACATTTATCTCAAAATTATGAACTGATACTGTAGAGAGACATTTTTATTTCAAATTAGCAAGTGCATTCACAAGAGAGAAAAAACAAGCTTGTACAAGGGTGACTCAAACTGACTAGGCCCAGCTGTACGTGAAGCACAGACGTATGTGTCCAGAGCAAATTTCTGCACTGACGGCTGCAGGCTTCAGCAATCATCAGTGCCAGTCAACACTTCTGAAGAGACCTTTTTAAAAAGTTCTACCCGGAAGGAACATGTTTACAATTTTTATGCCTCTATCACATGTGCAGGGATAAGGGCTATATGTGTTTTTACTAAAAGATCTCTCATGTCGGGTGTACATCTGGACAAAATTTACACCTCAACGCCCTGACATAGTTTTTCTCACTTCTTATTTTCAAGGGATTAATTATTTAATTTGGAAGATAAGTTTTTCTAATTTCACATTAGTTTTGACTTTCTTAGAGTTTAACATTTTATTGACAGACCTACCATATAGTTAAGAAAGAAGTAAAAAAACAAAATAAAACAACAAAACAAAATAATATCCCTATTATAATATTAAACTTTAAAACTAATAAATCACATAATAACATATGTGTCACATAATAACAACATTGTACTCTGGAACTAAAGAAATACATAATACAATGTAATAATTTAAAAACAAATATTAAAACTAAAATACATATAAAATATTGTAAGTCTATACATTGTTTATATGCTTAAATATGAAGTACCTTTTTTAAAAAGTAAAAAAAAATTGGAACACTGTTGCCAGTCCAGCCAAACATCTGTTTTAATGTAAGTGTATCAAGTTGTATATATGATTAATTCTTAAGAAACATTAAATTTTAATTCAAAAAGGCAAATTGTTTTCTTTTAATGTCTTTGATACTAGAACCTTTTGAATGCACAAAATTTTAAAGCTGCTTATCTTTTAAATAAAGTTAATTTTAAAAGCAGATACTTCATACTCTGAGCATAACATCACACATATAACCATATTACAGATAAAATAATATTAAACCATTACTTAACAGATATCCTACCAATGCAAACACTTTTAATTCACCTTGCTGAGTAGTAGTTATGGTTTATTCTTTGTTAGTTTTCCAACACTGGTAATTCTGATGCAATTACTAATAATACAAGTACCAATACTTTGACCAACAACTATCACAATGGTGTATAACATTTAAGTTCAAAGGTCACACACACAACTTGCCTTGCTTCTGATTTTTCTAGAGACTTTCCTAAGAATGAGGAGAAGTGGATCCTTCCTTTCTTTCTTAGCATCTGAAAATTCTGAACTCTGAAGAGAAATTCCATTGAGTTTAATGTGTAATTTCATCTCTGCATCTGGGTGTCTCTTCATTCTTCTTCAGCTCTTTACTAGGGAGAAAAGAACACAAAACGTACTCACAAAACTTGAAGTCTTCTGGCAGCAACCAAATCTTAGCGTTACCAGGCAACAGTAGAGGTAATACAAGGTGCTATGCAAAATGCAAACACTCACACACACACCTCAAGTATAGTAATTACCTATCTTCTGGTTTGCTTCTCAAACATACTGTTAACATCTATTTGTATCATTAGAAGTTGTTTAAGGCCTGCTCCAGCGTTGACAAGTTAATATAACAAAAAAGAAACACACTTCCTAAATAGAGAGACTAAGAACTCCAAACCATGAGTCATTTTTAGAAATTAACAGTCAGTAATCAGAGTACATAAAGTTCTTCATTCAATGGAAAAATAATTGTCATGAATGATGCTTCAGGGTAATGACTGGAAAGGATATAGATCATTTTATTAAATAATGCATTTAGTCTATGGCTGTGTCTACTTTCATAATTAGGCTAATTATTACATTTTTCAAATCAATCAAAAATAGTTTACCTCATTTTTCATTGACTAAAATAGTGATTAAACTATGGATCTAGATGCAGATTTGATTTCAACCAGATTATACCATTAATAGAAAACAAGAACAAACAGGCAGACGAAACAAGATATGCTTTCTCAGAGACCAGGTAGGAGGCGCACTGCAGCTCGTGGGCAACACACTAGTAGGGTTGAATCTGGAATTTTTCAATGTAGTTATTCATACAGCACTGATGAGCTCTGGACTCACATAAAATGTTACTGTCTTTAAACAGAAAGGACTTAATACTTGGTTGCCGTGAGAAAACAAAGGGCAGCTTCAGATGATGGCAGTCTGGTCAAGGGAGCATTCAACTCCATTACTCACTCCTGAAGAAAGTGATGGCTGGCAAAGAGGGCTAGGGAATACCCAGGCTTTAAGGAACAGGCCCAATCTTAAATAAATGGTTATGCTACCTTTCCGTATGAAGCATTTACACAGGAGGGGAAACGTTTCTTTGTCAGTCCATGTTTCCTGGTTTTAAATTTGTTAAATGATGCTACCCCTAGGAAATTTATATGATATATAGAAGCCCTAAAGTATATTCAAGTTCATGAAAACAACTGAAGTTGAGTCTAAAATGGCACAGAGATAGCCAAGGTATAATATGCATTAGGGGCAAAAAGTATCATTTCTGTTCCTGTGTTTATGTAGGAAAAGTATGTAAAACTTGATCCAACTGGGGTTTGATGAAAATGGGCAAGAAAGTGGTAAAGGTTCAAATGAATGCTGAGCACAGGTCATACAGAGACCTATGAACTCTTGCAAAGGGCAGTAAGGGGGGCCAAAGGACCTCTAGGGGAAGAAAAAGATAAAACAAAATGAGGAGTTCACAGTGGTGGGAAGATAAAAAGAAAAACAGAAAAGGGAAGTGGGGAGGAGAACAGCTGGAAATTAGTGAGATGGATCCTGCACGTGCAGAAGATGTGGGACGAGTTAAATCAATCAGGTGGAGACTACAGGGTGAGAAGTAAACAGAAAAGCCAGAAGGATCCTCAGGAGAGGGAAACCAGAAAGGAATTCAACCAGAAAAAGCTGAAGTAGGTGGCAAAGATAGCATCTTTTAGGGAAATGATTCAGACTAAGAGGAAGAAACACACTGGATAGAGAATGGCAAAGGCACCAGTGCAGTGGAGAAAAAACACAGACTAAAGGGAAGAGGAGCAGAGATGGTGAAGTGTACCCTGAGGACAACTGGCAGCAACTTCTGTGAATAAGGAAAACAAGTGACACCCACACGATGACTCTGACAGCAGAGGAGTCTGAAAGCTAAGAGAGATATGGGGATTTGCTGAGAGAGGGAGGGGCGGTCACCTAGCTGAAGGACAAAAGAATAAACCCAAATCCACTTGTCTGAGGTCTCTTCTCATAAAGTATCCTCATAAGTTAACAGAGGAAGAGTGTACCAAAGCTCTTACAAAAACAGAATGGAAAATATGTGTATAGGTTAGTGTTTGCATGTATGTTATATGTGAAGAGTAAGATTCACAAAAATACTAGGTCCTATCCAAGAAATTCAATCCAATAAATATTCCCTGAAGGTTTATTTTTGTGACCAGACACCAGGATACGTGCTGGAGTGGAAAAAAATGTGAGCACTGAAAGTATTTACCAGCTAATTAGAGTTAATGGACAGAGCCATGAGTAACAGAAATAATCCTGAACTTGGAGCCAAAAGATCAATTCTAGTTCAGGCATTTTGTAGCTGTGACTCTGAAACCTTGGTTTCTTTAAATGTAGAAATATGGTAGAACATCTGTAGGTTGACCACCCAAGGGACTGTTACAAACTCGTCAATATACAGAGGTGGTCCCAATAAGGAACAAGGCCTTTGGTACATGTGGTGCATGTCCAGTCTATGAAAATTAGGTCAAACTCAATGTACAAAGGTGGTCAGCTATGAGGTTCTACTGCAATAGGCTGTATTAGAAAATTTCTAAAATTATTTTCATTTTGAAAAAGAGATCAAGTAGCACACATGTTGTGTAGAAAAATTAGAAAATATACAAAATAAAATTAAAAAAAATCACCATAATCTTATCATTCAACTACTGACACTTTTAATGCATTTCATTTATTTTATGTATATGTAAACTATTTTATAATCATATTTTTTCCTTAAAAATATACATGTCTATAAAACTACTTCTATAATATATAATGAATAATGAACATATGATAACTTACTATATAAATGTTTCATAATTTAATCAATCCTTATTTATAGAAATTGACTTATTTTCCTTCTTTAAAAAAAAATACTGCTTGATGATGGGCAGCACCTGTGGCTCAAAGGAGTAGGGCACTGGCCCCATATACCACCGGAGTTGGTGGGTTCAAACCTAGCCCCGGACAAAAATTGCAAAAAAAAAAAAAAATACTGCTTGATGAAGGTCGGGCATGGTGGCTCATGCCTGTAATCCTAACATTCCGGGAGGCCAAGGTGGGTGGATTCCCTGAGTTCACAGGTTCAAGACCAGCCGGAGCCAGAGTGAGACCCCACCTCTAAAAATAGCTGGATGTTGTGGTAGGCGCCTGTAGTCCCAGCTACTTGGGAGGCTGAAGCAAGAGAATCACTTGAGCCCACAGCACTCTACCAAGGCGACAAAGTGAGACTATGTCTTAAACAAAACAAAACAAAACAAAACAAAAACACTCCTTGAAAGAATAGTTTTTTAATAGAACTTCTCTATGAATACTTGAATATTTTTCTATTTTTCTTTCTTGAAGTCAAACTTTCAGGTCAAAAGATATGAACATTTTGAAAACTTAAAAAAAATTATTACCCAACTACCCTCCATCAAGAATGGATTAATTCTATCTATTACTAGAAATGTGTACGGGAATGCACTTCCCCATAGTCACATCATCACCAGGTATTACAAGTGCAGAAACTTGTTGTCATTTTATGAGGGAAAAAACACCATCTCATTTTATTGTTTTAATTTCCATTAATTTGATTACTGGAAGGTAAACATTTTTCACGTTTGTTGCCATTTATATTTATTCTGTTAATAATTTCCTTTAAGACTGTCCTCTGCACACCCTTTGTCAGTTTTTCTACTGCTGTATTTATTCTTGTTGATTTCTCAGAGCTTTTTATATGTTTTTAACATATTACTCCTTTATAAGAAATTCTCCCTTATCCTAGGTTATTGATCACTTAAAAAGTTTATGGAGTTCTTTTTGAAACATATATTGTTTTAAATTTTCTACTATTTAAATCTAAAAATCAGTTTCATAATGTTTTCTGATTCTGGCATCAAAGTTGAAAAGTCATTTCTTGACCCATGATTATATATTCATGTAGATATTTTCTGTATAGATAGATTTTACTTTTTATAATTACAATCTAAAAAATACTCATGAAAACTTTGACTCCCACTCCTAGAAAGTGACAAATTCATATATTTGGACATGAATAAGGCCATAACATTTCACTCTGAGCAGACAACCTGCACATCTACCTAACTAAGAAGACAAGGCTTCTGACAGGCTTTCCCTGCCTTTCTTATATCCTATGGCCTATCAGAAAACACCATCATTCACACACATTTCCCAAGGGCCTGTCTCAGTGGAAGAAGTGGCCCACTCCTCTTGTCTTGAATTTGAGTGCTTTGGATTTCCTCAGGCCGCAGGGATTTACCTCCTGCCCCTACACCTCCAGTGACCCACTTCTCAAGTGGTTCTTTCGGTTTGTAAATGTTCTCGTCATTCTTCTCCTTATAAAGATCATCTTTATATCTATGTTTTCTACTAGTTACTGCCCAGCTTTTTCTTTTTTTTTAAAGTGTAGCTTTTTTGGAGAATAAGACTTTTCTGACAGTCTTTTCCTTCAGGGCTGGAGAGAGTCAGATTTATGTTTCTAGGCCTCTCCATCAAAACTATCTTCCCCAAGTTCTAGTCTTTTCCTTTGCCAGTATGATACAACTTTCCCCTGGTTTTCCTCTTACCTCTGTTAGGGTAACTTTTTGCCCTATTTGTTCACTCTTCATCTGCAAGTCCATTATGTGTCCTCGGTCCTCACGGCTCTGTTCTTTGCCCATTTCAGACCTAGAGGTGAGAAAGACCAGAAACACAGAGGCAGTCAGAAAGGTGGTAGAATCAAAGATGAGGCTCTGATCTGGGAAGGGGCAGTGGGAAGAGGCAGAAGGATAAATGGAGGATGTGTGAGAGAAAACATTTGGCAGAACTGTATGAGTGATTATATATGGGGGTGAGAGATGTGGACTGCTTACCACATGGATCAACCTTTAGCTGGTTGGGCATGGTTTATCCATGATGAAGAGACAAGAATAAAATCTATCATTTGTTTCAGAAAAAAAGATGCCTGGAAAAACCCAGAAAGTTTTATCTTCTCAGATGTAAACACACATATAGACATACGCGTGTAAGAGTATAGGACATTCACACAAGGAAAGTGATGAAAGAAGTTTATGCATAATAAAGATGGGACATCCTGGCCAGTGGAATGGGTAATGTAACTTTCCAAGTGACTCGAAAGCAACAGTAAAATATAAAACAAACGTTTCGTGAATGGGTGTATATTAGTGTACTTTTTGTCAGGAGGGGAAAAAACCCATAAAAACAATAAAAAAGAGGGAAAACTGAAGAACACAAGATATTAGTGTCTTTCTGGGATGCTCAGAGAAGGTTGGAAGCATCAATAGAGCTTAAAAAAATGCAAGAATTTCAAAATCATATAATAAGGGCTCAGCGCCTGTGGCCCAAGTGGCTAAGGCACCAGCCATATACACCTAAGGTGGTGGGTTCAAATCCAGCCCAGGCCCACCAAACAACAATGATGGCTGCAACCAAAAAATAGCCAGGTGTTGTGGCGGGTGCCAGCTTGAGGCTCTGTCTCAAAAGAAAAATCAGATAATAAGGATAGAATAGAGATTCTTATAGACCAAATTGTACTCCCCACAAATCCACATATTGAAGCCCTAACTCCTAATGTGACTGTATTTGAAGATAAAGGCTTTTAGAGAGATAAATCAAGATTGAGTGAGGCTATAAGGGTTGTGTCCACGTTCAGTAGGACTATCGTCCTTAGGAGCAGAAGAAACCAGTGTGCAGGCACGTGGTGTCTTGTTGGCAGATGAAACAGGTGTGCACTTGTTTGTTCTCTCTCTCTCTCTTGCACTTGCAGGTGGTACCCATTCTCCCACATGTGTGCATACACAGAGGCTGTGTGAGAACATCGTGAGAAGGAAGCCATGTGCAAACAGAAGACAGGCCTCCCAGAAAAGCAATCCTGCTGGCACCCTGATCTCGGCCTTCTAGCCCCCAGAGCTGTGAAAACAAATTTCTGTATTTTAAGCCAGTGATTTTCAGCTGGTAGGCTGTGAGAAGATTTTAGATGTGCAGCAAAAAATTTTAAAGATCATTAATTAAATATTTTTGAAAGAAGTTCAAAACATAGTTAAGTATACATATATATGTATATAGAGAGATTTTTTTTAACTCCTTTTTTTTTTTGATCAACATAATTTAAGTGTGCCGTGAGATAAAAAAGATTGAAAAACACTGGTTTAAGCAATGAAGTCTGTGGTTTTCTGCTATGGCTGCCTAAACAGACCATTAGAGAGATACATAAGTGAAATGGAGTCAGATGACTAAGAATGAAAAGGTCAGAAATTCAAAGAGGAAAGGACAAATAAGTAAATTTAGAAAGGAATAAAATTATGAGACAACAAAGAAAAGGTTAAGCTGTGAAAAAAAAGCACTGATAACTTATAATTTTACTCTGTCTGAAGTACAACCTTTTTGCCTTATCTCCAAGGAATCTATGTTCTAGCTTTAAAGTAAAACATCAAATGTCTGTGGGGGCCAGGGCAATAAAGCGAACAAAAAAAGCACACCAGGAATAATGCAGCAGGGATTAATGGACTGTGGCAAACTGGAGAGGGAGTGACCCACCTAACCCTAATGGGGCATTCCATCCTCTCAGCTCCATGTCATGGAGGCCACAAGAATGTGGAATGTGGTCCAGAACTCTTTCAAGAGAAGTCAGAAATCTGCGTTTCTTTTATGTGAATTTTTAAAAAAATAATTGGACATTGAATAAATTACACCCACCCCCAACACACATAGTGGACCCAACCCAAGTGATCAGGCCTGCATCTGGCTCACCCAGCCCTGATTTCTGATCCCTGCTCCAGTCACAGACACCTGTTGGTTTTAGGGTGTCCCATGCAGTTCTGTACCTTTGTGCTTTAGTTCCTGTTATCCTCTGACCTCTAGATCCTTCTCTTGTTCACCCTGTCTCTGTATGATCTTTAAGACTTAGATGTTGTCTTATATCTTTGGTTTTCCCTGACGACTGTGGGAGGTGAGACCAGAGCAATCCTCTTTCTCCCTTTAGCTATTACAATCCTCTTTCTCCCTTTATACACAGTGTATCAAAAGGCTACCAGAATGAATGAACTTTTGGTTGCAGCCAAGGGACCAGCTTTACCTTTTGTCTAAATAACCAAAAAAAGGGAACAAAATATAAGAAACAAATTTTAAGATACTGAATCATAGGCAGTAAAGGATAATGATCCCTGAGACACCGAAAATAAACAAGATGGCACTTCGAGAACTTCTAGGCCAATGCACAGGAAGCCCAAACCCAAGTGAGCCTGGTGGACCCTTTTGTGAGAGCTGAAAGTCTAGGGAGACCAAGGTGGATGCAGTTCACAGTAACAGAGAGGAGAGAGAGTTTCCTTTTTTTTTTTGAGACAAAGCCTCAAGCTATCCCCCTGGGCAGAGTGCCGTGGCACCACAGCTCACAGCAACCTCCAACTCCTGGGCTCAAGTGAGTCTCCTGCCTCAGCCTCCCAAGTAGCTGGGACCACAGGC
>NW_003852437.1:12311992-12326227 GCF_000181295.1 Otolemur garnettii | reverse complement strand
CCACCTTAGGTGTATGTGGCTGGCTCCTTAGCCACTTGAGCCACAGGCGCTGAGCCGGATTTATAAAAACTTACAGTAACAATGTACTTAATGGTAAAAGACTGATTCCTATTCAATTTCCACATGATAAAAAACAAGAAAAAAATGTCTACTCTCATTATTTCTATTCAGCATTGTGTTGGAGGTTTCAGCTCGTACAATTAAGGCAAGAAAAAGAAATGAAGGCAGCTAGAATGTGAGGAAGAAATAAAACTTTTATTTGCACAGTTGTATGGAAAACTAGATGGAATCTACTAAACAGCTATTAAAACTAATGCGTGAGTTTAGTAGGGTGGTGTGATACAAGAAAAAGATACAACAATGAGTAGTATGTGGAATTTCTGTAAGCTATCAACAAACAATAAGTTAAAACTTAAAAACAATATCATTTTAATATGAAATATATAGGAATAAGTCAAGCAAACACTTATGTACTTTATGTCTAAGACCTATATACTGGAAATTAAGAAACATCACCAAGAGAAATTAAAGAAGATGTAAGTAAATAGATAGCATGTTCATGGTCAGATGACTGGCTACTGTTAACATGTAAATTCTTCTCAAACCAATCTATGAATTGAATACAATATTAGCTGGAATTCTAGCAAGCTTTGCTATAGAAATCAACAAGCTGATTCTAAAATTCATGTGGAAATAGAAAGGATCTCAATTATTATTAATAACTGGTCAAACCAACTTTGAAAAGTACAAAATTAAAAGAGTAATGCTATCTGATTTTAAGCATATTATAAAACTACATAGTAATCAAAACAGCACAGTAGTAGTATAAAGATAGAGTAATAGATCAATAATGGATAGCCCAGAAATAGACCCACTATATACAGACAATTAATTTTCAAGAAAGGTACAAAGGCCACTCAGTTGGGAAAGGATTTTTAATAACTGACGCAAGAACAACTGGATATTTAAAGGCAAAAAATATAAAACTGAAAATTACAAAACTTCTTTAAGAAAATATAGGAGATAACTTGTGACTTTGAGTGGCCAAAGTTTCTTAGATTACTACACTAAAGCATGATTCATTAAGAAAATAGAAAAACTGTACTTCAAGAAAATAAAAAAATAGTTTGCTCTTCAAGAGCTACTGTTAAGAGAATGAAAAGATAGAGACTAGGAGAAATATTTGCAAATCCTGTATCTGATAAAGCACATATTTAGAATATATCAAGAATTCTCAAAACTTAATAAACAACCTAGTAAAAATTGGCAAAAGATACGAACAAACAGTTCCCCGAAGAAGCTAGAAGATACATGGAAGATAAGCACATAAAAGGTTGTTCAAAATCTTTAGTTGGTGGAGATATGCAAATTCAAACCACAATGAGATATGTCTACATGTGTTAGAATGGCTAAAATTACAACAACTGATCACGTATTAAGAAGTATTGGTGAGGAAGTGAAACTCTCATACACACTAGTAGGACTGTAAATTGGCATAATCATAAGAAAACAGTCTGGCAGTTTCTTAAGAAAAGTATAAGCCAACTATTTCATCAAGCCATTACACTCCTAGGTGTTACCCAAGAAAAATGAAAAGTAGAAGGACGCCCTTATAACCTTGACTCAATCTGTATAAAAACAAAGTATGTAAGTAAAACATGTGTACTCCCAAAAATTCTGAAATAAAATTAAATATAATAAATGAAAGCAAAGACATGTACACAAACACTTGTATATACATGTTGATATTAGCTTTATTTGTAGTAGCCCCAAGCTGGAAACAATCTAAAGGCCTATCAACAGGCAAAAAAATAAATAAATAAACTGTAATATTTAAAACTCTACAAAGTAAGACAGAAGCAGACCAGTGATTGTCAGGGGTGAGGGATTAGGAAGGGAAGAGACAGGAGGGCAAAATTACTAGACAGCATCCGAAGTCTTTGGGGAAGATGGTTATGTTAATTACTGTAACTGTGGTGATGGTGCATGGGTACATGCCTATCTCAAAACTTGAATTATATACTTTAAATACATGCAGTTTGTTTTATATCAAGTGTATCTTACTGAAAGTGTTAGAAATACATACATATACACAAAATCTGACCTCTTCTCACTAACTCCATTGTCTCCACACTTTTTTAAGACTCCGTCCTCACCTGGATAATTTCAATGTTACCTTAACTGGTCTCTGATTTCACCCTTATCTATTAATGTCTATTCTTATCTCAAATGTCCAAAGGATCCTGTTAAATTGTCACTCCCTTTGTTTAATGACTTTCTATTTCATGTCACTCCCTCTGTTTAATGGCTCCCTATATCACTCAGTGTAAAAGCCAACAACATCTTACAAAGATTTACAAGGTCTTGTTACTTTCTCTGCTCTTGCTACTCTCTCCCACTTGCCTGTATCCACTCGAGAAACACCGGTCACCTTACTGATTTTGAGGAGCTTGGTCTGCTTCTGCCCCAGGACCCTTTGCAAGTGCATATTCATACCACTCATTCCCAGTCTCCTTCCTCTCTTCTCAGTGAGGCTTTCTCTGAGCTCCTTTTGAAAATTGCAACCTTCATACCTCCTTCTCCGAGGCTCTACCCAGGCTTTTCTCCATAGCACGGCACACATCTGATGCAATTATACATTTTACCTGTCAGTAAATAAAATTTAGCTCCTTATGGCGAGGATTTTCACCTGTTTACCACTGTATCCCCAGTGCCTGTTGAGTGGTGACAAGGCAAGCGCTCAGCACACCTGTAGTTAACAAATGACTTTGCACTGTCCTCCTTCCACTCTGAGCCTGCCTATAAAATGCACACTGTGTATTATGTGTCACTGCACTGCAGTGCTTAGCATAACACCGAGTACAGAGAACACATGGTCATCATTCTCCCAATTGGACTGATGCTGTCACTGTCACTCACCTTGAAAGCCTGCTTCTGATCTCCTCCTTATGATGGTAGCATCAAGGTCTAGCACAAGACTAAATTCTTCATAGAGACAAATGATAATTGCTCAGGCTCATATGGAAAGCTGGAAAAATACAGCAAGACATATCTCCTAGCCCCACCTTCCAATGATCTACTGCTCCCCAAACAGCTCTTTTAGAGGTCCTGTTTTTTTCCCCAATGAGAATCTCCAACCCTAACCACCACGTAGTCGGTCTCATCTCTTCACTGCTGTATGCTCCTTCAGTCTGAAAGACATGCTTCTTTCCCGTTTTACCTCTGAATGCTCTCACCTGTTAATGCTCATCTGAAGCCTTACTTCCTCCTAGAGGCCTTCTCTAGCCACACATGCATACTCTTCCTGCCTTCTCATTCTGCTCTCTTCCATAATTACAATTTGCACCATACCATTTTGCACCTAAATATATAATTTGTTGCCTCCAAATGCTTATTTCTATTTTCTTGTCTGACCCGCAATACTTCTTTGATATCTCTCAACACATCAAGCTTAGGCTCAGTGCTGAGAACAGTAATGTCACAAACAGGACAATGGATGATTTCGATTTCAGAAATTAGGAGGGAGGGTGAGAAAAAGGCTGCAAAATGGATAATCAAAGTAAGAACTTAGGAGAAAAGTTGCAATTAACAGGATATTTTAGCAGAAAAAGGGTGGACTATAAACAACTACTTCATGAAGAGAAGGAAAAATGAAGGAATCTAGAATAGGATTATTATAATAAACATCAGAAAAATATATAGTGGAGGAGTAATAAGACATCTGAAATTGACACATGGTTGTACTATATAAAGAAGAGATTTCATTTGTTCTTTCAGTTCAAATTTGAATGTTTATAACAAAGGACTTCATTATGATTTGTCATCTGAATTAGCCTCTCTCTGACCAAAGCAGGTAATGAAATAGAGCATGCTGTGTTAAAAACAACAAAATTTACCAGATTATTCCTTGCAGCTCAATTCTTAATAGCCAAGTCATGGAAGAAGCCCAAGTGCTCATCGACCCATGAATGGATTAATAAATTGTGGTATATGTATACCATGGAATACTATGCAGCCTTAAAAAAGATGGAGACTTTACCTCTTTTATGTTTATATGGAGGGACCTGAAACATATTCTCCTGAGTAAAGTATCTCAAAAATGGAGGAAAAAGTATCCAATGTACTCAGTACTTCTATGAAACCAACTTATATTTACTCACACTTTCTTATGAAAGATAGAACACAACTATAGCCCTGAATGAAGGAGAGAAATGGAGTGGGAAGGGAGTAGGGGGGAGGTTTTATAGAGGGAGGGTAAAAGGCAGGACCACACCTATGGAGCATATTGCAAGGGTACAGGTCAAATCTGTCACGTGTAAAACATGAATGTCTTAACACAATAATCAAGTAAATGAGGCAGAAGCTATGTTGATTGGTTTAATGTAAACACATCAGATTGTATAAAAAAATCAACACATTGTACCCCACATATGCATAAATGTATTCATGATCTATATGTATGTGACTTGATAATAAAAAAACAACAAAATTCAATATGGAATATATTAGTAACTAGGGAACATTAATACTACTTGTTAAGGATAACATATTTATAAATGCTTTATCACAAACTCTGAATTGGGCAGTAGACATTAAATGAAGAACATCCTAGGGGCATGAGGCACAAGGATGAAAGTTTAAGACTTTCAGAAAATACCTTTGTTAAATTAATCTATAGATGTTCTTCTCGCTATCTTAAAAAGAGAATGTAGCTTTAATAAAATGTGTACATTGTGCAGAAGTGATGGACAGTTTCTCAAAATAATGAATAAAGGACAAAAAATTCAAGTGGAAAGTGGTCAAAGGCAGTCTATCTGCCTCATCTATGTATTTTGGCCAACCAACTAATTACCACTGTTATAAAGCAAAAGGCAGGGCTGCAAAGAGACAAAAAAATTAGCCTCTGTGCATTTACCTGGGTATAACAAACTCATGTAGGTAAATTAAATAAATGAATTCTACTAAAGGACAGTAACTTTAAAAAGAATACTCCTTTGTAGATACTGGACTATACTGTTTCTACTATCACCTTGTCTACAAGTTTTCAAGTCCTGAGAAATCTATTTTAATTCATACTTATTTCCAAGAAATTGAAGTATAGGGAAAGCCCTAAGGCTGTAGATAAACTTGGACATTTAGATGTATCTGAACGTCTCAGGAAAATTTTTTTTAGGGGTGGTGCCTGTGGCTCAGTGAGGAGGGTGCCAGCCCCATATACCGAGGGTGGTGGGTTCAAACCCAGCCCTGGCCCAACTGCAACCAGAAAATAGCCAGGTGTTGTGGCGGGCGCCTATAGTCCCAGCTACTCAGGAGGCTGAGGCAAGAGAATCGCTTAAGCCCAGGAGTTGGAGGTTGCTGTGAGCTGTGTGACGCCATAGCACTCTACCAAGGGCAACAAAGTGAGACTCTCTCTCTAAAAAAAAAAAAGAAAAATTTTTTTAGAAGCATCTTAAGTGCTCTATACTCAAAAAGAGAAGCTGAGATGTTTTTGAGGCTTTACTGAGCTTTATTTAATCTGGAGGGCATGGCATAGATCTCAATATCACCTGAAAATAGGGATCCAATATAGTTAGAATAAGGTATAGGTAGAAGACATTTTTTTATTTCTATAATATTAAGCGAAAGGTTCTAAAAATTCTTACAAAGCACATTCAAAGACACAGATAGCATGTTCCCATTATTCTTAAATATGGTCATTTTCTTGGTTGTTGAAATAATCTGTTCTCATTGTTTTAGTCTATTTTTTATATGTGTAATCTATTGTTCAGTATAAGCTTCTGAGGATGGGTGACCATATTATCTACTACATAAAATTTTAATTTTTCAGAGACTGGAACTAAAAACTTATTTGGCAGATCTAACAAAAACTAAGAAGTGAAAGACCTGGGATATGTGTCTGTACGGTATGACAAGTTTAGGGAAAGCACGGAAAGAAGCATATACTGGCATCAAAGGACGGGTTTCTGGTACTGGGTCTGCCACATGCCCCAGGCAGTGATTGGAGACAGCCATGATCCTTCAGATCTTATTTCTCCAGTTGTAAAACAGGGGTCAGAATACTGGTCTACCTTTCTCCCAGGGATATTGTGAGAATCTATTTGCAGGGGTCCTCAAACTTTTTAAACAGAGGGCTAGTTCACTGTCCCTCAGACCGTTGGAGGGCTGGACTGCGGGCTCTGGGATGGGTTGGCTGCTAAGCTGGCAGTGGCGGCAAAAACACCGGGCGGGCTGGATAAATGTCCTAGGTGGGCTGCATGTGGCCCTCAGGCTGTAGTTTGAGGATGCCTGAAATGTGATAATATGAGTGGATATATTCTTAACAATACAAGCTTCATATAGTTATGTGATTATGAATAGATTCTACCTCTCAAAAAGAAAAAAACTTAAAATATAACCTTATCAAGGAGTCTGTGAAAAGAAATAAACAAAAGAAGCCAATAATCTGGGTATCAGGAGATTTTGGTCTTGGCCCAAGTGCTGACATAAATGTGCCCAGTGAAATTTGCTGGTCTTTTCCTTTAGTTTTCTCAACTAAAAACCAGAGGGATTATCGAAATAATGTCTAAGGTATTTTCTAGATCCTATTTCTGTGACTTTTTAAAGATTATGCTTGTCATCTAGGCACGGTGACTGATACCTATAATCCCAGCATTTAAGGCCAGAAGTTTGAGACCAGCTGGGACAAAACAGCAAGACCCCAACTTTACAAAAAATAAAAATAAAAATAAAAATGAAAATAAAAATAAAAAAATTAGCTAGGCATGGTTGCATGCACCTGGAGTCCTAGCTACTCAGGAGGCTGAATAGGAGGGTCACTTTAGCCCAGAAGTTCCAGGTTGCAGGGAACTATGATTGTGCTACTGTATACATCCTGAGCAACAGAAAAAAAAAAGTTTGTCTTTCATCTATAGAATGAAATATTGCCTAATGAAATGCAGCATAGTTTCATTTCATAGTTTTATTAGCTAATTCCTGCAAATTACTGTCATCTGAATCAGAATTTTTGAACTACAAGAGACATACTGTCTTTCAAAATATCAAAGCATATAACAGGGTTAATTTGAACAAATATTTTCCTGAAGGAAACTTAGCAGGGATTGTGTGTGTCCACAGTCTGTAAGCATGCACTCGTATGGATATGGCAGCGTGGTGGAATAGGAGGGCACAATACCTAAGCTGTTCAAGGTTGGCACACTCATGTCATTATCTTATTAGTAATGTAGTGTGAATATTAAGTTTGGGCTTAATATTAGGTCCAAGAGAGAGTTTGAAATTATTAAAATTGAGAAATGTCTTGGGAAAGTTTTGGTTTTAATTTTTTGAGGTAAGAATGATTTTCTATTTATATATTAAGTAACACAGAAAGTACTAGATAAAAATATAAAAACTATCCAGACAGCTTTTAAAATAAATACCATAAAATAAATTACTCAAATATAATAGGCTTTTATAGAAAATATACAATAATGATGCTCTGGGGAGTAGCTTTTTTTCTTTGATGCTTCAAAATAAACATTCATAATTTTATTTTCAGTTTTTTAGTATACCATTCAATTATTTTCAATTAATGTTATTTCAAAACATTAAACAAACATAAAGGACAAAACAGTTCCTCTAAAGTTAAGTGACATTATTTTATTTAATATTTCTTATAACTGTAATAATATGTATTCTCAAAGTTCAACTAATAAAAGATTCTTTGTTTAAATTAGCTGAATTATTAAAAATCAGTTATCTGAAATTTAACGTACAGTAGATAGTGTTATGAAAAAGTGAAATGGAGAAATTAGCCTCAAAGAACACCCAACTCTTTCTCACCACAGATTGTCTAGGAGGAGATGTTGCTTACTGTGTCTTAGATTCTGAGCCCCGTCTGAAATCCTGGGACTTGCCCTTATTGACTGACTGCTGTGGAAGAAGAAGAAAAACAAGGAGTAAGAAAAAAATGAGAGAAGACAACACAGTCGATATTAACATGTGAAAAAGCGACCAACTTCCTGAATGAGGAAGGACTATGCCTGTTTAGAACACGAACGTCTGTGCTCATCCTGAGCAGGAATGTGTTTCAGCATAACATATTCACTCCTATGGAAAACCAAGGAAGTAGCTCTCTAGACAGTGTAAGGACTCTAGATACAAAGTAGTTCTCTAGACAGTGTAAGGACTCTATGTACAAAGTCGGCTCTCAACTGTGTGGCAAGAAAAGTCGGTTGTGAATCAGTTTAAATTAATCTCCTAACACTATGTGGTATATTACTTAAGCTCTAAATTTATCTTTTAAAACTGCATCTTTTCTTTGTAATATTTTTCATATAGTCCTGTATTTTCATAGTAATAATCAAGATTTTGAACTTGAAAGCTCTTTAAGTCTTCTACAAAATGTGTTCAGTGCGTTTTATTAATGGCATCAGTGTGATGAAAAACACACGAGTAAGCACTTTCAGTGGTACCAAATCACACTGTGTTGGATGCTTCCTCTTAGAATTTAGAATTTGAAATCAGAATCTGAAACTAAATGAGTCTTCAGAATTTTTAATTCTAAATGAAAGTATACTATGGGAAATTGAGTTTGATGTGACAGTATCAACCCAATGTTGCTATAAAACGATTGCAAATTTTTTTTTTTAGAGAGAATTATGTGTAATGGAAAGGATACATTTAACATTCACAAAGAAAGTATAAATTTTTATGTTAGATTTTGAATTACATACAAATGAAAGAGATATACCTTATCTTCCTTCCTTTACAAAGATTGAGAAAACAAAACAAATGAAATGAAAGAAAAGGAGCACACCCTTCTCCTTCAGTCTTGAGTAACTACTGCCTTTCCCAGTATTATCTCTATTGAAGCTTGTTTTGCATTTTTAGAATTACTTCTTCATAATCAGATTTCTGCAAGATCATTCTTCAGCAAGATGTGGCACTGAGTATCCTTAAAACAAATATTGTTTTCTTATAAGGATTTCAAGAGGATATTACACTTTTCTAGACCATAATTATGTGACTGTTATCCCTAACTGTACAGCTTTAAATCAAGCATACAATACAAATAAGAATAAAGAGCGAGGCTCAGCACCAGTAGCTCAAGTGGCTAAGGCACCAGCCACATACACCAGAGCTGGTGGGTTCGAATCCAGCCTGGGCCCGCCAAACAACAATGAATGACAAATACAACCAAAAAATAGCTGGGCATTGTGGTGCGTAGTCAGTCCCAGCTACTCGGGAGACTGGCAAGGGAATAGGCTTGGGAAGGCAAGGGAATAGCTTAAGCCCAGGAGTTGGAGGTTGCTGTGAGTTCTGATGTCACAGCACTCTACCCAGGGTGACAGCTTGAGGCTCTGTCTCAAAAAACGAAAAAAAGAAAAAGAATAAAGAACGAGCAGACTTAGCGGTGAAAGCTGGGTGGTATAGTAAGTGACCCAATTTGGTAGAACAAGAAAAGAACCGATTAACACCTTGATTTTCTCTGCCGGTGCAGTTTATCTGACTCAGTTAAAACGTGTTTGGGGAAAAAGCACATACACATGGAAAGTTTCAAATTCCAGGACTAATTCAGACTGCTCTCACCCAACAGACCAAACAAGAAAAGAAAATCATTAAAACCTTACTCAGCAAGCATCAACCATAATGAAAATCCTTCAGTTTCTATATAGATTATGAAATTCTAAACACAGCAATCAAACTAAAGGTAAGATGCTTTATCCTTTATAAGGTCCAAGTATTATTTATATCTCTTTGTCCATGGCAAGCTTGGCATCTTACCATAAATATATGTATAGTGTATATGAGAAACTTGACAAAATTACTAGAATTTTTAAAAAGAACTCAACAGAACAGATCTAATCAGAAATTCTCATCAAATTGAACCGAGTCCATACAGATTGAGGGGAGAGACGTGATCCTGAATTATATATCACTGTGAAGTGAATGTTACTGCTAATTATTTGTTGTGACCCTGACAAATGAGTCCCAGTATATTGCCACGTGCAGGTCTTCCCAATCCTGCTTGTAATAAGTCTGTTCATGTGAAATGAAATATGTCCTCAGAAGGTTTGTCTTAAGTAGGTTAAACCTTGTCCCTGCCATCTGTCTTTCCTGCTGTATTAGTGCATTTCTGCAACTGGCATACCTAACTCCTCTTTCATGATGTAGACGTGGCTTAGCCTATGTTCAAATCCTATGACTCCCAGTGAGTAGGGGATCCACATTAAAAAGTTTTAACAAATATTTGAAAAGGACACTTATGTAACTGGGAGCAGACTAGAATCTAGAGGCTACTGATTCCCAAACCATCACAACTTTTTAATGATCCTTTTAAATTTAGATGTAATGAGAATTAAAAATAAAGGAATTTCATTTCTAAACACCTTTACTCACTCATTCCTTGGTTTTAGCAGCAGCTCACCATATGGGTAGTAACTCAGGGAGGCAGATGGAAGGGTCTCTGTGAGCTGTTTTATCTTATCTTTAAACAAAAAAGCCCCATGGCTGGTGAGCAGTCAGCCCATAACCCCCCCCCCCCCCAGGCCAAGGAGTACGACTGCCCTTCCTTCCCTCCTTTCCACACACACCTCTCAGACAGCTGTTCTGTGACTTCGTTTCCTCTTCCTGGATACCCTTGATTTGGAGAGGAGGGATGAAGAGAGGAAGATGAGCAAAGGGAAGATGGTGAAAGAAAGGACCAGAATCTAGAGACTACTGATTCCCAAACCCTCACAACGTTTTAATGATCCTTTTAAATAGATGCAATGAGACTTAAAAATAAAGGAATGATTAATGAAATGATTTTAAATGCTCCCACTGATTATGTGGAAATTTACAAGAAGAAAACAATTCATAAAAAGCTTTGTAAAAGAGAAAATGGGCCAGGCGAACAACTCACCCAAATGTTTTTAAAAGCTAAAAGAATGAATATACAATTAGGCAGATGTTCAACTGAAGAATGTTCCAGCTAGCACACCAGCTTTAAATAAGGCAAACGTATGATGTAATGCACCTCCATTTTTACATGCTGTTTATATACTTTATTATGATAGATCCACTTTTTCCCCATAATATAGTTTCTATAATTTTTTATCTACTTTATAGGAATTTTTTAAAAAAGGATGCAAGGGAGGAAAATAAAAAGTAGGGTTGGTGGTTAAATTGGGCTGTTTTGGTTATGTCATTAACTTTAGGTGGCCTAAGTGGCTAAGCCACTTTACATCTCTGGAATTTTTTTTTTTTAACTTGCAAATGCTTAGGGGACTCAGAATAAAAGTACAAACTATCATAGCACCATTCTCTGATTTTACAGATGAGGAAATGGAGGCCCAGAGTTATCAAGATTATTACAGAAGAAGCCTGAAGGTTATACCAGCGTTTTTCAAACTGATTTCACAGAAAAACCATTTTACAGTACAGTGTTGTTTGAAAGCCTCATATGCAAACATGTGAAAGTAGAATTACTCGGAGTAAATTATGTTGGAATGGCCTGGCACCCCTGGCCCTCCACTCTACTCCCCAGAGCCCTGAGGAATAGGTTATACAGATAACAGCTTACAAACCACTAGGCTAGACAAGCTCTAGGCAGGACTGGGCAGGTTTCTTCCAAGGCTAAAATTCTGTTTCTGGGAGCACAATTTTATGATTTGAAACCTTCATGTAAGTTCAGAGTTGCTTCTTTGATTTTAGAATTTATTACTGATAATGTATCTGATTTATGTGATGCTAAATCCGCCAATTATAATGCTCTTCCTTAGGGAAAAATAAATTCCCCGGCATTAAGATGCAGTTTCTAGAAGCAGATTATAACAAAAAATAAAGACTGCCTTGATCATGATTTGTAGTTTTGGATGTGAACTGTGTCAGTTAAAAACAACAAAGAATACCTAAGGAGCACTACTTTTGTTAGATGCTCTCGGGATACAGAGCTGAGTGAGCCGGAGGCCCTGCCCTCCAAGAGTTCACCATCTAATGAGGAAAAGGTGAGCATGCCACAAACAAGGAAGGGTGAGACACAGTACAAAAAGGTAAAAAGGCAATGTGTGGAAATAAAGGAAGAGAAGCCTTGACTTGTCACTGGAAGCTTTCCCGAAGGATTCACAGAGGAGGGAGCATTGAGCTGGACCTTAAGGGATGAACTGGAAGCTCTGATATCCGGCGAGACACAAAAAAACTATACAATTTGAAAAAAAAAGAAAAAAGAATGAACAAATGTTTGAGGGATATATTTTCAGAGCAGCATACTTAAGGAGGGTGTTTTGGAAGATATGGAAAAATAGGTAAGAACTTTATTTAACCTTTACGGGGTAGGACCTAGTTAGAAAGTTATGCAATTTGGACTTTACAGACAAATGTGGAATCAAATAAGATTTCTGCTCAGATAAGTTACATAACTTGATTTCTATTTTTGGAAAGTATCTGCGGGAGGCAGGTAAGTAGTGCAATGAAGACTGGAGAAGGGGGGAGGGGAGACTGCTGTAGGCAGAGACAGAAGGCTACATCAGGCAGTGGTTGTTAAACAGCAAAGTCCAGGGGTCAGTGCCTGTGGCTCAAAGGAGTAGGGTGCCAGCCACATATGCCGGAGGTAGTGGATTCAAAACCCAGCCCTGGCCAAAAACTGCAAAAAAAAAAAAAAAACAAAAAAACCCCAAAACAGCAAAGTCTGCCCTAAGTTCATTCCCCTCAGTTCGCTCTTTAAAAACCTTTGCATTTCTTAAGGTCCTGTCTTCTACTCTTTGTCATTTTTATTCTTTATATTCCTCTATTCCCATGGATTCAACCCTGCACATATATGCTAATGATTTCCAAATCAATACCCTGATCCCAGATTCCAAGTTTTCTTCAAAATGACTTGGCAATTGTTAATTTCCAGCAAAGCTAGTTTAAACACAGCAGTTTTTCTGAAGACACACTTTCTGAAGACACACTTGTCATTATAACTATCTCACAGATCTGATTTTCAGCAATTGTTAATTTCCAGCAAAGCTAGTTTAAACACAGCAGTTTTTCTGAAGACACACTTTCTGAAGACACACTTGTCATTATAACTATCTCACAGATCTGATTTTCAGCAAATCTCTCCCGAGCCTCATAGATGCCTACAAGATAGCTGTAATTGGCTTCTGTACAAGTGCTGCAGACTTTATATCTCCAACTGAAGTTCTTCCTATATTCTTATACATTGAGATGTTTAAGTTAGAAACTTAGATTTCTTCTTTTCCTTCACATGGATTTAGTTACCAAATCATAGCTCCTCATTATTTTTGGCTTCAATTATTGCAGCAGCCCCTACTGGTCTTATTTCTTTCAGTCCTGCTTTCTCTAGTCTTTTCAGAGCTTCTAGAATTAGCTTTTGAAACAACCAATTTGATCATATTATCCCCTTGCTTCAAATCCTTTGATGGCTCCCTACTTCCTTCAGGATAAAAGCCAGCTTCATAACATGCCAGATAAGGAGTTTCTCAATCCTGCCCACAGTTCAGTTCAGCTTTTTTGGCTTTCCACCTTGCAACCGAAGCTTCAGTTGTGATGCAGCATTTCTGGCCATGTTAGACTTTTGTCCATGCTGCTGCAAATGCATCTTCCTGCCTGCCTAGTTCCCCTTAAAAACTAGCTCACCTCCTTTTCAAGAGGGCCTCACAGTTTCCCTTCACTGTCCTTTTATTGGTCATCTAAAGTTTTAGTTTTGTGACTCTTTGATTAAAGCCACTTTCACCTGTTAGACTGTAAGTTCCATAAGTGCAGGAACTACTTTCGTTTTATTGGCCATTATACCATCCAGACTCCAGTCTACCACAGTGCCTGGAAAAACAGCAGGCATTCAATATATGTGTTAAATGAATAAATAATGAAAATACCACAGCTTGTGAGGTAGAGGGGATAAGGATCACTGATGGGGTGAGGGCCAGAAGAACATGAGAGGGGAAGGAGACCAAAAGCACAGTGGAGAGGAACCCCATAGAAAGGAAGAGCACTGCTCTCACTGACGTCTGAAAGCATCTCGGAAGGAGGCTAAAATTACCAAGTGGGGAGAAAGTAGGGATGAAAACGTGAGAGAATTCATGTTAGACAGTTTCCCTTCAAGAGCCCAGGAGAGAAGATTGGCTTGGAGTAAGAGGTTAGCAGCTTGAGAAACGTGGCCATCATTTTTTGTTTTTTTTTTTTTTGAGACAGAGCCTCAAGCTGTCCCCCTGGGTAGAGTGCCGTGGCATTACAGCTCACAGCAACCTCCAACTCCTGGGCTTAAGCGAG
>NW_003852437.1:12307866-12311102 GCF_000181295.1 Otolemur garnettii | reverse complement strand
GCCGGTTGAGCTATAGGCGCCGAGCCGCTGCTCCTTTTTTTATACTTCCTGTAAGCTGAAGGGTCATTTGGGTCATCTACAAATTTCTTTTTTGGGACTGAACTACTCCCTAATCTTCCACCCCTAAGGATAGTTATTCCCAAATCACTTAGACCATCAGGAAATTCTCTGTTTTATGATTACTGTAGTGTGTAAGAAGTGACTGCTTAAATATATACCTCCAGCAAGGAGAAGCAGAAATAGAGGTAAACAGAGAAAAGACTCACTCAGTACAAAAAAGTTGAAGAGTGATAAAAACAAATTTGTTCCAATATGTTGAAAGAGATCTTTTTGTATGCATGGTTTGTCAGGATAATAAAGACCCTTAAATAGGAAAAGGTTCTTTCCTTTTCTTCTTACCTAAATTAGAGACCATTATGCCCACATTGTGACCACTAAGTAATTATAAAAACATTGGCATGGTTTATGCAAAGATTACTTTGTGGTTAATTTCTTAAGCAAAGGAAAGAAACATTACTGAATAGATACATAAATTTAATTACATGATGTTTATATATATTTATCACCTTAAGCCTCACAGAACTAGATACATCTTTATGTGAAAGTACTATTTTTAAGTAGGGTAGTTTATAACTCCTACATCAACACTTATATACATACAAGTAATAGAATAATGAAAGCACATTTCCTCAACGGGATCTTAAAAAGGAAAAAATACACTCATATTCATATATATATTATACATATATATATATATGTATACACACACAAAACCCCATATATATAGGGTGCCAAAAATGTATACAGATTTTTTTTTTTTGGTAGTTTTTTGCTAGGGCTGGGTTTGAACTCGCCACCTCCGGCATATGGGGCCGGGGCCCTATTCCTGTGAGCCACAGGCACCACCCCAGATTTTAAGAAAGGAAAAAATTGTATTAAAATTGTCATACGCAAGTCACATTTGACTTCTGCAATTACAAGAGGCCCTCAACATGACTTGTATGCATCTTTTATCAGTATAGATTGAGTATAAACATACACATACACATTTTCTGTTAAAATACTGTAGAGTGGTGGTTCCCAACTGGGAAGTGTGGGGTGATTTTGACAACGCCTGGAAGACATTTTTGATTGCTACAAGCTGGGGAAGGTGCTTCTGGCACTGACTAGATGGAAGCCAAGGACGCTGCTAAACCTCATACAATGCACAACACATTCCCAGCAACGAACACTTATTCAGCTCCAAATGCCAGGTAAGAAACCCTGGCCTGGAGTGGTTAACAAGAGGACAGCAGAGTCAGGGTGACAGAGAACTTCTGCAAAGGGGCGATGCTGCTTGACAAGGCAGGAGACAGGGTGACTGATAATTGATTCTGCCACTATCTAAAGGATACTTTATGACCAGGAATGATTGGTGGAAAGTTCTCCAAACGTTTTCACATTTTAGATCTGTTACAGATTTTTGGAGGTTAACCTTTAAAAGTATCATCATGGAAAGTAAACGTTATTCTATCCAACAACTCTTATAGTCACTGTCAGACTTTAATTATTGGGACAAGTGGAGCATTTTGGCTTGATTCAGTATAATATCTTTTATTTTATACTTTTATGTACAGTCATCATTCAAACATTAAAATCTTTACATACCTCACATATGTCTATTAATGGTTCTTAAAAAGCATAAAATACCTATTACACATATACTCTCTGAGAACAGAGAAGGAATGCCCTGCAAATAGTGATCAATGGTTTATTAGACCAATTATAAAATCTCTATTAAAAATTTATATTATTTACTAACCTGGTTTTTTATGGAAGATCTGTATAAGAAAATTAGATGTGATAGAGGCTAAGCTCAGAGACTCAAATCAGCTGAAAAAGGAGTGGGTTGCTAAATAGAAAAACAATTTCATCTCTAGGGTATTTTGTGAAAATTTTAATTAATGGGAGTTTAACAAGATATCAAGGAAATGACACATTCCCTACAGCTAGTTTTGGGGTCAAACTATAGGGGGATTTCCTCTTGCCCCTTTATTTTAGAATCACTGGCAATTGTCTAGGTCCTGCCCTTAGCCTAGATAAACTGAAAAGATAAGCAGCCTGTGGGGCTCACTTTGTAAAGGCTAAGAGGGTCCTGAAAACACAGAACCTCAAACAGCAAGAAACAGAGATGCTGGGTGGGGGGAGACAAGCAGGGGCTGACATACATAGTCAGATACAAGGGTGGAGGCACAGGAGTGAAAGGAGAAGCAACAGCAAAACTAGTCACTAGACACCTGACAGGTTTCCTTTAGGGTAGGAGAGATTCTCTGTTAAGCTCTGGAGGCTTTTAGAGTTACTCTGTGTGGGATTTTATTGTTGGGAGTGGGATCTGTGAGTGTGAGGTGACTCACACTGGCTTTGCTATCACATCACCAGGGTAAAACTCACTTTCTTTATGGGACATGTTATCTCTCTAGACATGAGACTAATAGATATTTTTCACATGTAAATAACATTTATATAAAATTAATACTTTTTCCTCAAAACAGTTGTTATAAGTATTGAAACAAATTACAGGGAATTTAATAAAACCTTTAAGTGCTATCTGCATTGAAATTCTTCAAGGGACACAAATAAATACTAAATTCTGGCTTTAACTTATAAGGTAAGATTTCAGATCAGGTTTATCAATATCCTTCATATTACACTATCTATCTACACTATTATACTAAGTTAGTTTTCAGATTAAGGAAGAAAACTTGGAATATCCCCGAAATTTTAAAGCAAATCCAAGCATAAATTAGTTTTTATTTAAGTCAGAGATAAATCACTGTATTCTCTGATAAACAGAATTACTAAAGTAAAAAAAGATATAAATTGGTATTATTCTTTAGCTATATGAAGGAGACAATAAATGTGAACATATTTTCAATGATTTAGTAAACATTAATTAAATTCTAAGTATTTAGAAAATTTGTTTCACTATACCAAAAATTATCACTGTCTATTATAAAATTGTTGCTGGACTTAACATAATAATAAAATCATATTATTCCTATGATTAAGAATAATGCAAGTTCATTTCTGGTAAAAGGATCAGAAAATAGAATTTTTTATTGTATAAAGTGATTTTTGAAAATAGTTGTTATATAGCACAATGATTAGATATGGTAGAAATTCCAGGCTCGGCGCCTGTGGCTCAAGCGGCTAAGGCGCCAGCCACATACACCTAAGGTGGCGGGTTCGAATCCCCA
>NW_003852437.1:12256494-12307243 GCF_000181295.1 Otolemur garnettii | reverse complement strand
TAGAGGGTCCACTTTGCCTTAGGAGCTAGTTCTTTTGAATTAAGCCAGCCTACTCCTATTGATTCTACATGCTTCATAAAACATTGAAAATTATTAAAACACTTCTGTTCATGTGACGATTACCTATAATGAATATTTTAATAATTATCTTAGAACAGGAAATAACTATTATTCATTTAATAAATTTTTAGAGAAAGACATAAGCAAAAATAACAAATTTGTCCACATTTTAGGAAATATAACATTTCTGTGCATAATTATTACTATACATCTGGCATTTATATAAAAACATAACTTGGTTGTGTCAAAAAACATTTACTGAAGGTAAATAGCACTTTTGGTTTTTAGAAATTAAAAATAAAAAAAGATAATTAAGCATTTTCAGAAATTAAAAAGCTCGGCATTTTAGTCATTAAAAAAAAACCAATTGGGTATTTTAGTACCCCAAAACAGTTAAAAAGTCTGTGTTAATAAGAAAATATCCTCCAATACACATTGGCAAAAGACAAAGACAGAATACTAAGTAAGATCTTAGTCTCATAAAAACAAAGAACAGATAAAGACATGTTTATACAGAGAACATTTTTATAAGAAACTTAGAATAAACAAATTTACCGCTGGAGATAAGACATTTTTAATTTTACACTATTCCATACTGATTTAATTTTAAAAACTATGAACATATATTACTTTTATAGTAGAGTAACTTTAAAGAATTAAAAAAGGATGTTTAACTTCCCTAATAAATGAATCTCAATAGGCTAATGCGTAGGCTAGCAAAAATAGCCTAAAAAACAAACAAAAAAATCAAAACTACTAACAAAAAAATAAAATCAAGTTTGTCAGGACTACTTTTTTCTCCCCCCAAAGCTTCTGAATTTCTTTTATCCCTGATAGCTCCAATATTCTCTTTTCCGTTACGTACAAATTTACAGCATACCTTGGTAAAATGTTCTGGAATGAGTTTGGAGGAAAACATTCTCCTACTGCCACTGCTCTGTATTATTTGTAGTTACTGATTTGTTTGGAGAATCTCTGGCCTACTATGGAGAATAACTAACTCTAGCTTGTCTCATCCTCCTGAAGGGAAAGAGCCAGCCACAAATGCTACCACTATCTACTGACATTGCAGTGACCCAGATGGAATGCTGGAAGGTACATGGTACAATTAGCAACAAAACAGGTGTGTTTCACTTGGAAGAATTTATAAGATGCAGCAGCTGCCAAGCTATTAAAAGGTATAATTTTACTTCTTATTCTATATTTGAATAGCTACTCTGGAGCCTGAGGCAGGGGATCATTTGTGCCTGGGAATTTGAGACTACAATGACTGATAATGCCACTGCACTCTTGCTGGGGTGACAGAGTGAGAAGACTCAAAGAAAAAAAAAAGGAAGGAAGGAAGAGAGGGAGGGAGGGAGGAATTTTAAAAAGAACAAAAAACCATTGAGGTTTCTTTTCCTTTTTTTCTTTTAAAGTATAGAAAATGCAATTCTTACAACTTCCACGGGAAGAGGGATTCAATGAAACAAACATAAACAGGGATGTCAAGAGCTAGTGTGACACAAAACCTGGCTAACAGTGTAGGTTGGGACTGAGTGCATTGTTGACTAGGTAGTGAAGAAAGGGCATTGGCCTGAGAATATGGAGGCTGTACTCCTAATTAGTAGTGTCATTGTAAATGAACCTCTTATAACTTTCTGGATCTTGATTTTCTGTAAAATGAAGGAGCTGACTAGATTATACAGGGATTATCCCTAAGGTCCTTTCCATGTCACTTGTTCTGTGAATATAGCCCCCATTCCCTAATTCTAGTCACTTATCAGACTACTTTTCATGTTCTTAAAAAATGTAAAAAGAAAAATATGACTTGCCCATGAAATTACATCTGATAGACTTTGTGGGAGGCTTATAAGGCAGGATCTTGATAAAATCAAACCATTTATATTTTGATAAAGGAGCTAAATTTAAGAAATGCAACCAGCCAGGTGTTAAGGAAGCTGAATTATACATTTCTCAAGAGTTGGCTGTCAGTTTCATGTCTCAAGAGTGTACCCAAAGCATTTCAATTACTCAAAGCAATATTACATTCCTCAGGTACTTGTTTTTACACAGCACAGATAATCAGACTTTCCCTCACAGGGAAGTAAAACACTGTTTACATGGTACATTCCCAAGAGAAAAAAAAAAAAAATATATATATATATATATACATAGACTTCTATTCTAACACATGAATTCAGATGAAGCAGATCAAATTATGTTCTTTAAAAAAAGAAATCTAAGTATCTCAGACTTTCCAGCCTAATTTGAGTTCCATCTCTTCCGTGAAAAATTTTTACTCTCTCGCTCAAATGCATTCTTAACTTCTGCAGCTCCTTCATGCGTCTCTAAATTTCCAGGATCTGTTAAGAGTTAGGGTTTGGGTATCCATGAGATTAGTCTGAAGTACCTTTCTGGGGTCAAGATGGCTATGGGAGATGAATGTAAAGGTATGTTTGAAGCAGAGATCAGTTTGTGAGGGGAAAAGCTATACAAAATTAGAAAATCAACTACAGTCATTAAAAAGTCATTACAAAATTAAAAATCAATGATATAGTGAGCCCATCTAAGTAGAGGAGTGGTACAGGCAGTGAGAACTGGGGAGTTCTGAAAGCAAGTAAGAGGTCCCTATCATTAGGAACACAAGCGCACCAGCAAGAGGAAGAGGTAATGTCAACTGCACAGGCTGCCAGTAAGATATTGGCAGGATTCCTGACATCTCATCTGGCGGAGGCAGAATTAATTCAAGGGTACTACTGAACAGGAAAATACTTAGAGAGAAGAGTTAGGTAACCTCAATTTCAAAGGTTGGCAGGATGCAGAGTCAGGGTTACCAGCAAGTCAGTAAAAGTAAAGGGTGCATCTTTCATAGCATCTCACAGTTTTCAATACAGACTAAAAATATTGTTGGCTGTCACAGTGACTCCCTATGCCAACGTTATAAATGGTTTTGCTGCATTAAATGTCTTTAGGTTGTAAGTTTGGATTAGTGTTGTTATGTACTGCATGCTTGTGGTCCCCCCATTCCCAAATTCATACACTGAAACCCTGACTCTCAATGTGATGGTATAAGTAGATATTTGGGAGGTAATGAGGTCAGGAGGGGAAGCCCTTGTGAATAGGATTAGTGGGTTCTGTTCTTGGTCTTCTTATCTCAGAACTTGGTAACACTCTTTCTGGACTACAGCCTAGATTACAAGCTTCTATTACTGATACGATACAACAAACACCCCAATTCCTCGTTTGATTTTGAAGCTCTACCTTCTCTCAAATTCTGGTCCCACATTTCTGGCTCCCTACTGAATATTTCTACCTGGGAGCATTCAAGGCCCTACTAACAAATTGAGATTTTAAAAACTGAACTTATTATTTCCTATTCCCCTCACCATTCCTTGTCCCTGCTCAAATCTTCCTTATTCATTTTATTATTTCTGTGTTATTGCTATCGTTTAGTTATATTAATATAATAGGCCAGGGCTTAGGATCCTAGATTCCAATTTCACTAATCATATCCAATCAATCATAAAATCCCATCAATTATAGCTTATGTATCCACCCCTCTAATGCCACTAGTTCAGGGTTCTATATTTTATTTTTGTGGATTCTTAACTAATTTTCTTGCCCTAGGGCTTAGCTATCTCTAATCTAACCACTATGCTGCCATTAAAATGATCTTTTTAACATGCAAATCTATTCAAGTCACTCCTTGGATTACTTCCTACAAGGGATCCCCTTTGAAGGATAAAATAAGCATTTTAGGCCAGGTGCTGTGGCTCATGCCTATAGTCCCAGCACTCCAGGAGACTGAGGCAGGCAGATCGCTTGAGATCACAGGTTCTAGACCAGCCTGTCCCAGAGTGAGATCCTGTCTCTAAAAATAGCTGGGTGTTGTGGCAGATGCCTATAGTCGCAGCTACTAGGGAGGCTGAGACAAGAGAATGATTTTAGCCCAAGAGTTAGAGGTTGCTGCGAGCTATGACACCACATCATTCTACCGAAGGTGACAAAGGGAGACCCTGTCTCAAAAAATTAAATGAATAAATGAATGAATAAAAATAAATAAACATTTTAGCAGAGTACACTAGGCTGCCTGTGGCCTGGCTCCTGCACATCTTTTATCCTTTTTTCCATTAGACCCCAAGCCCAGATGGAACCATATTATACCATACTCAAGTATATCCCTTCTCTGGGATGCTTTTTCTAACTTTACCTACCTAGCACATGTTTTTTTTATCTTAGATGCCTCAGGTCAAGCATTTTTTCCTCTGGGAACTCTTCCTGGACTTCCCCAGGGCAGATTAAGAGGGCTTCTTCCTATGTGTTCTCAATGCACTGTGCACATGCCTTCATTATAGTTCCTATCAGAGTGTTGCCAGCTCCCACCCATCAGCCTGTTAGCTCCTTAGGGACAAGGGCCTTGTCTACTCACTCCTGTTTCAGTGGAAAC
This sequence comes from Otolemur garnettii, assembly GCF_000181295.1. Classification (NCBI taxonomy): domain Eukaryota; kingdom Metazoa; phylum Chordata; class Mammalia; order Primates; family Galagidae; genus Otolemur; species Otolemur garnettii. The sequence continues at coordinate 12,302,754 of NW_003852437.1, read as the reverse complement.
TAACAGAGTGCTGGGCATGGAAGTAAGCACTCAATAAATAAATGATGAATGACTGAATGATGGTTCAAATGATAGTCAGGTTCAAATGTCAAAAAACTATCAGGAAATGGTAATGATATGTGCATGACATATATGTGTAAAAATACATATCCTTGTCAGTCCATGATGTCAAGAAGCAGTGAGATTATTTAGTCTAAGGCAAGAGTTAATGTCACATCATATATGATAGTACAATGCTTAATAAACTTTCCTACCACAGTATCACTAACATCAGAAGAATACTGACTAATATTCCTACGGGGTAAGTAAATGAAATTTCTCAGGCTGATAATAGATTCACATTCTGTTTAAGTGTAAAATATTTCAAATTACTAGCAAGTAAAAGGAATACTCCAGAAAGATATAACATCTTTAGTCTGTGGGTTCTTGTGGTCTTTGGCATAAATATATCTACCAGGTAGAGCTCATGACAGTGTCAGTATCTCAGTTAAAAAAAAATATGTGCAAAGTAGAAATAGGATCACACTTAAAGTCACAAGTTCTACTTTGGGTCCTTGTCCCATCAATCAGGCTGTGGCTTGTGGGTCTTCTACTTTAACTTCTCTGAGCCTCCTCAGTTTCCTTATCTGGAAAATGGCTATAATAACATTTGCCTTATATGTGATTATATTTCATAATATTGGTGCCAAGATGAAAAATGAGTAATAATGTAAACAAGGGAGATTATAAGCATGAAAAATAAAATATTTTATCCAGAGAAAGTGAAACTCAAAGTTCATATGCAATACATATTCTTGAAAATATTTACCTTTTGAGGAGCTGAAGGCTTTTTCGTTTTGGTTTTTTCCTTGGGGCTTAAAGGAGGAGATCGCTCCTTTATCTCTGGTGGCAGTTCTTGATAAAGTGCTGAAATTGAGAAAGGAATTCACATAATCACATTGGGAAGCACCAATCCATGAAAGAAAAAAACAATGAGGGAGGAGGCAGATATGAAGTTAAAGAAATTTAATTATAGTCTGCATCTACAAGGGAAAAAAAGTGAACACACATATGTACAAAAAACAAGTTAAAGAAATAGATATTCAGTTCCTTGGTGTAACAATAAGCTACCTAGAACTTATGGCAATTTGTAGTTTTGCACATTTGTTATCAAAAGAACATAACTATGACTGGAAAATTTTACTTAGCAGGATTTCAGAAATGTAGAAGGTGTAATTTTCACTTACTATATGGTTATGCAGATCCTTATTTCATTTCACCTCAATACCCATTTGCCAGGTACCTACCATATGCAATGTTATCTGCTAGGTACTGCTGGAGGATACACAGAGATGATCACAGACAGTCTTTGCTCACAAGGAGCTTATATATAGTCTGGTCAAAGACAGATGTATTCACAAGTCACTAATATAAAATAAAACTTAACATTATTTGAAAGACAGATAAGTGCAAAGACAAACTCTGATATGACGATGGAAAAATGCTTAATGGTAGGTAGTGCCTATGGCTCAGTGGGTAGTGTGCTGGCCCCATATACCGAGGGTGGCAGGTTTGAACCCAGCCCTGGCGAAATTGCAACAGAAAAATAGCTCGGCGTTCTGGCAGGTGCCTGTAATCCTAGCTACTTGGGAGGCTGAGGCAAGAGAATCACCTAAGCCCAGGAGTTGGAGGTTGCTGTGAACTGTGATGCCACCTCACTCTACTGAGGGCAATAAAGTGAGACTATGTCTCTAAAAACAAAGAAAACAAAATGCTTAATGGAAGTGATAGGTGTATCAGACTTTGAGAAATAGGTTGCTGGCAGAGGTGTGGAGAAAGAATTACTTGGAAAGATGGTATAAAATGAGTAAGCACAAAGTTAGGACTGTGTGTAATCCTGAATGTATAAACAGTGTTGAATCTAAGATTCTTATAATAATCTAAGATTATGTATCTATATAATCATTGAATCTAAGCAGGGTATTGGATTTAAAGAGCTATGTGGGAATTTTAAAGGGCTAAAGAGTAAACCTGTTGTATTTAAGAATAACTCTGAATTGATAGAAATTGCTACAATATATTTGATTAAAATTGTAAAACTAACATTATGTATTAATTGGCTTATGGGTTGATTTTATTATTAGGTTTTTAAATCTCTTACGGAAAAGGATTTTAGATGTGATTAGGGGAATCTGATCATGTTTGTCTTTCCAGTGGTTTAAGATACAACAAGAGTAACTTTATAATAATGGGGTACCAACTTCTTTTATTGTGTTGTTCTCTTACAAGATGTGGCTCTCAATTGAACAGCGGGTAGAGATTCTGTTCATATATATATATGCCCTTAGATCATTTTCTTGCATATCTGGTTTCAGATAAAGATCAAGGATAGTTCTTCCTACTATTTTTGGAGTGGAATATGCTGCCAATAGTCATCTTTTCTCTAATGTTAAAATGGGCAGTTGAGTTTTTGTTAAATTCAGGAAAAAAGAAGGATAAAAGGGAAGGAAAATAACCCCTGATGAAGTGTGAGAATTCAATCACTATATTATCAGGTTTTCTGAGATTTTTTTTCTGTTTGCTTTGTCCTTTACCAAGCTTCTGCAAGAAGGAATGACTGATGCCAAAAGAAAATATTATTTATTCTGGGATTTAATAAGTAATTATACAGTCGAAGGATGGTCACTGAGACAAGGAATTAACTTCTGTATATAGCTGTCAACCATCACTGCACTATGCTTCAAAGGACTGACTTTAGTGACTATATAAGGAAAAAAAATTTTATTAGCTTTTAACTCACAGTAGATCAAATATCTATAGCTTCTCAAAATTTGCAAGTCTAAGAAGTTATTTCTGCAAACTAAGGAGACTCTAAGGTTAAGACACTTACTACCACCCTGCCTGGAGATAACACAATCTTTTTATATTGCCAAATGAAACCAATTTTGAATGTTTCTGCTTTTATCTGAAAGGACCAATGGATTACAATACCTAGTTAAAATTACACATATGCTCTAGAGTGACTGTGTGCAGGCAGCTCCTAATTTAAAAACATAGCTCCCTCTGCTTAACCTTAGCTGTTGATCCTGCAGCAGAGCCAATGCTGGAAGCACAGAGAAGAAACCTGAACATTTTAGACAATGTGGAAGTTAGAAGTGCCAAGTTTTACATGATTTAAACGTTGTCTTATGCCTGCATGGGAATTAACCTGCCCTAAAATTTCTTTCTTTCTCACTGCCTTACATCTTCTCCATTATGCATCCTCTTTTAGGCATGAAAGTATACTTCTGAGAGAGTTAAAGAATTATTATTCATTTATTACTTAGAAAAACATTAAAACAGCAGCACATAAGAAATTATAACTTTTGCTATGGGAGAAGGTGGATAATTTTTGAGACACTGAGCACTTCTGAGGGGAGCTGTTTGCTGAAGGTGGCAGATAAGCAGAGAAGGGGAGCTGCAAGGACTCTGGGTACCTGAGAGACTGGGGAGGGGAGCATCGGGAGGCACCCAGGTGCAGACAAGGTAGTGGGAGGATACCAGAGATAAAGAATTTTACCTAGGCCTCGCCCAGAACCCAGCAATCATGGAAGAAACTCTTCTTCCTCCTTTCCTCATCTCTTGGTCTCAAAATTTAGAACTTAGGTTTGAATCAATAATACTTTTGTTTAGCCAGAGCTCTGAATTAAATAGGGTTTCACGGACTAGCCTAAAAATCAATTATAATTTACCACAATTACTTCTTTGTAGAAACAAAATTCTCAATAAATATTCAAAAATAAATAGCTCTCAATTTCAAGGCTACTTATACTACATTTCGAATCAGAATTATACAATTTCAGAGACGATCTAGATCACTGTCTCTATTTTATAGGAGATAACTGAGGCACGTCAGTATAAGCTGCTGAGCTAGGATTAGAAGTTGATTTTCTAGGTTGATCCCTGAGTGTCGTGCTTTTGCTAACATGCTATCCAGTTAACTGAGGATAAGATGTATTTTTCTGCAGAAAGTATAGTATACTACTATACTTCTTTTAATAATGGTTTTAAAATTATTTTCTTTATTTTCAAGCTTTCTATGTTCTAGTCTCTTCTCTTAAGGCCTAGCAGTGAATCTATAGCTGTCAGAGACTCATATTTAGAATTTCTTTTCTAGTTCATTTTTTTTTCTTTCACAATGAGGACTTAATTTAGTGGAGAATGATACAATCAATTATAGCTTTATTTTAGCAGATAACCAGCTAGGAGTGAGATATCGAAAGTAACAGAATGAGAGTTGGGGCACCAGAGGTTCTTAAGATGCTGGCCAATAGGGCATGTAGCAGGTGGCAGGGTCAAAGGAGCTAAATAAGAAAGTCGGTAGCCAGAGGGTGCAGGTCCCCTGAAATAAGTCTGTGAAGCAAATACTCCCATCTCGGAATGTAGTAGCTTTCGGTCTTCTCTTTTTATTTTTATTTTTTTGCATCATGAGAATTAAAAGCAACATCCATTGGTAAACACATGCAAAGGTTACAGAGACAGTAAAAAATGATAAAATCTTGGACTATCAGTTATACCATATTAGTAAACCAGGAAGGGAGCATAAAACTTACTTTCACTAGCCACATGATTAGCTGGAAAATAACCTTCCTGTCCCTTTCCTATGCTGCCATACCACCAGTCTTCATTATCTTTGAAAAACACTCGGATAATGTCTCCGCGATGGATGGTTAGTTCATCTGATCGATTCGCTGTGTAGTCATAAAGAGCCACTACCTAAGAGAGAGATAAGACCACCACAGCTTTATCACAACTGTACCACAGAGAAAACCCCCAACATTCACTTCCTCTTGCAGAAGAGCAGCTGAAACCAAAGCAGTACTTTGGTAAGTCTGAGGCTGTCTCAAGGTTTGCTAATGGGATCAGGGGTGGTGGGAACACAGCAGGAGAAGCAAGATAAAAGACTGTGGGATTGAGAAATGGTTAAGAACATTCAATACACTAAGATTAGCTTCAAAATAGCAGATGTTAATTTTTTTAAGTGAATTACTTGTGAAGGAAATTTAAAAAAGCTCACACACTATTTACTTTCTCAGAATTGTTTCATACTAACTTTATAATCCATTCTCTGTGCTAAGCAGATGCAGCTAAAAACAAATTCTTCACAATGTCAATAGTTTTGCCAAAAGGACAAGTTCAATGGAACAAACGGATTGTGTAACTTTATTGTGATTGTTTGCTTTATTGCTAATGTCTATTTTTGAGATAAAGTTCTCTACATACACACACATTATTTGATGCTTTAGATTAACAACTTTAATCATCTGATTATCTTTAAAATACCCTTATATGCTTATTTTCATTAGATACGAATTTAAGGGGAAAAGTCTTTCTATGAGAATCCTCTTCCTTATGTTATATTGATCATTATATTCGATTTTTTCTCTTTTTAAAAACCCAAGTAAAAATTATAATGACAGTGACAATAGCTGCACAAGGATTTAAAAATCCATCATAGCAGTTAAAGTCAGGGCAGTAGTGATAATTTAAATCTAATGGTTCAAATGCAATGCCTATTGTGCTGCTTGGCATAGTACCTAATTTACAATATGCTATGCAGGATGTTAAGGTTTACACATTTTTACAACTTTAGTGATATGAAATCATCTCTGTATAAGTGGAATTTTTAACTTTTCTCTCTATTCTTCTTTCTTCAAATATTTTCCCTTTTATTCTCCTAGCTGGCAGTGTCACAGAAAGTTAATTAGAATGTTCTGAGTGACTGCCATGTTTTAGGTACCATGTTGGTTGCTTAGGTGTTATCTTACTGAATCCTTATGCCCCATCAGGGCAAGTATCCTTATTTCCACTTTACAGTGAGAAATTTGATGTCCTGACAAATTTAAGAACCTGTAAACTTTTAGGTGATAGAATCAGGACTTAAACCCATTTTTTTTTTCTGTTTTATTTCCCCCCAAACTAAATACATTTATAGGCCATCTATTTCTAGAACCAAATACAAGAAGTGGTAGAGAGAAAAGGAGGATAAGACACATTTTTGAGTAGTAGCACTTAAGCAGTCAACTGTGCTGAGAAGACCAATTGTCCTGGATCACCTACAGGTCCACTATACTCCTTTATTGCCCCCCCAAACCTCAGATCCAGGAAACTCTGTAATGATTTGTTCCTGTTATTCCCCATTCTGTGTCTGGCACACTGAAATACTGCAACTTTAATGAATCTTATGCAAATATGAGGTTCATTTATGATTATCTGGAGCTCTAAGTGGCTACTGGGAAGAAGAGCAGGGAAGATTAAGTTTAGTCAACAGGGTCAATTAGGAAGTCCCACATCAGGCTTGTGTCATTGTGTGGAATTCTGACAAGGTGCAGCTTATCAAACTAAAGTCTGAAAAAATTTCCACCAGGGTCTATTGATCAAAGAATCCCTTCAGGGGTACAGGGACCCAAAAGAACTATGAGATGTCAAATTACACTTTTCCTATTACAGTAACCTCTTCTTATAGAACCACATACAGTATGCCAGTTTTGCACGGCCCACTCACACTTATAAACATGTTCTATAACCTGTGACTTTGTTATGGACTGAATTGTATCCCTTGAAATTCATAGGTTAAAGCCCTAACCCCCAATGTAAATGTATTTGAAGATACAACCTTTAAGGGGGTAATTAAGGGTACATGAGGTCTTAAGGGTAGAACCATCATCAATAGGACTAGTGGTCTTGTAAGAAAAAGAGACACCCGCAGCGTGTGCACAGAAGATAAGGCTACTGGCAACACAGTAAGAAGATGGCCACCTGCAAGCCAAAGAGAGAGCTCTCAGGAGAAACCAACTCTGTCAGCATCTTGATCTTGGACTTCCAGCCTCCAGAACTGTGAGAAAATAAATTTCTATTGTTTAAGCTACCCAGGCTGTGGTATGTTGTTATGGCAGCCCTGGTAGATTAGTATAGTCTCAAACCTGATGGTATCAGATGGAGCACTGGCCATAACCCATCCTGAAATTACAAATGGGCAATGTCTCACTTGTATCCACCTCAGGACCTCACCAACCTATAGCACTATGTTCCACACTAGTAGAACAGCATTATCTCCTGATGCAGAAATATTATCTTAGTCATCAAACTCTATGACTAGCATCCTTGGGAGGGTGATGGTTGATGAGGTTATCTTCTCTATAGCCAAAAAGTAATCTTCGGAGCATGTTGCCATGATACCATTATTAACATTTAAGTACAGGTACACCTCATATTATTAAGCTTCCCTTTATTGCATTTTTTTTGTTTTTTAACTTGGACAGGGAGTTCATTAACAAAATTTATTTCAAAATGTTACAGGGCTACAAACAAATGTTTATGTTACATGAATCAACTGTATAATGCTGATGTCAGGGCTCTCAGGGTGTCTGCCACCAGAATAGCCTACAATGTTTTCTTTGTTTTTTTTTTTTTTGAGACAGAGTTTTACTATGCCACCCTCAGTAGAGTATTGTGGTGTCACAGCTCACAGCACCCTCAAATCCTGGGCTTAAGGGATTCTCATGCCTCAGCCTCCCAAGTAGCTGGGACTACAGGCGCCTGCCACAATGCCCGGATATTTTTTGGTTGTAGTAGTTGTCATTGTTGTTTGGCAGACCTGGGCTGGATTCGAACCGCCAGCTCCCTAGCCACTGAGCTACAGGTGCCGAGCCTAGCCTACAATGTTTTTATCCCCCTCCCTACCCCTTTCTTAGTTTCCAAAGTTCTTTACATCTTCTACCTCCAACTCCAAAATATAGGTAAAGCTGTAAACTGTATATTTGAGGAATCTAGGTTGTACGCTCCTTATGAGAATCTAATGCCTGATGATCTGAGGTGCAGCTGAGGGGTGATGCTAGCTCTGGGAAGTGGCTGCACATACAGAGTATCATTAGCAGAGAGATTTGACTGTACAGAGATCCTAACAAATCAATCATGTGAAAACCATTCACCACCTCCTGGTCTTGGAGAAACTGTCTTCCACGAAACCAGTTTTAGTTCCAAAGAGGATAAGGACCACAGCTTTACATCACTTTATGACTGCCATAGACATTGCAGTTTTTTTTACAAATTGAAAGTTTGCAGCATCCCTCTGTCAAGCAATTCTATTTGTACCATTTTTCCAACAGTATGTGTGTACTTTGTGTCTGTCACATTTTGGAAATTCTTGTAATATTTTAAACTTTTTCATTATTATTATTATCTGCTATCGTGATCTGTGATTAGTTGTCTTTAATATTACTGTTGTAATTGCTTTGGAGTGCCACAAACTACATCCATGTAAGATGGCGAACTTAATCGATAAATGTTATGTGTGTTCTGACTGATCTGTTAGCTGGCCGTTCTCCCATTTCTCTTCTTCTCCTTGGGACTCTTTATTCTCTGAGACACAGTAATATTGAAATTAAGCCAATTAATAATCCCACAATGGCTTCAAAGCATTCAAGTTAAAGGAAGAGTTGCATGTCTCTTACTTCAAAGCAAAAACTGAAAATGATTAAATTTAGTGAGGAAGGCATGTAGAAAGCTAAGACAGGTCAAAAGCCAGGCCTGTTGTGCCAAATAGCCAAGTTGTGAATGCAAAGGAAAAGTTCTTAAAGAAAATCAGAAGTGCTTAGAAAGTGAAACAAGCCTTAAGCTAAAGCCTAATCCAGATCAAGGCCTTGACTCTCTTCAATTCCATTAAGGGTGAGTAAAGTGAAGAAGTTATAAAAGAAAAGTTGAGAGCTGGCAGGGGTTAGTTCATGAGGTTTAAGGAAAGAAGCCATCTCTGTAACATAAAAGTACAAGGTGGAATAGCAGGTGCTAATGTAGAACCTGTGGCAGGTTATCCAGAATATGAAGGTGGCTACACTGAATAACAGACTTTCAATGATGAAACAGATTTATATCTGACACTATCTAGGCTTTCATAACTAGAAATGAGAAATCAATGCCTACCTTCAAAGCTTCAAAGGACAGAGTGACTCTCGTCCTTTGGAGACATAAAGATGGTGACTTTATGTTGAAGTCAATGTTCATTTGCCATTCTCAAAATCCTATGGCCCTTAAGAATTATGATGTTTTTATGCTTACCTGTGCTCCATAAATGGTACAACAAAGCCTAGATGACAGCACATCCATGTACAGTGTGGTTTACAGAATCATTTATGCCCATTATTAAGGTTTACTGCTTTGAAAAAGATTCCTTTCTAAATACTACTACTCACTGACAATGTACTTGATCACTTGAGACTTCTGATGAAGATGTACAGGGAGATCAATGTTATTTTCATGCTTGCTAACACAACATCCATTTAGCAGTCTACCAGGGAGTAATTTTGACTTTTAAGTCTTATTATTTAAGAAATATAAGACAGAGGGCCAGAGCTACCATAGTGATTCTTCTGATGGATCTGAGCAAAGTAAATAGAAAACCTTCTGGAAAGAATTTATCATTCTAGATGTTATCAAGAATATTCATGAGTCATGGGAGAAAATCAAAATATAAACATTAACAGGAGTTTTTTTTTTTTTTGAGACAAGCCTCAAGCTGTCCCCCTGGGTAGAGTGCCGTGGCATTACAGCTCACAGCAACCTCCAACTCCTGGGCTCAAGCGAGTCTCCTGCCTCCGCCTCCCAAGTAGCTGGGACCACAGGCGCCCGCCACAACGCCCGGCCATTTTTTGGTTGCAGCCGTCATTGTTGTTTGGCGGGTCCGGGCTGGGGATTCGAACCCACCACCCTAGGTGTACGTGGCTGGCGCCTTAGCCAGTTGAGCTATAGGCGCTGAGCCATTAACAGGAGTTTTGAAGAAGTTGATTCCAACCTTGAAGGATGACTTTGAGGGTTTCAAGACCTCAGTGGAGAAAGTAACTGCAGATGTGGTGAAATACCAGGAAAACCAGAATTAGAAGTGGAGCCTGAATAAACTGCTACAGTCTCATGATAGAACTTGAATGGATAAGGTGTTGTTTCTAATGAAGGAGCAGAAAAATGTTACTTGAAATGGAATCTACGTCTGCTGAATATGCTATGAATATCGTTGAAATGACAACAATGGATTTAGAATATTATATAAACTTAGTTGAGAAAGCTGCAGCAGGGTTTGAGATAACTGACTCAGTCTTAAAAGAAGTACTACTGTGGGTAAAATGCTATCAAACAGCCACATGCTATAGGGAAATCTTTCATGAAATAAGAGTCAATTAGAATGACAAATTTCACTGTTGTCTTATTTTAAGAAACTACCATAGTAACCTCAACCTTCAGCAACCACCATCCTGATCAATTAGCAGCCATCAACATCTAGGCAAGACCCTTCACCAGCATAAAGATAATAACTTGGTGAAGGCTCAGATGATTGTCAGCATTTTATAAATAAAGTTTTAAAAATTAAGGTATAAATATTGTTCTTTTAGATACAATGCTATTATAAACTTAATAGACTACAGTATATAATACACATAGTTTTACATGTACTAGGAAACCCCCAAATTTGCACAACTTGCTTTACTGTGGTAGCCTGAAATCAAACTGGTAGTATCTGTCAGATGTCTACAAAATTGCTATATCACAGAGAATCAATGTGTTTAACATGCCAACAGTCCACATAGTGGCTATGGAATGTGAACCACTGGGTTATGACTATTCTCCTAGCATAGTGAAGGCACAGGATATAAACTATGTGGCTTGTGAGAATATACTGATATGGCAGTGTTTTTACCCAAGGTGCTCTTAACTTCTCATGTGAAGGCCATTTAACTCCCTTCTGATTGTCATGTTGTATGCAGTTAACTTCTGTACTTGTTTTAATTGGGCAGCAGATTCTGAATAAATCAAGACTTCCTCCTTTCCAATTACATATTGTTATCTCAATGTTTTTAGGACAAAGTAAAGTTCTCTTAAAATGCTAGGAGGCACAGTCCTATCAAGAGCTTTGTTGTGAACTGATGCTATCTCTGTCACCACAGAAAATCTATCCTGACCATTCTCTTGATGAGTGTCTTCTCTAACAGCATTCCCTCACCTAGTTGTTTGACAGGAGGTATGACAAAAATGATCTTCAGAAATATTATCCAAATCTTGAGCTGAAAGAGCAGTCATGAAGTCTTGCTGCAACAAAAGTTTAAAGACATGAGCATTTAATGTGCCTATAATGATAATAATAGGTCCGAGAAAAGAGATGTTTCACACAATTCAGTTGGCCAAATTTTGACTACTGTTCAGATATTTGAAAAAAGAGCTCCTTCTCCTTTTCAAAGCTTGCTTACTTGCACGGTCTAAATGCCACAGGACTGGCAAGCTTTTTTTGACACTCATTTTTCAGTCATTATAAGCATGGTTTCCCGATAGTATTTCTTGATTTAAGTAGAATCTGCTAGGATGTTACAAAATAGTACGTGAATTCTTTTCTGTATTATCTTCCAAGGAATTAAACATTATTACAGTTGTCTCTGAAGAATTCTCAGTGTTTGCTGGTATATTGAAACCAATGTCCTGAAAGAATACCAGCCAGTAGAATTCAGCAGCATAGCTGTTCCTTGCAGCTTTATTTATAATGCAATATAATAATCAATGTTCATAATACCTTCAAATCATTTGACAGCTAAATTACGTTGAATAAACTTACATACTTGATCACTTTATACTCTAGCACTTCTGTGGCTAGGTCTATAATCATTTGGGAATACTTCTGTGCCAGCCTACCACCAATGTGGTTTCTGGATCCATAACCTTCCTTATGCTTTCTCCTTGATTAACTTGATTTCAGACTTCTGGCCTCCAGAATTGTGAAAATAAATTTCTTTTGTTTTAAGCCACCAAGTCTGTGGTAGTTTCCTACAACAACCCTAGGAAACTAACACAGGTGAATTTTACTTTGGTAAATGCTGGATTTTCTTGTATTTCTTTAAAGAGTATTGGACATTGTTCTGGTGTTTACTTGAGATCAGTTACCAGGTTTACCTCTAAAAATGTGCTTTGTTAGAGCACATTCACAGAAGACTTTACTCTAGGGCTAAATTAATCCACTCCCAATATGTAACCTTCCTGATGATTCTACCTGATGCTCCATGTATTAGAAGTGCTAAATAAAAATCATAGGAAGCCACTACTTTGGACTAAGCTCCCACACTAAGCCCCAAGGAACCAGACTAAAAATCAAAACGGAGTCACTTATGTTAAAGCTGCATGCCACCAAACTGAAATTAAGTTGTTATCTGACATTTCAAGAGAAATCAGGAGAAAGAGAGAGATAACATCCAATTCCCCAAACAGGCAAGTTTTAGTCTTCAATCAATATGAATGAATATTTTAATTCTTACAACAAAAAATAATCTTAAATAACCTGATGTTAACAAATCAGTTATTTTTCTATTGTTACCCTGTTCCCTCATGACAAGGAAACTAACTTTAAAAGGACCAATCTGCTATATGTTTTTTGTTCTGTTTTCTTCAGATCTTATCTGTCTATAAAATCAATCTCTTTTGGTTGGCTCACTGGAACACCTACTTTATTTTATGGAATGAAGTGTTGCCCAATTCTTGCAAATAAAGCCAATTAAAAACTTTAAATGTGTTGCAATTTTATCTTTTGACAGGTACTTTATCTATTTTGACTGCAGGAATATAAATGGTTCCCATCCTGCTGTGCCTATTTTCTGATGGGTCTTTTGTTTATGAAGTTGTGCCCCATACATGTACAGATCAGCACTCTGCCAAAGACTAAGAGCAGTTCTTATGGTTACCGGCAGGATTCTTACCAATTAATTGAAAAGTGAAATACAAAGTAAAATAAATTTTAAGAAAGTCTCATTTCTCAATAAGGCCTGTTAAGGAATATTTGGTCTTGGTAGTAAAATAAAAGCATGACCACACACACACCCCCACATAAAATCCCTAAAATCAAAAGTACAAAATTTGGTAGAAACCCAAATTTAATAACAATCCTGGATTATTTGTACAAAAAACACATTTTTTTTTTTTTTTTTTTTTTTGCAGTTTTTGGCTGGGACTGGGTTTGAAACTGCCACCTCTGATATATGGGGCCAGTGCCCTACTCCTTTGACCCACAGGCACCTCCCCCCAAAACACAATTTTAACTATTCAAATTACTTCTTCAATAGTAGTGACATTGGGATCATATTTTTTTTTTTTTTTTTTGAGACAGAGCCTCAAGCTGTCCCCCTGGGTAGAGTGCTGTCGCATCACAGCTCACAGCAACCTCCAACTCCTGGGCTTAAGCGAGTCTCCTGCCTCTGCCTGCCAAGTAGCTGGGACTACAGGCGCCCGCCACAACGCCTGGCTATTTTTTGGTTGCAGCCGTCATTGCTGTTTGGCGGGCTGGGCTGGATTTGAACCCACCACCTTAGTTGTATGTAGCTGGCGCCTTAGCCACTTGAGCCACAGGCGCCAAGCCTGGATCCTATTTTATTCACAGAAGAAACCCATGGGCTTATTTCTAGCATCATGTGGTAGAAACATAGTCTCTTGCCGTTGTTTATGTGAATACCACATAAGACAACAGGAAAGATATTTGTAAAAAAGAAATCAAGGTCCTGTTATTTTAAACTGATCTTACCTGGATAATAACACATCAAGAAAATAGAGATAAAGAAAGTAAATAATTGCAAAGTTTATTGTCTCTGCACTAGATAAAATACCTGGTCCTATCCTGCTAGTATATGTGAAACTTAAACAGTCAAACAAGTATTTTAAAGTATTTAATTCCAAGTATCTTCTGATAAAATAAGGACTAAAGGTAATGGAAAGAATGCAAAATTAGGAATTTAGAGAGTGAGTTTCAAGCCTTATCTGGGCTTCTAAGGTTAAAGTACATTAGAAAACACTCATATGTCTGTAAAATAAGGTTTGGGCAGGATGATGTGTGGTATGCACTCTAGCCTGTGAGAGGAGGGGAATCTTTCACTGCGTGGAAGCCTGCATTAATTTAGTTGTAATCAAATTAGGCCTCATTCAAAAAACTTGAATTAGACAATACTTAAAAATGTACACTCTTTTGTAAAAATCTAACTAATATGTAGTTAATAATTTCAAAAGATGAAAACCACTGGTTAATTTTAAAGTTTATTAACTTTTAATGACTTTGTTGTGCCTACTTTGTTGGAAAGCATTTTGAATGAATATTTGGTTACAGTCTGGAGGTCTCCAGTTTTAGCTGATCCTCTAGATGGGTATTGGTCATTTGTGACCTTAAGGGTGTCTTGAAGATTCATAGCAATAAGTGGTTGAAAAGCAAGAAAGCATTTTGGGGGCATATTGCTGGTATTCTGCATTTTTCTATATTTCAATTGGATCTTTCTTAGCATCAATGATGACTTTAATCTACTGGGAGCTCAGTCAATTCCATCTCTAGTTATTTAAGTGCCTTGGTAATATCAACTAGATGAGGCTGAAATGCTAATTGGAATATTAGGTTATAATTTCAAAGTCACTTAACTTTTCATTGTATTCGCCAACAAAGGCATGCACCACCAAAAGTTTATTATTTTTTTATTTTTGTAGAGAGAGGATCTCACTAGGTTGCCCAGGCTGGTTTCAAACTCCTGACTGTAAGTGATTCTCCCACCTGGGACTCCCAAAAGTGTTGGGACTATAGGTGTGAGTCACCATGCTCAGCTGTGAGTAATAAATTTAAATGAGAACGATGATAGCCAGACATTAGTAATTAACTGCTAACTTACTAAAACAATGAGGCTTATCTATTTCTAATTCCAATTGTCAAGGCACGTATTCTAGGAAAAGCTCATGCACATGCATGTGAGTGTCTAGTTTAGTGGGGAAGAAGATAAGAATATAATAAAGAATAACAAAGAAGCTAATGGAAAAATATCCCTACATTAGCATGTGTTTCTAATTGTGACAAACAAGCAAATATAGATAGCAGAAAAAGGACTCTAAAAATATAAAGTAGCAAACCGAATCTTAAAAAGCAAATAAAAACCTCTGACCTTAAAGATAAATGATTGAAATCACTTTCAGACTGCTAAAGAAATGAAATTTGGCTTCTCCACTAAAGCAGGAAGAACACTGGCAAAACTGTCAATAATGACTTTATCAGAACTATGGAAACTACTCAAACATTTGCAGCAAACTGAGGAGTGTGCATTTAGGAAAAATGGCTCAATCTTCCACAGCAAGCTTTGTGGAATTTTAACTTACCCTGTTCCTCTTACCTCTTGAAAGCTAACAAAATGACAAACGGGGAGGTGTGAAATCTAGCAGACTAGCAGTCATGAGAGGGGGCAGGATAGTTTACAGTACCTCCAAAGCCCCAACCTCAGAGAAGTATTCCTCTATGTCCTATCTGTAGCAGTTACCTAAAAAGCTCTATTCTCAGGGCTTATCTCTATTTGATGTGACTCAGAGTATGCTGTGTGAATGGTAGTAACTCTAGAGTGCTTACCAAAAACAATCAATGGCAACTGTTTAACATAGTACCTACCCAATAGGGACTAGAGAATTTGATTTCCCGGTTTGCCACATTGTATTATCTCAAATAACTAGCTATCAACGAAAATTATGAAAGAGGCAAAGAAATAAGAAAGAATGATCCCACATAGGATGCAAAAAGTTAACAGAATTGTGGGGTAAACTCCCACAAAAATTAAACGAAATTTAATTGTGCTCTTTAATTCCAGAAACTGAAGTGAAAAGACTTGCGAGTATTATGCGCTTTTGTGGAGACCTAAGTGACCTGGGAAAACACAGTGGGGGCTGGCAGGCCAGGCTTAACAACCTCCTACAGGGAACCCCAACTGTGTAGTCAAGTCAGCCTGTCAGATGAGGGTTGAAACGGCCCATCTGTGCAGAGGATATGACTCAAAGGTTGATGTGAGTGAAAAGAAAAACTCCATCATAATGATGGGAGTAAAATACTCCATCGTAACTGCGGGGTCTCCAAACCATAAGAAAACATCATGGAGCCTGTTTCTCGGAAATTTAATTGAGTACATAGAAGAAAAAGGTTTTACTCCTCTGTTTATCCTAACCTTTAACTTTAACAACAGAAGTCAGATAATGTATAGTTCTTTTAGGTCTTCAGAGAGGAACAGCCTGAGGCTAGCTTAAGATGGTTGTCTTACTTTCCGGGACTTACTTTCTTTAGGCTGATCTTATGATGGTTATCATACTTTCCCAGACTTACTTTCTTTTCTATAGTTTAAGATAAGAATTGAGGATGTTAGGATTATTGATCAATGTGATGTACGTGACTAACTTCCAATAAAAAGAAGTGAAAAATAAGGACATTTTGCTAAATGCCATCTAAGAGTATATAGTCGTTTATTGCTTTCAAACAATTCTAGGAGGGAGCTTGCACCCACGGCCAAGCCATCCTTCTCTCCCTACGAGAAAGAACTTCACCCAACACAGAATTGTTCATGAGAAAGCTCAGATGTTAGACTTACTAGATGAAGATTTTAAATCAGCTATTATAGACATGTTCAAAAACCTAAAGGATTACCTAAAGAATTAAGAGAAACTATGAGAATGATATCTCACCAAATAAAAAAGATCAGTGTGAAAACAAAAACAAGTGAAATTCTAGAATTGAAAACTACAATATTCACTACAGGAAATCAACAGTAGATCTCAACAGCATAAGAATCAGTACACTTGAAGATAAGTAAGGCTAGAAGGGAGGAGGGGGTATTGGTAAGCTCTTACCTCATGGACACAATGTAAGGATATACAGCCCAGCCCCTGGGTGAAGGGCTCAACTATGACTTGAACTTTACCTAACAAATGCAAACAATATAACCTAATCATTTATAACATCATGTTAATCTGAAAACTAAAAGAAAAAAAAAAAGAGGAGCCACACCAAATGAATCTTATCTTTTTTTTTTTTGAGACAGAGCCTCAAGCTGTCCCCCTGGGTAGAGTGCCGTGGCATTACAGCTCACAGCAACCTCCAACTCCTGGGCTCAAGCGAGTCTCCTGCCTCCGCCTCCCAAGTAGCTGGGACCACAGGCGCCCGCCACAACGCCCAGCTATTTTTTGGTTGCAGCCGTCATTGTTGTTTTGGCGGGTCCGGGCTGGGGATTCGAACCTGCCACCTTAGGTGTACATGGTTGGTGCCTTAGCCGGTTGAGCTATAGGCACCGAGCCATGAATCTTATCTTTATCCAAATGTGATTATAGATCACAGGATCCCAGACTTTATTTTTATTTTTATTTTTTTTTCAACTTCTGGCCAGGGCTGAGTTTGAACCTGCCACCTCTGGCATGTGGGGCCGGAGCCCTACTCCTTTGAGCCACAGGCACGGCCCCTAGACTTTAATATTAACATCAAGATTAGATGAAACCTTGGGGGGTTTTGGCGGGGCAGACCATAATGTTCGTGTAGGTGGAACGTAAATCTTGAAGGCAAAGATAGATTTTCATAGGTTATTGCATGAGTAGTCCAAGTTTCATACCTCTCTCTCTGTATTGTGGATAACTCCCGTTCATGCTGACTCTGGGCTTGGCCACGTTACTTGATTAGGCCAATAAGACAATAGGAAACATTGAGGCAAGGAGTCTTGAAAAGTGACTGTGAGGCCATCCAAAATCATCTTACCACAAGCCTATCTGACCACAGATGCATGAGCGAGTTCAGCTAAGCTAGTCTGTCTGGGAAGTGCACAACAAACCCACAAAATCAAGTGCTAGACAAGCTAGTTTGTTGTTTTGAGCTAGTGAGTTTTGGAGCAAGTAGACAGTCCTAGGATAAGACAGAGAAAGTTTGCTGCTGTCCCAACTTGCGAAAGCACATGACTTTTGAGGATATTTTCTAGCCAGAATAGAGATGGGGAGCATTTGCCAAATCAATGGTTACATATCAAGTACCAGTACTGGTGTTAATTTAATCCAATAAATATGGCATGTAAGTTTAAAAAAGACAATATACATCTATTTTTGTTTAGTTCTTTTCTCTCCATCTAAGAAACAATTTTGTAAAGGAATAATTTTACAAAATATGTTGACAGGCTTATAATGTGTAAAGATATGTGAAAGTCACTCCTGAAGTCTCCATAAAAGGGAAAATAGGAAATTGTAGTTAAATGTGCCTTTATTCACAAAATAGTCATTAAAATTTTTTTTACACAAGAGTGGTCAACACAGAGAATATTTTATAAATAATTTTTAAAATTATAATAAATATTTTGTAAATACAGGTATGTTTAGCTATAATTTCCCATCTTCCCCATTATGGCAACTTCAGGGGCAACTTTTGTGACACCCTGTAGTTTGTATGGCAAAAATAGCATAAAGAAAGCAGGAGGGAAAAGAACAATACTGAAGCAAAGTTTTAAGTTGGTAGTAATCCTAACTAGTTTGTTTTAAGGTGGTCTTAACCACTAAGATAACAACTCAAAATGTATTAAAAGGAAAAGAGAATTAAAATTACATAGTAAAAAAATACCAACATAGCCCCCCCACCAAGTGAGTAATACAACAAAAAAAGACAACTAAAATATACAACAGACCTATAAAATTCAAAATCAAGTTGTATACTTAATCTTTCTTTATTAGCAACTAAATATAAACTCAAACCAAAAGCAGACATTACCAGAATGGATAGAATCTCTACTCTAACTACAAACCGTGTACAAGAAGAACACTTCAGATTTACAGGCATAAAACAGTTGAAAAGGATGGAAAAAGCCATACTATGCAAACAGAAATTGAGAGAGACTTGGGAGTGACTGTTCCAATATCATACTAAGTAGACTTTAAGATAAAAACTGTCATTATAGACAAAGCAAACATAAACATATATGTATCTAATATAGTCTCGAAAGACACTAAGATAAAACCAATAGAACTAAAAGGTAAAATAGAGAATTCAACAACAATAACTGGAAAATTCAATATTCTACCTTTTATAACAGAGAAAACTAGACAGAAGATCAAAGACTTGATCAACACTACAAACTAACTAGACTTAATACATGTCTATTAAGACATTTCACTTAACAAAAGCAGAAGACGTATACTTCTCAAGTGCACAATGACCAAAAATTAATAAAACCAAGAATGAAAGAGAAGATATCACTACTGACCTTAGAGAAATACAGATTATGAGTGAGTGTATTATGAATTCTATGCTAACAAATAAAGCAGCCTAGATGAAAAGAACAAAATCCTAGAAAGACACAAAATCTGAATAGATGTATCAGAGTAAAGAGGTAAAATCAGTAATTTAAAAAAGTGCCTACAAGCCCAAGTCCAGAATGCGTAATTTGTGAATTGTATCAAATATTAATTTTCACAAATTTCCAAAAAGTAAAAGAGCAATGAATACTTCTCTATTCACTGTATGGAATCATGATTACTGTGATCCCAAAACCAGATAAGAAAACTACCAGATCAATATCCCTTATGAAGACTGATGCAAAATCCTCAACAAAATATTTACAAGAGAATCTACAACATGTGAAAGGACTATACCTCATGACCAAGTAGGATTTATCTTAGGAATGACAGGCTTGTTTAACATAGGAAAATCAGTCAATGTAAATAGACCACATTAATGGCATTTAAGATAATAAAAACACTAAAAAAAGTAAGAACATGGAAGATTTAATTAATACTGTCTTTACAATTTTATCTATAGATTCAATGTAATTTCCATGAAAATTCTGCAGAAATTGAGGTGATTATAAGATTCTTATGGAAGGCTGGGCAACAAAGCAATACCACCAATTCTATAAAAACCAAAAATTAACCAAGTGTGGTAGGATAGCCTGTAGCCCTGGCTACCTGAGTTACTGAAGGGGGTGAATTGCTTGAGCTTGAGGCTGCAGTGAGCTATGATCACATCACTGTACTTCACACAGTCTTTCTTAAGACCTATCTCTAAAGAAAAATAAAAAGAATAAAGTTGGAGGACACACCCTGATTTTAGAACTTCTACAAAGGCACAGTAATTATTAATAAAGCAGTATAATGTTGACATAGGATAGGCACATAGATAAGTGCAAAAGAATTAACATATTGACCTTAGATTCAGGGTCAATTAATTTTTGACAAGACTGCCAAAAAAGCAGTTTTTCAATGAATGGTGCTGGGACACCTAGAGAGCCACATGCAAAAGAATAAAGTTGAATCTCTAACTTGCACCACATACAAAAATTAACTAAAAATGGATTATAGGCCTAAGGATAAGAATATATAAAACTCTCATAAAAAAATAGGAGTCAATGTTTGTGGAGTGTCCTATACATAAGGCACAAATGAACAAAAAACAGTAGTAAATTGAACTTTTTCAAAATAAAAAATTATTGAATATTGAAGGATATCATCAAAGAAGAGAAAATACAACCTATAGAAAGGGAGAAAATATTTGCAAATCATATACAGTTGTCCCTCTGTATCTGTAGGGGACTGGTTCAGCAGCCCCTGCAGATACCCAAATCTGCCAAAGCTCAAGTCCTTTATATAAAAAAGTATTTGCATAAAACTTATACATATCCTCCCATATACTTTAAATCACCTAATACAACGTAAATGCTATGTAAACAGTTGTTATACTTTGTTTTGTCTGCATTATGTTCATTTTTGTACTTTTATTATTTATTTATTTCAGATGATTTTTAATCTGTGCTTGGTTGAATCTGTGAATGCAGAACTCATGGAAATGGAGGACCAATAGTAACTAATAAAAGACAATTCAATAATAAAAAGACAAACTTAAGTATATATAAAAATAACGCATTTATATAACAGTATTTGATCACCTCCCTACATTGACCACCTCCTTAAATTGATTTAGTTTTTACAGATCAGACACGTACCACATGAACTCAAATGGAAGTTCCTTATGTTGACTACCTCTGTATGCTGACCAGTTTGTTATAGTCCCTTAGGTGGTCAACTTACAGAGCTTCTACTGTAGCTTACATAATTACTCAATTTATTTTTATATAATTTATAGATATATTTATATGTTATATGCTTACCATATACTAATTGCTCAATAAGAATGAGGTATAACCTTTCCCTCTGCCGTCCCCCTCCCCTCTCCCTTCTCCCTCTGCCCTCCATTCCCCTTCCTCCTTCTCCCACTTCCCTCCTCCTCTCTTCTGCCCTTCCCTCCCCTAAAAAAAAAAAAAGAGGTATAATTACGATAGAACCTCTGTAAGTTGTCCACTCAAGGGACTATAACAAACTGGTCAACATGCAGAGGTGGTAAACATAAGAAAGTAGGCTTACTGTACTGACACATACATGTGGTTAATGTCTGGACTCTGAAAATTAGGTCAATTTAAGGAGGTGGTCAAGGTAGGAAGGTAGTCAACTATGGAAGTTCTACTGTATTATTATTCGACTCCTAAAGTTCTGTGAGTGTTACAGATGAACAGTATTTTCTATGGAAACCCACAGCTATAAATATGATCATATTTTCCAAACTAAATACTGATCTGATATCTTCAACTCCATTTCTGAAAACAAAAATTTATTTTGGCTTGGTAAAATAAGCTCTGAATCCTGTACCCTTCATATGTTAATTAAACAAATACAATTTATATAATTATATAATAAGGTATAATCATAATTTTCTCAAATAGAAAATGAGAAAAGGATTTGAATTAGACATTTCTCCAAAGAAGATACACAAATGTCACTTCAAAAGGTGCTCACATCATTAGTTATAAGAGAAATGCAAATCAAAATCATGGGATACTACTTCCCATTCACTATGATGGCTATAATAAAAAAGACAATAACAGGTGAGGATGTGGAGAAACTGGAACCCTCATTCATGTCTGAAGTGACTGTAACTTGGTCCAGCTGCATTGGAAAACCTTTTTTGGCAGTTCCTCGAACATTCATAATAGAGTTGCCATATACAGCAGCAATTTTACTCATAAACATATATACGTAAGGGAACTGAAAACTTATGTCCATGAAAAAAATCTGTATATAGATTTCATAAAGCATTGTTCATAATAGTAAAAAAATGGAAGCAACCCAAATGTTCATCAGTAGGTTAACAGATAAACAAAATGTGGCATAGCCATATAATAGAATATTCTTTGGCCATCAAAAGGAATGAAATTCTGATACATGCTATGACCTGGATGAACCTTGGAAACACTATGCTAAGGAAAAAAAGCCATACACAAAAGGCCACATAGTCTATGGTTCATTTACATGAAATGTTCAGAATAGGCAATCCATACAGCCAGAAAGCGGATTAGCAGTTGTCAGGGGATGGGCAGAGAAGGAAAAAGAAGGGGATGACTGCTAATGAGGATGGGATTTCTCTTTGGAGTCATGAATGTTTTAAAATGAAATAGAGGTGACAATTCCATAATTCTGTAAACATACTAAAATCCACTAAACTGTACATTTAAAAGGGTAGATTTTAAGCTATGAGAATTATTTACAAATAGAGCTGTCATACAAGTTACTGTTACAGGAGGTAAAATTTTTCTTATGAATAGAACAGTACAAGCTAAAATACAGATGAGAAGACTGTAACTCTCCATGTCAGAGAAGAGAACCTGGATCCTGGTTATGGAAATGGACAAAACTTTCCATATTAAACTGTGGAAATATAATCAAAGGAGAGAGCAACACATGTGGGACAGGTGAGAGCTAGCTAGCTGAACATCTTACACCAACGTATTGCTGGTAGGACAAAACAGCTGCTAGTACCCGTGACAGAAAACTAAAATGGAAAGATCCAATGAAGGCCTGGAGAAGACCCATTTTTGGTGTTCTTCAGGTTACCAAACGGTAACAGCTTTTCTAGTAGAATGGAGAAAGGAAAGAATAATTAAGAGTAGAACACCAAATAGGAGAGTCATTCACACTTAGGTATTAGCTGACAGTCAAGTGTATACAGTGAGCTTGCCAAATGGGTCTCAAGAAGGAGAGGAAGAAGCCCCATTACCTCATTTTAGGGTGATGCTCACAATTACCTTCTCATTCCTCACTCCTTTTCTTCAAACAGCTGTCTGTGGCATGTGGGTAGCATAGTTTGAAGTGTAGCAGGTGTTTGTAATTTCCTTTCTCAAGGTCACAGGTGACTATCTCAGTGTACTAGAAAAACCACAGCTTCTGGGCCCCCTTCTTCCCACCAAACCCCAAGATCCCCTTCTCACATCCAGATTACTCTCTGCTACTTACGTGTTTTTAACCCACCCCACAGCTATTAGAACTGAAGGGCCACTATTCCTAGGAAATCAACTTTGATTCTATCCACTAATCTCAAGTCATTATCTGTTTGAAACTTCTTGGTGGGTAAACAAGATATTTTCCAAGAAATATTTTAGAAACTAGCACTCACAGATAACTTCCATAGCAGGTGTACTGACAGGGAGGAATCTGTACTTGACTGTATCCTCTCCTCATATCAAGGTCTTCATGCCCTTTTCAGCAGTCTTTCTGGTCAACTTCTTAGTTGTCTCCACTTACATTACCACATCTCCTAAAAAATCTCATTTAAACTCACAGTGATGTTACAAACATCAGATAAGATAACATACAGTATACAGTAGGCCTTTTAAAACTACTACGTATAAATTGTTTCACAAGTGCCAACTGCTGTTGACATTACCTGAACTGCTCTCAAATTCTACAAAATCTGCTTTGTGCCACTGCATAACATTAGAGTTTAATGGTTTATTCACATAAATTAATTCTGCTTTAGAGAGTTGATCTTTTTGGCTCATTTATCATGATGCATTAACATATTTAATTTACATGTTCCTAGAAGATCCTTCAAAACTTTTTACCTCAGTTTCCCTAATGGCAAATGGTAATAATAATAATACTAATACCTTTACCTTATAGAATTATGACATTCAAGTGAGATCAACAACATAAAACACTTTGCACGGTGCCTTGTAAATAGTAAGTGTTCAATAAATGTTAGGTATAATTATATTATTGAATTCCTGAAGTTCTTCAAGTTTCACAGTTTTTTTTTGTTGTTGTTGTTGTTCTTGGAAGTCCACAATGAAAGGAATAGTGTTTTGTAGTAAAGTATTTCTGTAAAATACCCACAGCTATAAATGTGATCATATTTTCCAAACCAAGTGTAGATCTACTAACTTCAACTTCATTTCTAAAGTCAAAAATTCATTTTCAGATTTGGTATAATAAACTCTGAATCCAAAAAGCTCCCCCAGAGAAGTCTGTCCACACTGCCGTAAGATATTATCAGTCCCTTTGCACCCTCAACAGCCGTCCCTTCACTCCTGTTCAGAGAATTCCTGTAGCACTCAAAGGCAGTGTCAAATTCCTATACTTGTGCACAGCTGCCTTGGTGATATGACAGCCTTTCTATTACTGCTCTCGAGATCTTCCTCACAAGCACACCTCTATTTCCACAGTCCTTTCCTTGGTCAGACCCTTATCACCTCAGATGTGGATTTCAGTCGTTTCACAGCTTACTTACCTTCTTGCTATCTTTACCACCTGCAGTTTCATGAGCTGCTTTTATTTTAATCCTTTTGAAACATTGCCCCCTTGATCATATTATTTTCATGCTCAAATGTCTTACTAACATCCAGTAATCTGTCTAAATAATGGCCACATCACTTTTTCTAATCTCCCATTATCTCTTCAACTTGGCTTCAGTCAAACTGTCCACCCATCTAAAAAGTGTGCACTTTCCTTCTTTTATGATCTTTGGTCTAGAACATCCTATTCCTTTTTAAATACCATCTTGCCTTTAACTTTCTTTGAGATCTGGTTTAGTACCTTCGTACTCTAAAGAGCCTTCCCAAACCACTCTAGTCCTGGGAATTCCTATAGCATTTAAGGGCAATATCAAATTCCTATACTTATGCACAAACTGACACGACATCCCAGTCATTATTGCTCTGAACTTTTAGCCCTTTCATGCTTTAGGATTTAGCTATTTAAAGATCACTTTGCTAATGAGACCAAGAGCTACTCAAAGACTTATTTTTTTACAATATGTTCTATAAAGACACGTAAAACCATGTTTTATGCTTTTTTCCCTAGTATTTCTATTTTTTCTATGTCCCTTCCATACCTAGCCCAGTGCTTGGTAAAATACTATCCTATGCACATTGTATACCTATTGTTTGTTGATGATTTAGAGTATAAATTTAGATTATGCCACTGTTACAATATAGTCCTCCAATGATACAAAATATTCATAATTTTAAGACTTTGCCAGGTTAGCAAAACAAAATGAGAAATGGAGGAAAAAAGCCTGAGAAAACCCTAAATGTCACTGGAGTATGCTAATGGGAAAAAATTCAACATCAGCTTTATAATTTATAATGACTAGAGATAAAACTAATACTCAGATACTTAAGAAAAAATCATATTATGGATAATTAATTATAAGTGGTCCTAAAAGAAAAACTATGTAACATTTTGTATTTTATATCTGAATTTTAACAGAACCGCTTTCAATTGCTACTTTATTGATAAGTGAAAACAGGTTTTTTTTATGACTTAAGTTATAAAAGCTTGTAGTTTATCGGTTCCCTCTCCACCCTGCAATTACCAACAGGAAGAGATTGGCCATAGATTCTATTTTATGAGTTTTATAGGGGCACATTCACCCCAGTTTACATACTAGGAATTCCTGGAAAATGCTATGGATTATAGAAAATGAAATGCTTCCTTTGAAGAAAAGACATTTTACTCAAACTCATGTATTTTATACATAACTAAGTTCTCCAAAATATTATGTTAAAATAGGAAATAACCATGTTTTACATGAATATAAAGTATTCATGTAAGTATATTAAAGTGTAATAATTCAATATGTGGCAATCTTGTGAACCTAAAGAATGAGCTAAACAATGATAATAATCTAATAGCAACTTATAAACATGTTGCAGAATAAGTACTGATAACAAATAATCCAAAAGATACTCAGAATGAAATTTAATTTGTATGATGCAGATCAATACATTTATAAGTTTAGTGTTAAGTAACACCATGAAAATCTGAGAAGTATTACCAGAATAACAAAAACTAATGCTAAAGTTTAATATTGATACAAAATTATGTGTCAAAAATTTATCAATCGACCTTTAGAAAACATAGAGGGAGTACAACTACAGAATGAATTAATTAATAGTTTGTATAATTGTTCTTATGAAAATACAAGAATTTAACCTTCCAAAATACAAGAATTTAACCTTCCAATTAGACCAGGATGTTTTAAACCCTAACAATTAAAGGAATACTTAGATATATGGCAATGTTGCATAATTGGTGTAATCCTGATGAGACCATTTGGATTCTTTTCAACCTTCTGTGGTAGATGTGCAGCAGGCTTCTGTGAAAATGCAAGCTATAATTTTATGAACTACCAAAAATTCGAATTTGCTTTCAGTACCGGTTGTAGGGTCACTGAATAAAAACTAAGAAGAAAGGAGTAAAACTGATGTTATAGATTTGGAAAGTAGGAGTTTACCAAAATTTTAGTGATTTATTAGAATATACCATGTTAATTTTATTTGAATTTTATCATTTCCGTTTTCTCTGTAAGAGATTCAAAAACAATACTTAAATCACTAAAAATTTTTTAGATACAATAGAACTTCCATAGTTGACCACCTCCTTAAATTGACCTAATTTTCATACACTGGACACAAACCACAGTACTCAAAGTAAGCTCCTTATGTTGACCACCTCTGTTTGTTGATCAGTTTGTTACAATCCCTTGGGTGGTCAATTTAGAGAGATACTACTGTATTTAGTACAGCTCACCATGTTTTAATGTTTTCTATGTGTACATTAATTCCGCCAGAAAATATGAATACTATGGGATCTGCTGTGTAGTATGATGACACATTAAAGGACAGATATGCTTTAACTATATTTCCAGGGAAAAACTTCCTTATGCTAGTTGCTATTTCTTTTGATTTACATGTAAGTCATTAATTTACAGGAAAGCCTGTGCTGACTTAACTATTAACTAACTTTTACACCTGCCTTTCAGGGTTCAGACAATGACCCCTGATTAATCTGAGGCTGATATTATCCTTCACTTACTATAAACAGGTGCAGAGGGACGAGTTCTTAAAGAGGCATGATCTAATTACTTTCATTCCTATGACTCCGTAAAAGATAGAACATCAGACTGTGTCCAATGTCTGTCCCACAATATTAATATCAGAAGGCAAAAATGATCAATGTACACAATGTTAAATGTGTACATGACCAATGTACACAACGTTTTGAAGAAACAAGGTTATGTTAAGATAATTAAAAACCCTGGTAAGCTGTGGCATGTAAAGACAACTGAGAGATATTTTTAAATATGTAGACTCAGATATTTCATTTGAGTCTCATTTTATATTTCTTGAAAAAAATAACCTGAAAATGGACTCTTAGCTATGAAGAAAATTTTAAGCTCAGCATGCAAAAACAAATGACAAAAAAGAAGTGATTATAGGAAACTAAAAAGAGTTTTATTCTTTTTGATAGAGGAATAATGTCATGTAGGAATATTCTTTTTCACTTTCTATTAAACGCATTGGCCAAACAGATATGGTACTATTTATGTCAGAAAAAAATTCCCAATTAAAAAAAAAAATCAAAGTTCATGTAAAAAATGAAAAACAAAAGGAAACAAGTAAATTAAAAAGAAATTGAGAGAATATAGAACAAAGGAACAGAGGTGGTTTTGTTCTCAGGCTAATTCATGTTTACTGAAGAGACACTGCATTTTATTACAGTGCTATAGGATCAAACTCTCACCTATAACCATATATTTACTGAAAAAAAAGTTTGCTCAGAATTCCAACTTGGAATGTCAAGAAACATATTTCTTTGGAATTGAGACTTGAGAAATTCTCATTTGCTCGTTTTCCTCATCTGCTGATTGGCTCTGCAACTAGCATCTAGCACTCTCCTAAACCCAAGGCATTCATGGCAGAACTTGGAGCAAGAGGGACATGGTAGTAATAATGGGTAAAGAAGTAAGCTGGGAATTGGGGGTTAGGTCCGTAGTGTCAGAAAGTCACTCAGGGCTCCAGCCTCAGCCATTCTAGAATCTTGGCCCACTTCCTTTCTATTTTTTCCTCAGACTTCAGGAGAGACTTAATTCATGGTATCTCTCCCTTTTGGGCCAATAGAGTATGTTTAGGCTTCTAATTTTACCTTTGTTAAATTTTTAGACAAACTCCTTCCTATTTTTTCTACACTAAACATTTTCTTCTCTTAAACACTTTAAAGAAAGAACAGGGGTGGAAATTAGTAAAATCATATTTCTGTGAAAATCAGACTTCACCTGTCCTGGGCACCAGAGGGAAGTAGGTAATAAACAGATTTTGATTATATTTAGAAGTTATGGAGAAAGGGCCAAGGTCAATAGTCCACTAGCTGGAGGACACTAGGGAAGAGAAGTGAACACTCTTAGTTTGTAGTAAAGAGATAGAAGAAGAGTAGCTCGTCCTACCTCAGAAAAATATATCAAAAGGAATCTCAGCTCAGATCAAAACCTGGGGAACTATAGGAATACACATATAAACCAAATATACTAAAACGTAATGATTGTGTTAATATGTTAGGAGGTATCAGTTTATAGCATAATCAAAAGACCAGCAGTACTTAAATTATTATGCATTAGATTTAGTTTCTAACTCCAAGATTCATTTCGAGATCATTAGGGCACTAATATTAATACCATTATTTCTCATGATTTCATGTGGATTAGCTTCTATTACTTCACTATTTAATAAGCATGGGAACCTACAATCACCCTAGAGGGTTATACTTTTTTGATTTCTAAAATGTATAAACAAAATAGAAATGTAAACACAGGTGCTACAGGAAAGCCTTTAGGAATAAGACACATTTCAAAAGTATGTAAAATAATCCAATGACTGAATATATTATTTAAATATATTAGAATAATAAACTTTTCTTAATTGCTAATCTTCAATTTTCAAATATTAAAGAATACATTTTACAGTGTTATGACTACTCTTTATAGAATATATAGTGTAAATCATCCTATGAATTTTTCAACTGTGATGAAAGATTAGCAACTGATACATATTTCATACAAATGTTATATTCAGAAACTAAAAGGGAAATATAATTCTCTTTTACATTATCTTCTATAATATTTTTTAACATAGTACCTAGATACCATGTTAAATGCCTTTGATTGTCTGACAATAATAGAAGAAGGATAAAAGCAAAGCAACCTTTAAGAAATGAAGCATACTGGCCTTCTCTATTTCAAAACATTCACTCTAAATAATGACACTAGTACACAAAACAAAGTTCATTTTTAAACAGGGATAAATCAATTTGCATACTCTGAGAGGCCAAGGCAGATGGATTGTTTGAACTCAGGAGTTTGAGGCCAGCCTGAGCAAGAATGAGACCTCGTCTCTATTAAAAATAGAAAATAAATTAGCTGGGGGTTATGGTGGGTGCCTGTAGTCCCAACTACTCAGGAAGCTGAGCCAAGAGAATCTCTTGAACCCAAGAGTTTGAGGTTGTTATGAGCTATGATGACACCATGACTCTCTCCCCAGGGGCACAGAGTGAGACTCTGTCTTAAATAAATAAATAAATAAAATAAATAAATTTGCATAAAATCTTACATTACTTTATCAGAACTATTAATCATTTTAAAGTTAAAAGCCATTCATATAAACAAGTACCTATAAAATGCCACAGTATCTTATTTTCATATATCTTGGCAAATACTAGTAAGTTTTATTCACTGATTAGAAATGTGAAGTTAATTTTCTTGCAGAGATATAACTTCTGGCAAAGGGAGGTTATAAGAGTTTTCTACAATGGCGTTTTGTGTAACTGTAACCAGTATCATCTTAGAGTTTTATTTGATCAGTTTTAACAATACAGAAATAGACTGCCTTACCATTGGTGCTGTATCTACTTGATGGTTACAAGGCTTTCTTTCTATGCCAGTAATTCCTGTGGAAAGAAACGATTGTGAATATTTGATTATTATGCCTATCCATTTTATTTTGAAAACACTTTTGTCAGTAAGACATGATTCATACACCTGATGAGAAAAAAGCCTTATTCAGATGGCAATTTCCTTTAAAGTCGTATCATGAATTCTTTGGTCAGAAACCGTTGGTGAGTTTAGCTGCTAAGACACTTGACTCAAGGTTAGCTAAGCTAATTTTCCCATTCAAGTGGCAATAGCACAAGGTGTGCCCATATCTTGCTTTTAGCTCCAAAATTAAACCATTATCTGGGCTCTGCTGCATTTCTTCTACGAAAGTTTTATTTCTGACTCAAGGTTATGAAGTTTTTATAAAGAAATTTCACAAAAGCTATAAAAGAAAGTATTGCTACCCTATTTTCTCAAAAGAATAAATAAATCTATTTGAATTTCTCTTTGATCATCTGCCTTCCTACTATGACATACTTTGCTATTTATTCAATTACCATGGAGTATCTGAAGCAAAAAAGCCCCCTGGTTCCTTCCTTTAAAATGACAGGTAATCTTGGGAAAATTCTTTCGTCAGGTATGGATTTATCTTTCTGTTGCCAATGTCCTCTACTGCATTTCTTTCTTAACAGCTTACCATGTCCTCTACTGAATTTCTGAAAGAGGACATTGTAAACTGTTCAGGACATAACATACTTCATCTCATCTATAAAGATACTGGCTCAATGCCTACCACTAAATGATAACAGGTGTGAGTCTCATTTATTTTCCAATCTCTGTTCACCAGCAAACTAACATGTGAATTAGGATGTTAGAATAGTTTGTTCATATAATGCTAAAGGCTGTAGGTCTAGTTAGAAGTGAGAACTACAATGTCTATTAATAGCAATTTGCAAAATTCCTAGTTGAATCAAAGTGTTAGTTCTTTTTTTTTTTTTTTGAGACAAAGCCTCAAGCTGTCACCCTGGGTAGAGTGCTGTGGCATCACAGCTCACAGTAATCTCCAACTTCTAGGCTCAAGCGAGTTGCCTGCCTCCGCCTCCCAAGTAGCTGGGACTACAGGTGCCAACCACAATGCCCAGCTATTTTTTGGTTGCAGCCATCACTGTTGTTTGGCGGGCCTGAGCTGGATTCGAACCCTCCAGCTCACTTGAGCCACAGGCACCCAAGCCAAAGTGTTAGTTCTTCTTTTTCGAAAGCTTTTAACTCATTTTTCTGAAAGTGAGAGCAACACAAAACAATCACTTTTTATCACTTTGCAAGAATATGTTCAAAATGGACAAAGCATCATGAAACATAATTAAAATCATATATAACTTCTGCTTATTCATGTGCTGAGAATTTCTGACTATAGGTTAGCACTGCTAGACATATAATCAGTAGAGACTGAAATAGAAAACATCTTCCCTCATACTGACTGGACGTAAAACTCTACTTCCACTTAGTTATATTGTTTTTTTTATTTTTTTCTTTTCTTGTTTTTGATCAATTTCAGTGTATGTGTATTTTTTTCCTCCACCTGTTAATCCTAAATTTCTGGTTTTAATTACTGTATTACCGATGTTTCAATTCTGCTGTAGGTTACCTTCTGGATTCTGACAGTAATAAGATACAAATAAAATGTTCAAACCTCCCTCTAATGAAGATACTATATTTACCAATACCTCATCATTAAGATTAAGCTTTTAGAAGGCTTTTATTTCTTTATTCTTCTAAGTTTATATAGTAAAGTTTAAATAGATGAAAGTGTATGAGCATTTGTATAAGTGCTAAATATGAATTTAAAAAACAAAAAGAAACACTGGAACAAAAAGAAATGATATTTTTCTTTATGCCTAACAGAGAAAACTAAGGTTTTCCCCTGTCTTGAGATTTCTGCTCTTATTCAGTTGTCATTTGGTTAGAGTACACGCAGTCCCTGGGTTATGAATGAGATATGTTCTGTAGGTTTGTTCTTAGCTGAATTTGTATATAAGTTGGAACAGGTGCATTTACCTGTTACCTGTAATAGTCTCCATTCATAAGTGTGAGTTACAATGATACAGGACAGGTGGCGCCTCAGTCAGCTGGGGGAACTGAGGGGCGGACCTGCGGCCTCCGCCTTGGTGGTGTTGGTGTGGTGGCAGTGGGCAGAGGAACCGCAGGGCTGGAGGGTATACAGGGGGCACTGCAGGAGGCTCCAGTAGCTGGAAGGGTCAGGCAACTGCTGAAGATACACCAGCACCTTAGGTTTCCCTCCCCTTGCACTTGGGGCTGAACAGGGAACCCCCCCGCCCCCAATTTCCTAGGCCTGGTCAATTTCATGTAAGTTTCTTAGGCCTGGGAATAAAAGGGATTGTAGCCATTCATTTGGTACTGAGTCCCAATAGACCCATGCATGCTACATGTAACTACCAAGTCACTCTAAATGTAACTACAGAGGACCCTATGTGACCATATATACCCCTGGAAAATGAGTCCAGGGAGATAGAGATAGAGAGAGCTTTTTTTCCCAACTTGGTTTGTTTCTCTCTGCCAGGAGCTCTGGTGTTTCTGTATTCTTTTTTATAGATAAATCCTGTTTTATCAATGATCTGTGGACTGTGGACTAATTCTTTGAATCACCGAGACCAAGGACCTACTGAAGATGAAATTCCAGTATCAATATGTCAGTTGGATGTTTGTAACTTGGGCACTTACCGTGATAGCACTTACTTGGGGACTGCCTGTACTCTAAATCCTCGTACATACAAATATACCTTCCTTTGCTGATAGATGTACGATACTTTGCCTGAATAATGGATTTTGCATAAGAAATCCTTTATCCTGGAAGTCTATATATGATATTATACTACCAGCCAGCTTCTGATTTTTAAATGAGACATCCAATGCTTCTCTGATTTTCTTTCCTATGCAAAGAACCTGTTCCCTCCACACAGAAACTTATGATATTTTGCCTTTACCTAGAAAATCAGGAATTTGATCAGGGTATGCCCCACAGTATCTTCCTTATTATCCATCTTTCCTGGGACTTGATAAAAACTCTTTAACCTACAGAGTCTTACTCTTCTGCTTAGGGATATTTTATCCTATATTATTTAATTTTTTAGCTCAATTATCTTTACCATCATGATTTTATATCTGTGATAATCCTTCTAATTCATCTTCTAGATAAACATCTTCGTTTTAACTCTAATGATTTTAAAATATGAAATCATGCGTTTTAGTTTCTTTTTAGAGATCTATGACGACTATGGGAAGAGGCTGGCAAACCCTGGAGATTTCATCAGAGAATAAAGTTCTTCCAGGATTTCAGTGCCTGTATGCCAAGACAGAGGGTAGGGGTCGGAATGCTCTGTTCTACTTAGTGTTAAGCAAGAACCTATGCAGGGTAAGCAGGCCTCTTCCAAATATGTGGGTAGAAAAACAAGTTTTCATAGTTCACTGAGGGCTCTTGGGCAATGGAAACTCTAAATTCCCCTGGAAACTGACTAGATCTCTCAATTTGATGTCCTACAGACCTAACGGCCCTAAATGGGGCTTGTACTCCTAGAAAAATTGATTTCCAGGCCCACACATTGAGAAATGGCTGTAACTTGCAACTGATGAGACTTGAGAAAAGAAGCTTACTCCATTAGCCCAGCACTGGGGTATCAGTTGGACAGGTTTTTTGCCAGGAATAGGCAAAGAAAACTAAACTTTAAAACTTTCTTAAAGAGCTTCAGCAATCTGAAGGAGATCAAATAAACCAGAACTAGCAGGGGCACTGATGCCAGTGGAAAAATTAGAGGGTCTCTTAAATGAAAACAACTGACAAAACCAACTATTAAGAATTTTAAGGTAGATAGTTAACAAACAACAAAGATAACCCCATTTTCAAGGAAGGAAATCAGAAGGTAGAAAACATTCCCAACCAGTGAGCAGTGGCACCTGGAAAGAAACCTACACATCGAAGCCACAAACCCCACAGACCCGTTTATGTGTTTGTTTAGATCCTGTGGTTGGGGCCTGATTTTACTCATCTTCACATCCACAGTGCCTAATCCAAATGCCTGAAACACAGAAAGTCCTCCAGAGTTGAGTCCAACATTAACTCAATGAATGTATTCTCCTGTCATGTCCACTGGGTTCATACACTACAATGCTGCTGTGTTATTAATCATCAGAATGCATCAGTTAATGTTCTGGGATTATTTTCAAAAATGTCAAGTTACTATTCCTTTGGTAATGTTCCTGATGCAAAACTGGAATGTGTTATAGTCATGTGCCACATAATGACATCTCTGTCAACAACTCACTGCACGTAAGATAGTGGTGTTGTAAGATTATAATATCATATTTTTATTGTACCATTTCTATGGTTAGATATATAAGTACATACCAATGTGCTATAATGGCTTACAGCATTCAGTACAGTAAAATGCTGTCACGACCCACAGGAACTGTATTAAAGGGCCGCGGCACTAGAAAGGTTGAGAACCACTGCTATAAAGGTTCCTAGCCTAGGAGCAACTGGCCATATTATGTAGCCCAGGTGTGTAGTAGGCAATTACCACCTAGGTTTGTGTAAATACACTCTATGATGTACGCACAATGACAGATAACCTAAGGATGTATATCCCAATATACTCCCATCATTAAGCAACACATGATTGTACTTAAAATTTTTCTTAAGGTTGCAGATAGTGACACAGTCTAGAGAAGATAATGGAGGAAATTTTATGTCTTAGGAGACACTCTTATTATTTTATTTTGTAGAAAATCAGATCATGATGTTTTACCTCACTGTACCTGACTAATCTGAAGTGCAGAATTATATATTTTTTACTTTTCATGAAACAACCTTCATCTCAGGACCAGATCAAAGAAAGATAAGACAAGGACAAACAGACGTATTGCAAAGTAAAAATAGGCAGGAATATGGAGTCAACTGTAAAGACAGAGCATACATCCAGTAATCTCATGTATTAATACCAAATGATTACAGGCCACACACCAAGCCAAGGCACTGTGCTACGCGAAGGAGAAGGTTTATCTTCTTAGGAGTTATTTGTTTCAGGCAACACTATACCTATGCATCCTCTGTCAGATTTGGAAATCCCCATGTATCTCTCTGTACAGAACAGAGAAAGAATTATGCTTTCACTATTTGTGGCTACGAAAAAATGAAATAAAATTTATTATATTCCAGAAGAATATGGTTACAGAAGGGAAGGTTCTTTTCTACTAGTTTAGTGTAAAGTTGTCTGTGCTGAGACTGCAAGCCCTTCTTAAAAATGAGAAAGGAAGTAAAACTACTTTTTTCAGATAATAAAACTTTATACCTTGAAAGCTCAAAAGAATCAATACTAAAATTCACATAGTAGGCATCATGGCTTATGCCCATAATCCTACCACTTTGGAGGATAAGGCAGGAGGATCACTTGTAGTTAGGAGTCCAAGACCAGCCTGATAAATACAACAAGCCCTTGTCTCTACAAAAAATAGAAAAATTAGCTAGGTGAGTCCAAGCTGCTGCTACTCAGGAGGCTGAGATAGGAAAATTGCTTTAGTCTAGGAGTTTGAGACTATGGTGACCTATGATGACGGCCCAACTGACAGACCCAACTCTGTTACACTCTGTCCCAACCAGCAGACTGAGACCCTGCCTCACTTAAAAACAAAATATATATAACTAATAAAGCAGAAAGTGAGCATGATATAAAAATTAATACTCAAAGAAATGAGAAGACATAATAGAAGAGAATACCTCATTTATAATCACAATATAAAAATATGTGAGTAACTACAAGAAATATACAGTATGAAGAACACCTTAAGATGAACTGGAAGATACAAAAGAATAGGAGGTCCTCAATTTATGATGGTTTGACTTGATTTTATGACCTCATGATGATTTCAAAACAACATGTATTTGGTAGAAACCATACTTTAAGCACCCATACAACCACTTTGATTTTCACTTTCCATATAGTATATAAGAAATTACAGTCTACACTTTATAATAAAACAGAGTTTGTGCTACATGATTTGGTCCACCTGTGGGCTAACATAGATAAGTGTTCTGAGCATCTTTAAGGTAGATTAGGCTAAGCTATGATGTTTGGTAGGCCAGGTATATCAAGTGCCTTTTGATAATGGGTTTGTTGGGGTATAATCCCAATGTAAACTGAAGAGCATCTATAGTCCTGACCTGCACAAATTGAATGACATCCCTTGTTCTGTGACAAGACAATCAAACATTATATAAATGTCAATTCTCCACAAGATAATATACTATGTCTCTTACTGTGATTCCAATTTAAGGGGAAAGCTTTTCCATAGCACATGACAAATTGATTCTATAAATAAAAATAGATATAAAGAGGATGCTAAAAAAATGTATACACATTTTAAGAAAGGAAACTGTATTAAGTTTGTAATACTCCAGTCATATATGACTTCTGTAATTATAAGAGGTACTCAATGTGACTTGTATTCATCTTTTGTTATTGTTAGATATTGAGTATTATAATTTTCATACATTTTCTTCCTTCTTACAATGCATATATACTTTTTTTGCATCCTTTTGAACATGTAAAATTAGCTAAAATATTCCTAAGGAAGAAAAGAACAACTACTGGAAATAAACATGACTAAATAGTAATACATAACATAAAAAGCCTCTGTAATTAAAACAATGGATTATTGACACATGACCAGACATACAGACCAATGGAATAGATTAAAGTGTTTGGAAAACAATCCAAGTACATATTGGTAAAAAAGGGAAGAATTATTTAAAAATATATGGCATTGGGAAAACTGGATAGACATTTTGAAAAAGAAACCGTATCTATACCTTACAACATAACATATGCACTGCAAAGTCAAAAGCCAAATGACAAAAAGGGAGAAAATATTTGTTTTTGTTTTGTTTTTTTGTAAAGACAGAGTCTCACTTTATTGCCCTCAGTAGAGTGCCATGGTGTCACACAGCTCACAGCAACCTCCAACTCCTGGGCGTAGGCAACTCTCTTGCCTCAGCCTCCCAAGTAGCTGAGACTACAGGCACCCGCCACAATGCCTGGCTATTTTTTTTTGTTGCAGTTTGGCTGGGGCTGGGTTTGAACCCACCACCCTCGGTATATGGGGCCAGCGCCCTACTCACTGAGCCATGGGCGCCACCCCAGGGAGAAAATATTTGTAACTTTTATTATTGGTAAGTGATAAGTCTCCCTATTGCCTAACGCAAAAACATACAAATAGACAATGAAAGTAATGTTATAGTTATACTAGAATTGAAAATATCAATAAAAACTCATTGATTTTTAAAAACTTCATTTCCTACATAAGTTCACTGAACGGGCCTAGAAGCAATGATTCTCCCCAGTAGCAATGAGTGTACTTAGTCCCAGATTTTAGTTTCTAGGTTGCGATATCCATTAACAGCACCAGAGCTCCTTGGAGAAATGACTGATTTCAGCTCTGGAGTGGGGAACATACGAGATGAGTCTAGGACTCATAAGCAAGTAAGGGCTCAAAGGCTTACTGGACATAAGAACCGACATGAATGGGCTCTCCTCTGCCACATTAGGAGACAATTTGAGCCACAGGTAGAAAATGATAGCAAGGAAGTAAAAAAAAATCCATAGTACTCAAACAGAAAGAGAAATGAAAAGGAAAAAGGAAAACACTATTTGACTTAAGAACACCAGCCAATACATGTAGAAGTGACAACAGCATAGGAAACACCATTTTGTAACCCATCCCCACTATGACAGTCAGTTCACACAAGGATCATCTGTGAATGATAAAACCTCTGAGCAGTCACTCTAAGCTCACCCTAAGGCTCATTAATTGGAGAAAAAGACATTAGTTGGAGAAAAAGACATTCATGTGGTCTCAAGTATCATGTCACAGATTACTCAATAATTACAAAGAGAAAATTTTATTTTTATAATGGGAAGAACTGGTGTTTACCACCCTGATTAAGGATTATAAATTGGAGAAAAAGACATTAGTTGGAGAAAAGACATTAGTTGGAGAAAAAGACATTCATGTGGTCTCAAGTATCATGTCACAGATTACTCAATAATTACAAAGAGAAAATTTTATTTTTATAATGGGAAGAACTGGTGTTTACCACCCTGATTAAGGATTATAAATTGTAAACTTAGTTACACCAACAGTGGGACAACCTGACATTATATGCTATGTGGTATGATACAAAAAAGTACGTATCACCTATAGAATTTTTGCCAAAAAAGTTTTGCCTGAATATTATCATAATGAAATAGGCAATTCCAAAATGTAGGACATTTTATGAGACAAATTGCCCATTTTGACTTTTAAAAAAGTCAATCCATGAAAACCAAAAGATTCTGGATTAATTAAAATAAAATGAAACTAAAATGTTCTAAAAATCAATGTAAGAGTGAATCTGGCCTGGATGCTGGATAAAATAAGCAAGAGAACAAAAATGTGCTTACGACACTTTGGACACAATTAGGGTATTCTGAATATGAACTCTTTACTAGATTAGAGTCTTTGTTATTTTTCTTAGGTATGATAATGGTACTGTGGTTACATGGGAAAAAATATTTTCACAGATGTAAGATGAAGTTTTTAGAAGAAGCAAATGTGAATTTAGAGGTTACATTTTACCTTTTAAATTTTTTTTGTGGTTTTAAAACATTTGAATGAAGTTGGGGAAAACATCAACGGCCCCAAATAGACATTTAATAATCATATAGTAGGCAAGCAAATCTTCAGGGGTTTTGAACACCGTAAAATCTTCCACATAAGCACAGTAAACTGGTTTTAAGTCTTATTGAAAAAATTTCTTATCATTATTTAAAAATAATTAGAAAACAAAGGACTCCTTTCTCAAATTTGGATTTATCAGACAACCTTTTGAAAATTAAGTTCAGGCCCAGTGGCTCATGCCTGTAATCCTAGCACTCTGGGAGGCCTAGGTGGGTGGGCTGCCTGAGCTCACAGGTTTTGGTCTAGATTGAGCAAGAGCAAGACCCCATCTCTAAAAACAGCTGGGTGTTCTGGTGGGCACCTGTAATCCCGGCTACTTGGGAGGCTGAGTCAAGAGAATTGCTTGAGCCCAGGAGTTTGAAGTTGCAGTGAGCTGTGACGTCATACCATAAGGGCAACAAAGTGAGACTCTCTCAAAAAAAAAAGTTCAAAAATTAATGCATGAATTAATAAACATGATAAATTTATTTTATCATATTTATATTTTATACGTTGATTGGTCTACTTAACAAATTTACTGTGTTTATTAAAAAGTAATCCTTTTCAGGCAAAATAGTGTATCAAATCAGAGGTATGAGTTATATATAATTCTTCAGTATTAGTTTTTGTTCTTTTACAATTACAAAAAAGTACATTTCAAAAGATAATTTATTTGTCTAATATATCCTGACTCTGGAGCCACTCTGTATGCGTTGCCAACACTGGCTCTGTTAACTGTTAGACATGTATGACCTTGGACAAATTATTTGCAACTCATGCCTTCTAGGAAGATCTCCTGGGATATGTTAGTCTTTAATGATTTGTGCTATTTATTTCCAAATACTAGTCAAAAATTAAATTCACAGCAGATCTATAACTGACTTTTCAACTAATGCCCAAATAATTTAATTGTGCTAACAAATAATCAAATACCGACTGTATTCATTCCTACTTAAAACTACCAAGTACTGCACATAGTTTTTCTCCTGCACAAAGCCCTAACAGGAGATTGAAGTCTGTTCAAACCACATCCTTTGTGACATGCTCTATAAATCCAATGTGAGGATAGTTATGTATGTTTGTACAAAGGCTGCCACGTAATTATTGTGTTGGCAAGGCCATTAAACTTCAAATCTGTGTGTTCAATCCTTAAAACATAATTTAATATGTCTTTAACACTAATATTAGTTGTTATAATAAGAATGTTAGAGTACCTTGAAAATCATAAGTAAAAAAAGATACGAGGAATATATTATAATTTATATATTTCTTTTTTATTCATATTTGTCATTGCAGTGAAGAAATTTTTTAAAAAACAAACAAAAATTAAAAAGCATTATTAAAGACTTTTTTAAAATGACATGCAACACCAAGAAGCTTCCTGCATTGTCCTGTTTCCTCGATTTTCCCCCTTACTGTCAAACATCCAAGCTATCTACCTCATAGTCATCCATAACAGTTCTTGGTGTTTTGGTTTCTTTTTATTCAATTCGTCTTCCAGCTTATCTCATTAACTCCTGTGGATTCAAATACCACACATATGCCAATGATTCTTTAATCTATTCTCATGCTGCAAGCCTATAATCCAAGCTATAGAGTACAGTTTGCAGCACAAGTCGTGACTCACAGTAGGATATTTAATAAAGGAGGTTCAAATGCATAAGCAAGCCATTAAATATTTTGTTCCAGATGTCTTCTAGGCATTTAAAATTCAATATATTCAAAATATAATACATTATTCAAATCAATATATTCAAAGTATAATACATTATCTTTCTTCCTATATTCTTGTGTTTTCCTCTTTTCATTTATGGATCACCATCTACTCATTAAATTAAAAGCCTCAGTCCACTTCAAATTCTTCTCTTACCACTCACATTTCAAATCTCCATGTCAATAATTTAACATCTCTACTTTCTTACGTCTCTCTCCCACCTCAATTATTAAAATCATCTTTGAATTGGCCTTCTTAGCTAGAATATCCTAACACCTCTCTGATTGTTAGTCTTCTCTCTTGTCTTAAAACAATTTAATACTGCCTTCTCTAAGAGACCTTATTCTCTCCTCTCCAGTATACTTTGTTCATTTCTCTTATAGCAAACCATACAATGTCATCCACTTTCCCTTTTAAAAATATGTCCCCAGTGAACACTGGCAGTGCAGGGGATGGGGCTGAGTTTTGCTCTTCATTCCTACAAGGCTCTGTATAATCTGGCCCCAGTTACCTCTGTGGTTTAACTTGTCCTCTACTCTCCCCTTTGTTCTCTCCAATCCAGCCGTACTGACCTCTTTGCTGTTCAAAGTACACACCAAGTACATTCCTGTATCAGGATCTTGGTTAGGGATACTATTCACCCAGACAGCACAGCTTGCTTTCTTCTTTAGTTTTGCTTAATTATCAGCTTCTTTGTGAAGTTTTCTTGGACCACCCTATTTAAGCTGCAAGCTAACCCCACTCACATGACTCCCTTTCCTGCTTTTGTTATTCATTCTATTTTTATTTATAGTTGGCACTCTGTAACCATGCATTCTGCATCCATGGATTCAATCAACCATGAATTGAAAACATTAGAAAAAAAGTGTCTGTACTAAACATGTGTAGAGTTTTTTGAGTCATCATTCCCTAAACAATACAATGTAATAACTATGCACATACCATTACATTGCCCTATGTATTATAAGTAATCTAGAAATGATTTAAAGTATAGAGGATGTACAGAGGTTATATGCAAATACTATGCCATCTGCTATCAGGGACTTGGGCATCACGGGTTTTGAAATCTGTGGGAATGAGGGTGTTCTGAAACCAATCCCCCATGGATACCAAGGGACAACAGCATTATATCTGCTTACTGTCTTTTTCCATTAGATGGTAAGCTACACAGGATATGGATTTTTACCAATTTTGCTCACAGATACATTCAGAAGACCTAACTGTGCCAGTGACAAACTACCCATTGGGTATTTACAGAATATATGAATAATCTTGCATTCGCAGCACCTGCATGTGAAGGCATGAACTATCCTTTATAAGTAAAATGAAACCAAAAACCAATAAAAGGACAAAGTTAAAACAAGAAAGGATTTAGTGATGAAAAACATTACTTTGTCTATTATATGTACCGATATGGTATTGAGAATGTGGGAAAGTAAACAAAGGGGGAGACATTTAAAAAGAATCCTAATTATGCTATTAATTCTTCTCTTTATAAAAGTTCAGTGAGTATGAAGTACATTAATTTGCCTATATTATGCATTTATAACTGCCTTTAAAAAATTAGTTTTTTTGGTTTTTATTTTATTATTTTATTTTATTTTATTGTTTGTTTTATTTTGCCCAGACTGGAGTGTAGGGACATGACATAGTGCACTATAACCATAAACACCTGGGCTCAAGGAACCCTCCTGTCTCAGCTTCTTGAGAAGCTGGGACTATCAACTAAATTTTCTATTTTTTGTAGAGATGAGGTCTTGCTGTGTTGCCCAGGCTTGTCTTGAATTCCTGGCCTCAACCAATCCTGCCTCAGCCTTCCAAAGAGTACAGATGTGAACCACTGTGCCTAGCCAACATCAGTTTTTATAGTGTTTTACTTCAACTCTTTGTTAAATCTTCATTTTAAAATATAGATTAAAAAGAATGAGATGACATTAAGTATCAAGTTTCACAATATCACTACCAAAGAAAAAAGAAAGAGAGAGAACAAGTAACCACCCCCTCAATCACAAGTTTTGCTGATTCTGAGTTGGCCAAAATAAAAACCTGTTCACTTTCTACTTTTCTCAGATTTAATAACAATGAGATGTAAATGGCTTGATTCCTTAATAAATAAAAAAAGGTAAATATGTACAAAACCCACATACATGCAAATGTATCTACATACCTGAGCACAGACATTATGAAATGAACTGGAGTCTTTTATAAGTATTTATTTACTTACTTTTATTTATTTTGCAGTTTTTGGGTTTGAACCCGTCACCTCCTATTCACTTACTTTTAGAATACCAGAATAATCAGAGGAGG
Source organism: Otolemur garnettii (assembly GCF_000181295.1). Taxonomy (NCBI): domain Eukaryota; kingdom Metazoa; phylum Chordata; class Mammalia; order Primates; family Galagidae; genus Otolemur; species Otolemur garnettii. The sequence goes on along the minus strand of NW_003852437.1, from coordinate 12,260,155 downwards.
CTATTTGAAGAAAGCTGCATAGTTATAAGACTTGTGTCACATTAGTCTTATAAAATTTGGAAAATTCCTAAAACTCCTATATTGTTCTATATTGCATAATGCCATTTAGAATTCTTAACAGGGCCATGAAACTAAGCGCACTTTATAAGGATAATCTGTTTAATCAGATTTATGCCTTTCTCTGTGTTCCCACAGTGTTTTATGTCTATCTCCTATTGAACTCTCTACCTTTATATTATTAACTATTTTTTTTTTTTTTGGCCTGGTAGCTCCCATAACTAGAGTTGGAGAAATCTGAGAGCTTTTATCCGCCTTTTCTCCCAGTGCTTGGCAGAGTCCCTGTCACACAGTAGGCTCTTCATAAACATTCATTGATGAACTCTATGAATTAATTTTTGAAAACATGAAAAGGTTTCTATTTTTAAAACTGAATAACAACTTTCTTTGGAGTATTTCTATTAAAATATAGTATTTCTGCTTCTACTAAAAAAAAAAGTGGAAACTAGTCAAAAAAACATTCTCAATGTTTCCTTCTTATGAAATTATAATTGAATATTTTTCAGAAGAGCAAGTTGAAAAAAAAGTAAATTGTGTGAAATAGAACAATGTTCTGATTTTTTCTTATTAATCATTTATAATGCAAAAACTTCTTCAATTATTTTTAAAAAATGACCAGTCACTCCATTTAGTCATTTGTCAGTTTCTATATTTCTCATCGGACTTTGCTCTCAGACTTATAGGCAAGTTGCTGACTAAGAACAACACAAAGAGTGACTCTTACATTTTCATTTACTTTTCATTCAAGGAAGAAAGCGTCTTGAAAACATGCATTTAAAATTCTAAAAAATACAAATCAACATTACCTTGAAGTCTTTATCATTACCAGAAGGTCCTAAACCTAATTTCCATTGTTAGTTGGCATTTTCAATAAGTGATGGATATTCATTTTCAGAAAACATTGCCAGTAAATTTTATGGTATCATACACTAGTTACTATGCAGACCAAACTGACTAAACCACAAAATGCAAAAGAAGCACTCACTTCTCCAAGGGAAACCTTGAGATTATTCTGTTTATAGTTTTAGCAGATTGCAAACTAACTAAATGAGAATACACAAGGACTTAAATTAGATAGTCCTCTTTTTCTGAATTTCCAGAGTGTTCAGCAGACACAAACTAAAATGTTTAAAATATTTATTGTCACAGTTTTTATTTTTAAACAAGTTACTTTGAGATACAGAAGTTTACAAAAGACACAAAATTGTCCTTTTATGCTGTAGATGGTATTTCATTTTTTCTCTTCTAGGGCTTTGCTTGATTCTAGGCTGTACCTACTCTGAGCAAGATTGGTAACATAAAAAGCGATGGTTACTTCAAAAAATTGATTACTTTTCACAGAATCACAGAATGTAATAGCTCAACTAGACACTTAGATGAAATATGTGAAAATAAGTATATACAATTAATATAAGAAAATCAACTTTTCATTTTAAACTTGAATTATAATAGTTTTCATTATCAGAAACAGTCAACATTTTATGTATATTCACTCACTATTCATAATACTGAAAAACTAAAAATAAAAATCTAACAATCGAAGAATAGCTTAAAATTATGGAATACTCATTTTCTTTAAAGGGATATATTTAGTGTATTATCAGAAAAAAAGCTACAGAGACATCTACTTTAAAATCTACACATTCAGAAATAAACACTATAATACTATTTTGTATGCCTAACATAAAAATTGAAAAACTCAATTTCAGTTCCAGATTATAAAAAATGTAAAATGCATTTTACAGTTTATGTAAATTATATTAATGTAGTCATATTCTCAAACTATACAAACAATAAAGTTATGTCTAGTCAAAATAATTTAGCCATTTTATACTTATCCCTCTCACCTTGCCTACTGCAGCCATAAGAGGCTGTTGTAATTTTTCCTTCAATCTTCACCTTAGAGTAAATTGATCATTGATGGTTTCATTTACCCCAGAGGCATAGCAGTAAGTTATAAAACAGTAACTACTTTCACCACAGTATAAATCATGTTTTGATAAAGTAGTTGAAAACATTAAAGACTTCTACTTTAGAACTATATAGTAAAAACCACTTTTGTCATGGAAATGTTTTAATTTGTATGCCTAAAGTTTTAATGTTTTATGCCTAAATGTTTTAATTTGTATGCCTAAAAGTTGAATTTTAAATTATACATACACACATACTCTAGAGGAATATGGACTTTAACAAGAGATATTCACTAAGTCTAATTCTAAGAACATAGTGCTTTTGCTTTCTAAAGTTTAGTGGGAAGTTAGATAAATTTAAAGTAAAAAGGTTCAATGATAAAAGTAATTCTGACTATAGTCAAAAGATATAATCTATAACTCCTATTGCCTGCATAAGCCAAACAAATCTTGATGTTGAAAAACTTTCACCTTTAGTGAACACTTTCCTATCCTCTATTGTCAAGTGACAAGTCATTAAGATGAAATAATAACTTGCTCAAAGTCATAGTATAAGTAACAGAATCTGGATTTAAATTCAAGTTTCTCTGACCTCTTGGCTAAGTGCTACCAGATTCTAATATAGTGATTTAAATAAGATAATCAGAAACTTTTAGAGGCCCTATTCAAAGCAATCAACATTGTTTATTAATAACATCTTCAAAATCATTGTAAGTAAAAAATAAAGTCTTCAATATCATATTCAGGGAAATTTTATTATTAAAAGTATTATCAGTATTCATTTAAAAAAGAAAAAACCAATAATCTTATTTTTTTTAAGAGTTCCCTGGTATGACAGCTCACAGCAAACTCAAACTCTTGGGCTTCAGTGATCCTCTTGCCTCAGCCTCCCAAGTAGCTGGCACTACAGGTGCCCGCCACAACACCCAGCTATTTTTTGTTGCAGTTGTGATTGTTGTTTCACTGGCTTGGGGCAGGTTCAAACCTACCACCCTCGGTTTATGTGGCTGATGCCGTAACCACTGTGCTACGGGTGCCAAGCCCAGTAATCTATTCTTTTTATTATAACACCAGATTTGTCTAGGATCAGATAATGAAGATTTCCAAAGAAGTGGATTTTATAGATCTGCACTAGCCCATAGGGTACCTACTAGCCACATGTGGTTTATACAATTTAATTAATTAAATAAAATTAAAAGTTTAGTTCTTAAGTTATATTAGCCAAATATCAAGTACTCAATAGCTGAAAGAGGCAAGAGGCTATTGTAATAGACTATGTACATCTATTGTTCAGAAAAGAGGTCTATGCTGAACATAAACATTTGAGAATTACTGGCATATGATAAACATTTGAGAATTACTGGCATATGGGTTTTACTTAAAGTCATGAGATCACTAAGAAAGTGAGTAAATACAGGGAATAAAGGAAGGTCAAATTGCAGCAAAACAATCTAGTAAGACATTGAATAAAAGAGGAAGAATCAGCAAAGGAGAATGGGGGGGTAGCTAATGAAATAGGGGGCACACCAAGAGACTGTAGTGTCCTAGAAACCAGTAAAAGAAGTGACTGAATATGTCAAATGCTGCTGATAGGTCACAAAGTGTAAGCACAAAGAATTGACGAAAGTGAGCTTTTTTTTTTTTTTTTTTTTTTTGAGACTGTATTCTTTCTTTATCATCCTAAAGTTTGCTAT